>NW_027099027.1:2212777-2528888 GCF_037042795.1 Molothrus aeneus | reverse complement strand
GCTGCTTTCTTCCTGGTGGCTTCCTTCAATTCACGCACCCGTCGTGCCAGAACAGCAGTAGGTTTTCCATCCCACCTCCTCATGTTTTCTCCACAGTCACGCAGGTAGAACCACAGCTCTGTTCGTGGGGTGTACCTTCTCTGGCCATCTGGGGAACGTCTGCCTTGGATACCAGAACCTCTGATCTGTACTGCCGAGATTTGGAGAAGGTCTTCTTTAATCTCCTCTCTGAGCTTCTTATGATTCTCTTCTATCTTATCCTCTAAGTTCTGCAGACGTGTTTCTACCGCTGCAATTCTGGCATGTGTTGGGCCATGCACAGCATCTGCATATGCTCGGAGCTTCCTTGCCATATCCAGCACAGTCTCATCCCTCTCATCCCGCTTCATTATGGCTAGGGCAGAAGCATATTCGTGTGGCCCAAGTTGCACAAGTTTCCGTCACATCACAGATGTGCATGGCACCAGGTCTGGGTTCCTAGTTGTCACATCATCTGAGAAGATAATCTCTGCCACTGCCATCTCTCTCAGGCGTTGGATCCCTTGCTCTATGGCCTTCCACTGTGTCTGTTGCATAGAAAGATCATCTGCACACAGGTATCTTTGTGCAACACTTTCCAAGACCCGTGCCCAGAGGCTGTGAGGGTTTGCCCCCCTCATCATTCCTTGGTCAATGACAGGATCATGTGACAGGGATCCCAAATGCCTCGCTTCCGTGCCATCCAGAATTGTAGCTTCGCCTGCAGCATCCCAGAGACGGACTAACCAACAAATTATGGATTCATCAGGTCGTCGGGTGTAATCCTTCCGTAAGCCACGAAGGTCCTTCAGGGAAAAGGACTCAATATTTGCATCTGGTCTTGCACCTGCTGCTTTGACTCCTGATTTTATGTCAGGAGGCATTGAGGTTCCTTCTCCTGCATCATCATCATCATCATCATCATCGACTGGTCGATTGGTCTTGTCTGTGCATTTCCCACTTCTGGTACTGGTAGCAGCAGCCATTGGTTTAGCTGCTGGCTTAGGCTCGCTATCTGGTTTGGCTGCTGGCTTTGAGCCTGGGGTGTTGGCTGCAGCCTGAGGGACTGGGACAGCTGCTGATTTATCTCCCTGCCCCCCTGCCTCCGTCTGCTGTCCTACAGTCTCCAACAGAGTGCAATAAGCATATGCCAGGGCCCAGCTCACTGCAGTGCCCTTTCTCTCCTTAGGCTCATCCTGGTATTTCTCTTTCAGATATTTCCCCACCTCAGCTGGGTTCTGAATTTGTTTATGGGGAAAATCCCAGACTATAGGGTCAGAGAATTCCTTCAGGATTTGGCCCATATCCTCCCATTTCCCACACCCCTCAGGATGTTCCACGCCTGGCTCTACTCCTGAGTCAGGGGCCTCATCAGTCTGTCTAGAAATCTCAGCCCTCATTCTGGAGAAACAGCAGACTGTATAGAAGAAGGCTACCAGACTGAATACAAGAAAGATGGTTTCTTTAACATTCAGGGGAAACTGAACATCCTTTACTACTGATGCAACCGATTCATAGGAGAAGAAGGAAAGCAAAGGCTGAAAAGCCTCATTCCCTGCTGCTCCTCCTCTAACAAACTGGACGAATAACCATAGCCAAGAACCATTCATACCTGGAGCAGACCCCAACATGTTTATAAACTTCTTGCACATCATTGCCA
Organism: Molothrus aeneus; assembly: GCF_037042795.1. Lineage (NCBI taxonomy): Eukaryota > Metazoa > Chordata > Aves > Passeriformes > Icteridae > Molothrus > Molothrus aeneus. The sequence continues at coordinate 2,527,210 of NW_027099027.1, read as the reverse complement.
TCAAGCCCAGCAGGATAGCTATTCTGGTCACTGCCCCTCTACTGTAAAAACTACGTATGAGGGACAATACTAGAACTATTTCAGGATAGGAAAATAAACCTAGGGACCACAGAGGTATTAAAATCTCGAAAAACCCTAGGGACCAGAAGCACATGCAAGCCTTCACCCCAACACTCATCATGAATTCAAAAAGCATGGCTATTAACTGCTTCAAACAAACAGAGAGTAATGGCAACCAAAATACACTCAAAACAGGGTTTTTCCACTCACTCTCTCGAGCCCAGCGTTGGGCGCCAAGATTTTGTCGTGGTTTAGGGCAAATTTGGAGGAGAATTTCCAAATTAGGGCCCCTCCAGTAAGCAAACCCACACGGTCCCTCCCCCCAACCGGTTCGGGAAGGATTCCTCGGAGAGGAGTGGAAAGAACCTGTTTATTTAACAGGCACAGCACCCCCCAGCACACAAAATGAACAATACCGGATGGCAACACTCTGAAAAGGATGACAAATTCAGAAAGTCTCTCTTGGGGGTGGTCACTCTGTTCTCAGTCCCTCCGGCGCTGGGGCTGCTGCTGCAGGCCAGAAGGTGCAGGATTTTGGAGTTTCCCAGGTCCCAGTCCGGAGCAGGTTCGAAATGGTCAGAAAAAGGAAAGGAGAAACAGTCCAGGAAGAAATTGGACAGTTTAGCTAAACTAGCTAATGAGCAAAAGCAAGCAGAAGCGAAGCAAGCAAGAGCGAGAGAGCAAAGCGAAAAGCAAAAGCAGCAAAAGCCAAAGCTGCAGTCTCTGTGTCCCGCCAGGCTGATAAGAAAACCAAACCAAAACTTTCCCTCTTCAGAGCCGGTCTTAAAGGTACAGAACATAATATCCAACATTAACAGAACACATGAATGGGGATACAAGCATCATAACATCACCCTAGGACGCTGGCATAGTACTGGGAGTGTCTGGGAGTAACTGGGATCAAACTGGAGGTGACTGGACTTATACTGGGAGCAACTGGGACCACAGCGGGGGCAAATGGCATCGGGTAAGGTGTGACCGGGCTCATACTGGAAGTGACTGGAGCCACACTGGGCTCTTACTGAGAGGGACTGAGAGTGAAAGGAACCATACAGGGCATGACTGGGAGCCGCTGGGACCGTGTCGGGGGCAACTGGGATCCTACCGGGAGTGATTTGGACCATACTGGGAGCGACCGGGACCCACCGGTGAGGCGGCGGCGGAGCTGGGAGGCGGCCGCAGCGCAGGTGGGAGCCGCGCTGGGTTGTGCGGGGGCTCGGGGCTCGCTGCGGGCCTCGGGGGCGGCAGGGGGCTCAGGCGGGTTCCTTGTGCCGTGTCCGGCCCGTGGTGCCGCTGCCGTGAGGGCGCTGCGGGAGCGGCTGCCCGCGGTCTCCTTGCGGCCGCTGCCTCGGCAGGAGCCGCTGCCGGAGCAGCGCTGGCTCGGCCCGGTTCCTGTGGCTGGGACAGAGGCGGCTGCCCCGTGCCCGCGGCTGTGCGGGGAAATTCACGTGGCCGGAGGTTTCTGTGCCCCGAGGAGACAGAGGAGTCCTGTACAAGTGACTTTATTGCTGAGCAGAGGGAGAGGCCGTGGGGCATTTGCCGTGCGCTCGCTGCCATTGTTGTAGTTCGCAGCCTCCTTTTTATCCTCATTTTCCCGGCTCATCTCCCTCTCCCTTTGCCCACTGCCTGAGGTACTTGGAAGGTTCAGACCTCCCGATCTGCCAACTGCACGTCCTCGTTAATGTGCACCCCCACTTTTGTAGAACAGCCGATATTCACGGCTCTGTTAAGTCTTTTTTGTTCTCGACGTTCAGCAATTTAGCGGGACTTTCTGTGAGCAGCAGTCCGTGTTAATTAATAACATTTATTGAAGCTGGTGGTTTCGCCCGTTACTTCCTTATCTTCAAGCCCCTGGCCCCTCGCTCAGCTGCTGAATGAGCTGCACTCTCAAGGTGTGGAGCATGGTAAAAAGGTGAGAGTTGCTGTAGCACATCAGAGCAGAAGCAGCATTCGTTTAACCCATGGTCTGCCAGGGAACCACAAAACCATGTCCCATTCCCATCCTTTCCACGTTTGGACTGGTACATGAGCTGCTTTTTTGTTTCCTTTGTTATCTGTTTCACCACTTTTGCTTTGTCATCTATTTGCCAAGACCAGTTTGAGTCATTTGATTTTCCACAAACTCCTCTTTTCTCTGCTAACAGATGATCTGATCCCATCCCATGGTGAAATGTTGTGTTCCTCATTTCAGTGGATTGCTCAGCAGGAAGGTCAGGAGCTGGAGCTGTCTGGGTGGTTATTCCGAGGACAGCTTGTAATCTAATGGTGCCACTGAAATTAGAAATGGGTTCTGTGGCTCCTGATATGAATTGGTTTGGGTTCCCAGGGGCTGGTCCATGGTGTTGTAGGATTTGTTCTGCTGGCCGTTCATCTTCTGCCCATTTTTGGCCGCTCTCTCCAGCCAGGACTGCATCAATTGACCATTTTTCTCTAATTAAATCATCAAATACTTGGATTCCCAACTGATTTCCTGGAACTTGTGGTAGCAAGAACATCTCAGTGCTCTAATCCACCCTATATAACACAGACAGTGACAGCACACATTGGAGTGGGCAGAGGGATGATTCCCCCCCATTTATTTATAGTGAAGTTTTCCCAACATTCTCCATTTGCTGTTTCCCTTTGCAGCTTCACCCGTTTCTGTTGCAGGGTCAGATATCCTCACCCCGGGTTCTGCCGTGAGCTGTGCAAATTCCATCAGTGCAAGCAGGCAGAGCTCGGGGTGAGGGGCAGGGGGAATCAGCCCAATTCCTGCCCCAGGCAAGAGACCCAGGTACATTGGCCAGGCTTTGCCCAGCAGGGTTCATTTGCATTTCTAAAGCTCCTCTCCTGGCTGACTAGAACCAAAGCTTCTCTTCCAGGGCAGCCATCTGGTGAGTCACATGTGGCCCCCCGGAATCTGCTTTTTTAAAAAAAAGTATTAACTATTTAAGAGTTAAAAGTATCACGGTTAAAGCTCTTCAATTTTACAAAATGCAACATAAAGGCGAACATGGAAAAACCCTGACCAAAAATTGATTCTCACCCTTCTGTCCCAAACCTACCTGACAATATAAAGTAGGATTATTATAAAAAATGTTTCTCATGTTGTAATCTTATCACTGAAACTGTAGGGAAAACAAAAACTCTCCAAGAATCTCTTTAGTGTGAGAGAGTCAAGGCATTACTTGGTTCTGGCCAGGATGTGCAACAGAAATACTTTCATCCACACATAGCCCGGCTGTGCAGAAAAAATCATTCCATGACATGTCAGTTTACTTGATTTTTCCTAAACTTTACGTAGTCTGAACCAATCTAAATCCACTGCTTTAATGTTCATTGCTTCCAAGTTGTGTAAGTTTTTAGTATTTGGTTTCCTATTAGACTCGGATTTCTTCCCCTCTGATGTGAATTCCGTCCACACTCCTGGATTTCCTTCTCAGCCTTTTCCAGACCAGGTGTCTCCAGCTGTGCGGGGGCAGTGTCTGGGGCAGCTGTTGGTTGCTGTTTGCTGCGGGGCGTTGATGTTTTGTTGCTCGTCGTTATCTCTGTGGGTGTCTTTTGGGCTATTCCCAGTCTGTTCAGATGTTAAACTCATCTCCACCACTCAATGGAGATGAGTTTAACATCCGAACAGACTGGGAACCCCTTAAATAAAACCTTTAAAATTTCTTTCCCAAAGGCAAACCTTTGAGTAGAGAAACCTTTCCGAGCAGAGAAATAAGATTTAAAAGAAGCAGAATGGGTACATTTTGCAGCAATGCAGTCGCAGTCAGCCCAGAGTGTGGGTGTGAGTGAGCCCCAGAGTGGAATTGTGCCGCGGTGCTCCCCAGCAGCTGTGGCAGTGCAGGCCCAGCCAGCGCTGGAGCTGCAGCAGTGGCAGCGAGGCTTGGCCGCAGTGGCTGGAGGTGCCAGAGGAGGGTGGCCGGGATTCCCGAGGGTTTGAGCAGAGGATCTGTGGGCAGGCCCAGGGGCTTGGCCCGCTGTGGAGCCCTGGCTGCTGCTGCGTTGCCTTCAGGGCAGGCTCGGGGGCGGCTCCCATGGTCCTGCTGCAGGCGGGAAGTGCAAATCTCCGGGGCTTCAGAGCCCCTGAGGCCAGGCTGAGGGGTCCCCCCGTGCTCAGCTGTGCTGGCGGCTGTTTCTGGCCCCAGGGACACTTGGCGTGGGCCCCTTGGCCACCAGTGGTGCTGCTTTGCACTCCTTAGGCAGGAGCCGATGTCCTGGCTGGGTGTTGGCAACAGCAAAGTCCCAGGGCAGGCTCTGTGCCAGCCCAGCTTCCTGGGGGAGAGATTCCACAGGAGACAGGATTCTGGCTACAGCCTGCCTTACATTTACATCCCTTATTTCCACCCTGCACTAGGTGGAGAATTGCCCAGGTAAGGAATTCCAGACTTGAATTCCAAGGGAGATAATTGAATATCTGCCTTGGGTCTGGCTCTTTTTCTTGCCAAAGCCAATGGCAAAAGCTGTACCCATGGCATCTTGGTTTCCATCTCCGGCTTCCAAAGGTGTTTCTTTATTTCCCTATTCATTCTTTCTACCCAACCCGAGCTCTGGGCTTGCCAATGGTTATGGAGGTCCCATTGTATTCCTAAAGCTGCCATAACCCCCTGAAGGGTCTTTCCTGTAAAATGAGTTCCCCATCTGAATCTATTGCTTCCACAATCCATTATCTTTGAATTATTTGTTTCAGCAATAGGTTAATAAGTGATCCAGTGATTGCTGAAGCAGTCAGAATTGCTTTTGCCCCCTGTTAGGTGCCATGGTGTCAGCAGAAGATTTTGAAGCCTTCCTGCTCAGGGCATTTCAGTGCCAGGCTCTTACAAGCACCCACAGCTCCGCGGGTTGAGCTGAGCATGGGCCGGTGACCTGCGCTTTGTCTGATTCCCCTTCCTTAATAACAGCCTGTCTTGTAGCTCTTTTCCCTTCTGCTGCCCTTGCAGAGCCATCCACAAACACATTGTCTCCCTCAGGCCAGGGAATGTCCCATCAATCTCTCCCAGCCTGGCTCGGGAGCTCTGTCCCTTGAGTGCAGTCCTGGGTTCCTTGCCAGCCCCTCTCCAGGCTGTTCAAACAGGAGGCTGGGTTAAACCCTTGCCCTGTCCTCAGTTCTGAATCCTCCTGTGCCACTGAACAAGTTTCATACTGTAATAACCGAGCCCTGCTCATCCATTTAGAGGCTCTTTTGGTTGTCAAAGCTTTAACTTGATGCCAGACTTGAACTCTAGGAGATCCTTCTGTTGTCATCAGTTTTCAGGTCTCTGCTCCCACGGAAGCTGTGGCTGCACAATTCTGCAGACAATGAGGCTGCTCTCTGGCCACTGGGTTAAACATTTTAGCACAAGAATTCCTTTGGCAAGACCCTGTTTAACGTCCACCTATAATTCAAATTCTTTTTCCCTGTCTGGAAGGCCCAGGCCACTCGCCTCAGTTAATCTTAATTTTAACACTTGAAAATTCTGTGTTTCCTCCTTGTGTCCATCCATCCGGTTTGTTGACTGGCAAGATAGGAGTGTTGTAGGGAGACATCCTTGGCTCCAAAAGCCCTGCCTTTAACAGGGACTCAGTACCAGGCTGTGAGCCCTTCCTTCCCTCTCTTGGAACAGGGTATTGCTTGTCCTGGTTGCTTTAATTTGTAGAGGCTCCATATCTAATTTTCTGTATTTCCCTGGGGCTGCCCACACTTCTGGGTTCACTTCAGCATAGGCCTTGTCAGACTTTTGACACAGAGGTACAACAGAACTAGCCTCTGTATCCCTTTTTACAGTATTAAAATCCAGCTCTCAAACTCCTTCCTAGTTAATTACAATCACAGGAGGAAGAAAAAGAAATTCATTTATTTCAAACCTATCCCCCACAGCTTCTAATAGTGGTTGAACAAATCATACCTGCTCATCTTTCCCACTCATTCCCTTAAAAATTAAAATATTCCTTTACTATTTTCCCCTTTAGGTCTAAGATTCAGAGAGGCCTCTGTGTCCATCAGGAAATGCCTCCTCTCAATGCAGACCCACCTGAATGTTCTCAAGGGCTCCAGTGTGGAGGGTCCCTGGTGTGATGGGAGCTGTGGCAGCCCTGCCAATCCATGTCCATCACGGGGTGGACTTGCTGGTCCTGAGGGTGCTGCTGTCTCTGCTTGCAGTGTCCTTGTGCCCTGCAGCTGGAGCCCTGATTCCTTGCCAGGGGCTGTTTGGGTGGGCTGTGCCCTGCCGAGGAGGGCAATGCCTCTGCCGGGTGCTTGTGGCCGAGCCCGTGCCCTGGGTGCTGGGGCCCCCTTGGGCCCTGGGGCTGATCCCTCAGGGGCTGTAGGAGCTCTGCCCTGGCCTTTGCCTTCAGCTTGGCCTTTTGCTGCTCCCTTCTTGCACTCACCTGCTGGGCCTTTGTGCCCAAGTGCTGCAGGGCCTTCTTCTGCCCCTCCTGCAGCCCCCCTCAGTGCCTGTGGGTGCTTGTCTTGCTTTACAAGACAGGTGTCTGCTTGGGAAGGCAGAAAAAGCCTCTCTTGGAATGGAGAATGCAAACCCCTCCCTCTTAATTTTTAGGATAGTGAAATCAAGGGGCTCTCAGGCAAAGATATGGGATTAGGAATAACGGTTCTTTACTAGTGTGTATAATATAATAATAGTAGTGTGTATAAACAGCTCCGGCAGTGACAACAAACAGAGCCCGGAGCCGGTCCCGGCCTTTCGGCTGCGGCGCTTTCCCCTTGGGTGCAGTTCCGGGCACGGCCGGCAGGGGCGCCGGTGGCTCCCGCGGGGCGGGGCAGCGCATCCCTGCCATGGGAACTTCTCTTAACGGCAATAGAGCAATCCCTTCATCTAACTCTTTCACTTTTTTACCTTCTGTAGCCTTTCTCCCGTGTTTTGAGAAAGAATTTGGAGAGGGCTGCCTTTTAACTGAGCTCCTAGTGTTTTGATAAGGTGCTTCCTGTAGAGAGAGGAGTTTTCCCTGAACAGCAGGAGCTGTGGTTACCAAGGGGACGTAACTCAGAGCAGGAGGGGTCAGGGGAGGATATCCCGCCGAGGCTCGGTCGGAGTGTGGGCAGGGTCTGCTGCCGGAATCGCCAGAGGGGGATCTTCCCGTGGAGGCCGAGCCGGAGCGTGGGCAGCCCCCACATGGCTTATGGCGGCTGATCCGGCAGCTCCCGGCAGAGAAAAGGCAGGTGGGAGACCCCGGCAGCAGCGGCGGTGCCCAGCGCAGCTGGCACGGGCAGGGCAGCCGGGGATGGGATGGCTGGGACCCGCCCTCGGTGCGGTCGGCGCGGTGACCTCGGCCCACGCGGCAGGACAGAGCAACCCCCATCTTCCCCAGCATGGCCGGCAGAGCGGCCGCGGGCCGGGCAGTGGGGCCAGGGCGCACAAATTCACCGCCAGCGCCGGGGCAGGTGGAGCTGCCCTGGGCAGTGAGCCCGCACCTGGGATGGAAACCGGGGCAGGCGGAGCTGAGGCGGGCAGCGAGCCGGGACCCGGGACAGGCGCCTCGGCCGCGAACGGAGGGGGCAAGAGCTGCAGAGGATCCCACTCTCTTTCTGACTTTTCCTCTTCTTCCCCTCCCTTTCATTTCCCCTTTTTATTTTCTTGTTTTTTTCCTCGGGTGTTTCTGATACTTCAAAGATTTTTATTCTCCTAAAATCTCCTGTCTAACATATGGCATATTCTCTTTCTTCTAGATTAAATGGGTTTTTTTACAAATAAATCCAGAACCTAACAAATCTAAACTTCTGCTTGGATATTTTGAAATGGTCGACGAGCTAACTCATGACCTCCTAATGTTGTTTTTCTCATCACCTTTTTATTTATCCTTTGGCAAATTAAGCATCTTTCAGTTACTTGCTTTGCTACACCACAAATCCCAGTGCACCCAAAATTCCTTAAAAAATGATCACACAAAGCTTGAGTAGGCCAGTGGGGTTTCTGATGCACGTCTTCTAGTATTTTCCTAGTAAGCACATTTTATTAAGTAATTGTCTTCCATGTAGAAGTTTCTATTTCCCTGATTTATCTTGTTCATTTCCTATCTTGTTTAATTCTTTTTTCTTGGCTTCCCTAAACTTTGGAATTTCCAGTATTTCCTCGTTTGGAGTTAATATTAACATAACTCTTTCAGCTCCATTTTCTGCTGCATCCTTAGCTTTGTGATCTGCCCCCAGTTTGCCCAGTTTGCCTCTCCTTTGGCCCGGGCCGGGTTCCCCCCGCCCGCAGCGGCTGGGAGCAGCCGAGAGCCCCGCGCTGCCCATGCCGACCTGTCCCGGCTCCATCGCCGCTGCTGCCGCGGGCTGCGGGAACGGGGCACCGAGGGTGTGGCTGCTGCTGGGGGAGGAGGAGGAGGAGGGAAGGGCAGAGATGGAGGGGGAGGAGGAGGCGGGTAAGGGGGGAGGAGGAGGGGGAGGAATGGAAGGGGCGGTATGAAAGAGGAGCAGGAGGTGGGGATAAGACAGGGGAGGAGGAGGGGGGGGGATGGAAGAGGAGGAGCGGGAGGAGAAAGAGCAGTGAAGGAAGCGGGGTGAGGGGGGAGGAGCAAAGGGGGGTGGAGATAGGACAGAGGAAGAGCGGGAGGAAGAGGAAGAGGAGGGACAAAGGCGGATCAAGGTTGAGCTGTGGGAGCCACGCGGTCTCGATCCCTGCCTGAATTCGCAGCCCCCACCTGTGGGATCATCGCCCCCCCCATGGCGCAGGTGAGTGGGCAGGGGGAGCCCGGCCCGGATATCCCGGGGGGTCCCTGGGTTGGGTTTTTGGGGGGATGTTTGGAGAATGAAGAAGTCCAAGGCTGAGCAGAAAAGGCCCCTCGGGGGGACATCGGGGGTGGCGGTGGCGGCTGCCGGCAGAGGCAGCCTGGAGGAGCAGAGCCCTGTGTCCCCCAGGAGGCCAAAGTGGGGAGGCCAGAGAGGGGGGAGCGCCGCCATTGGCGGGAGCCTCAAGAGCCTGGAGAGGGGCAGGGGGGACTCCTTGGAGCCGCTGAGCGCAGAGCAGAGAATGAGGGGAGAAGGGAGCCCGGGAGCCCAAACAGCCCCGGCATCCCGAAATGGGGAGAGCCAAGAGGGGGCAGTGCGTCCCCAGAGACGGCCTGGGGGGATCTCGTTGCCCTTGCCTGTGGCACGGAGGCAAATCCCATGCTGTCCTTGTCCTTCCTCGCCCAGAGCAGGAGCTGAGCATGGAGAGCAGGGAGGACAAATGCCCACGGCAGAACCTGGTGGCAGAGGCCGTTTTGAGCGGCTCCACGGCGCAGGAAGCCAACGGGGAGGAAAAGCCCCGGAGATGCCGCACGAGGAGGGGCTGCAAACGCAGATGGCGGGGATGTGAGGGGGAAAGAGCCAGCCTGGGCCGGGAAGGCGGCCGGAGATGGAGCCAGAGCTCGGAGCTGGTGCTCCATGAGCAGCTCCATGATGGGGAGAAGCCCCACACGTGCGTGGAGTGTGGGAAGAGCTTCAGGTGGAACTCCGAGCTGATCAAGCACCAGAGGATCCACAGTGGGGAACGGCCCTACGATTGTGGGGAGTGTGGGAAGAGCTTCAGGAGGAGCTCCCACCTGATCGTACACCAAAGGATCCACACGGGGGAGAAGCCCTACGAGTGTGGGGAATGTAGGAAGAGCTTCAGCACGAGCTCCAACCTGATCAGCCACCAGAGGATCCACACTGGAGAGAGGCCCTATGAGTGTGGGGAGTGTGGGAAGAGCTTCAGCCGGAGCTCCCACCTGATCAGCCACCAGAGGACCCACACAGGGGAGAGGCCCTATGAGTGTTCCAAGTGTGGGAAGAGCTTTCAGACCAGCTCCCATCTTCTCCTGCACTATCAGAGTCACACAGAGGAGAGGCCCTTCCAATGCCCCGACTGCAGGAAGGGATTCAAGCACAACTCCAACCTTGTCAGGCACCGGCGCATCCACACAGGGGAGAGGCCCTACGAGTGTGATAAATGCAGGAAGAGGTTTCAGACCAGCTCCCATCTCCTCCAGCACTATCGGATTCACACAGAGGAGAGGCCCTTCCAATGCCCCGACTGTGGGAAGGGATTCAAGCGCAACTGCACCCTCGTCAGGCACCGGCGCATCCACACAGGGGAGAGGCCCTACGAGTGTCCCCAGTGTGGGAAGAGCTTCTCCTGCAGCTCTACCTTGACCCAACACCAACGGAGGCACCGGTAAAGGAAGCCCTGTGAGTGCCCCGAATGCGGGAAGAGCTTCGTGCGCTCCTCCAGCTCCATCCCCCACTGGAGGAGGCACTTTGGGCACAGCCCTGGTCACTCACATTCCCTGTGATCCATGTTGGGAACACGCCTGGCTGCTTGTCCGTTTGTTTGGCCTTAATTTTTTTCTCTTCTCCCTCTCTCTCTACTCCAAAAGCCAAGAGGGATCGATCTGTCACCTCAAAACCACTCAAATTCCACTGAAAATAACTGAATTTTAACCCAAAAAGGCTCAATCCTACCTTAAATTCCTTGTTCCCTCCTCAAAAAAACTCAGTCCCATGCCAAACTCAATCCATTCCACAGCCACCAGGGTGAGATGGGGTTGGAAGGAGATTGGGAGAAGTGGGATCCCAATTTGGAGCAATGGGATGGGGATTGTGTGGGTTGTATTTGATAGCAAATAAAACTTTCAGAGTTACTGATTTCTGTCCCATTTATTTTCAGTCAATTCTGTTTGCAGAGTGCCACCTTCTCAGCTGATTCAATTCCTATAAAAATCCCATTTTTTAATTCATCTAACCCAAACAATCCAAAAACCAATATTGAAATAAAACCACCCACACACAATTAATTTTTTCAAAATAATTTTAATTTTTCAAGAGTACTTAAGGATGTTATTAAAGTTTAATTGTTTGGTTGAAATGTCTGAGAAATTATAGTGGTGTTTGGTTTTGTGTTTAGTATATTTGTAATATGAATTGTTTAATTGAGATTTTTTTAATTATAATTTATTTAATTTCAATTATTATTTCTTTGGTTATAATTTTATTGCAATTTGTTGAGGGGATAGGAAGGAAGTTCAAGGGCAGGAACATTTTTTCCTGGCTGGGAACTGGAATTCCAGACCCTGGGAGTGTGTGCAGGACCCCACAGACTGGGATCAAATATGGGCTGGGATCAAATATGGGCTGGGATCAAAATAGGACTGGGATCAAAATAGGACTGGGATCAAATATGGGCTTGGATCCTTTGAATTGGGGCTGCACAGGCTGGGACCATATGGATCAGGACCACACAGACTGGGATCAATTGGACTGGGATCAAATATGGGCTGGGACTGTTTCTGAAAGTAACTTTGTTATAAGTTTTTATTTCTGTCGTTAATTAGGTTTGTGAAAAGGCTGCTTCTCTTAAACTGCCTGCTTGGATGGGATAACATCCAATGCACACAGGATGAGGACACCTGTACAGATCTGCCAACTATCAGCACTCCCCGTCTGAAGGCAGAGTGCACCAAGGCCCAAAACCTGGAGGTGATAAAGAGAAGGAGCCAAAACCAGAGCCAAGAAACACACATGCTCTGAAAAGGCAGACCCAGGGAGGGGCCATGTAAAATCATTCCTGGAATATGTAAAGTAGTTTATGGATATGCATGAGGCTCTATGAATATGCACCAGGCTGATGTAAGGGGAAAGGTATTTCAGGGCGATGCAGATTCCTTGGTTGTGGTTTTAGTCCATTCTTATCACCTCCAGTTTTTGGGCTTTGGTCCACTCTGACTCTGAGAAATTGAGGTTTTGGGATTTTTAGTATGTTGTGGATGGAAGCAAAATGGAGGGCACAGTGTTTCGTCCTGGGTTTCTTCTTCATGCTTCTTCCTTCTTCTTCATGGGTTTGGGTGGCTTTTTGTAATTGGGCAGAAATTCCACATTGCAGGCTCTTTGGGATCAGTTATTGGGTTAAAAGGGAAAATAATCTAGGTGTCAGTTCTTAATTGGATAGTTTAGTCTTTAAAGACCTTGGAACAAGAGATTGTTGGCCATTTTGTGCCTTCTAATGAAAAGCTGCTGAACTCCCAGTAATGAGGCTGTTTTACTGATAAGAAATAATAAACACTTGAGTCTGAACATGAATTACTGTCTCAAGTGCCTTCAATCCAGAGCCAGTGAAACCAACAACTGGTACCCCACAGCTTGAGGTAGTGCCAAGGCAGAACTTGTTCATGCTCTTTTCCCCTGGTGATTTTCTACTCCCGTCCAGACTCTGATAGCAAAGCCGTGCTGGTGACAAAAGATTGACCTTGGCATCCTGGGGCACTTTCTGGGTGGGTGTTTGAATCTGCTTTTCCAGGCCTCGGGCTGAGCAGGGTGAGGCCGAGGCCTGGGCCCCTCCAGGCGGCGCCGGGAGCGCCCGGGGCAGCGGCGAGGGGGGGCCCTGAGGGGCGGCACAGGGGGCATTTCCCCCGAGCGGGCGGGCGGGCGGGCGGCGGGGAAAGGCGCCCTGGGCACAAGGGCAGGCACAAGGGCCCCGGCTCTCTGCAGTGCGGGCGGCCCAGCGCCAATCGCTGCTCCCGGAGCCGCTGCCAGGGCCGGGTCTCCTCCCCGCCGCTGACCCTGCACCTGCAGCGCTGCCTCCGCCTCTGCCGGGCTCCCCGGCACGGACGGCAAGGACGTGGACACGCTGCAGCAGGGGCCCAGCAGGGACACCCAGATGGTGCCAGGGCTGCAGCTCCTCTCCTGCAAGGAAAGGCTGACACAGCTCGGCTTCTTCAGCCTGGGAAAGAGACCCAGCCTTGATCCAGCTGCAGCCTTCCAGTACCTGAGGGCAACACACAAGAAAGCAGAAAAAAGACTCTCCCGGAACAGGTTGCCCAGAGAAGGTGTGCATGTCCCGTCCCTGACAGTGTTCAAGGCCAGGCTGCATGGAGCTCTAGACAAGCCGGTCCAGTGCAAGGGGTCCCCAGCCACAGCAGGGGGGTTGCAGCCATGGGATTTTCCAGATCCCTTCCAAGCCAAACCATGCCACGACTCCATGATTCTGGGATACTTCGCCTCTTCATCCTCTGGCAGAAAAAGAAACTTGGCCCCAAGTTCCACACTGCAGACCATGTCTTTTGGCAGCCTGCAACTGTGTCAACAGAGGATGAAAAGAGATGACATTACTGACACGATTTCCCTTTTCTACTTGAAAAGTAAATGCTCTGCTCCTGTCCACTCTGGCAAAATTGTCGCAAGAGGCAATTGTTCCCCATGAAATGCTTGGTCTCATGCAAAGAAGAAAGAAGCCAGAAGCCAACACTCTTCGTTATTGCTACATTGTTTTCTTTGGTTACTTCTCTAATAGGAATGACTTTGGGGTGTGATTTGTTTGTTTCTCTCTTTCGTTCCTTGGGGCGCGCGGCGGCTCCTCCGTTGGGTTCGCGGGGACAACGGAGGAACGGCCGCGAGCTCCGGCGGCTCTGCAGCAGCAGCAGCAGCAGCAGCAGCAGCAGCAGCAGCAGCAGCAGCAGCAGCAGCGCTTCTCTTGATTGGTTTTCCACTCGACTTCCCACTCGCTCCCCATCCTCTTCTCCCTCTCACACTTACTCTACTCCCATCCCGTGCTGGGCCATGCCGTCCATGTTCCGCTTCTCCCAGCCCGGCTGATGCCGCGTCCCACAAGGCGCTCCTCGGCGGGGCCGCCCCGTGCCCGCCCCTGCCCGGCCCGCTGTGGTTCCGCCTCGGCCGGGCTCTCTCCGTCCTGGCTGTGGCGCCGCTGGAAGAGCCGCTCACTCTGGTGCTGGCGGAGCAGTGTGGGCTTTTGGCTGCGCCTGGCGCTGGCTCTGGCCCAGCCCCGGCCGAGGCCCCGGGCCCGAATGAAGCCCCTGCCACGGTTCCACCCGCAGCCGCCCGGCTCCCGCCCCGTGGCCGACAGCGTGGCCGGCAGCTGCCCCGCTCCGAGCTCCGCCGCTCGCCAGCTCGGCCGCCGGCCCCGAGCCGCCGCAGCCCGGGGCAGCTCGGCAAGCAGCAGCGCGCCGGGCGGGCGGGTGCCCCAAGCAGAAGAGCGGCAGCGCCGTGCCGCCCGCAGGGGCAGCGGCGGCTGCGGCAGCGTTTACTCCGGTCCCTGCCTTGCCGACGGCGTCCCGGGAAGAGACGGGGCAGGCTCGGAGGGCGGCGGGCGATGAGCTCAGCCTTGGCTCGCAGGCGGCCATCAAGCGAGTGTCCCGGGAGCGCATCTCGGAGTGGGCGCGGCTGGGGAGTGAGCGGGGCCAGCGGGAGGAGCCAGCGGGGCGTGCCGGGCGGGGCTGAGGCGAGGCCCGGCAGGGCGGCAGCCGGAACGCTGCGAGGGCAGCGAGCGTGGAGTGAGCGGGGGCCGCGCAGCGCCCCGGGCCGGGCCATGGCGAGCTGCGGCGGGGCCGGGCAGGGGCTGCCCGAGGCGCGGCGCAGCATCGGCCCCGCTGATGGCATCGCGGTCCCCCCGCAGCACAAGTGCGCCCTTGTGCCACTGGAGCTGGCGCTGCTCTGGATGGTGTCGCGGCCTGGCTTCTCCAGCGTCGTGAGGCTCCTGGACTGGTTCGAGGTGCCCGAGGGCTTCGCGCTGCTCATGGAGCGTCTGCAGCGCTGTCAGCACCTCTGGTACTTCCTGCACGAGCGGCGGTTCCTGACGGAGCCCGTGGGGCGGGGGCTGTTCCGCCAGGTGCTGGGGGCCATGGGGCACTGCAGCAGCCGCGGCGTCCTGCACCGCCACATCAAGGCCGAGAACGTCCTCATCGACCTGGCCACGGGTGAGGTGAAGCTCATCGACTTCGGCTGCGGCACGATCCTCCAGGACACATTCTACACCCGGATGTCAGGTGAGCCCAAAGCCGGGGCCCAGCCGGGCAGCAGAGTTCCCCCCTTGGCTAGCAGAGGGGGAAGAGGGAGGGAAGGAAGGAGGGAAGGAAGGAGGGGGAATCCACCTTCAGCCAGCTGCAGCCAAGTTGCTTTGTGGCAGGGCAGGGGCTGGCTGTTGTGGAATGGGAGCTGGCTGGGAGGGAGGGAGCAGCATGGGCCTGATGAGCTGCGTCCGTGTTCCATGGGAACGCAGGAGTACAGCCCACCAGAGTGGATCCTCTTTGGCTGCTACCATGGCCAGCCAGCCACCATCTGGTCCCTGGGCATCCTGCTCTATGAGCTGCTCTGTGGGCACCTTCCTTTCCACAGCAACGAGGACATCGTCCGGGGCCAGCTCTTCTTCCCACCCTGGGTGTCTCAAGGTGGGGATGCGCCTTCAAGGCATGAGGGGAAGAACAAACGGGGTTGGGAGGGGCGGCTGGCACATAAGCGTCCTGTTCTTGCAGCTGGTGAGGAGGTGCATCTCCTGGGCTTAGCTGGAGGAGGTGGCACCTGGGCCTCTGTGCTGCTGTCCTCCGCAAGACAGGATTGATAGGAAACTTTTGGCTGCAGCTCTGAGCACTCCTGGTGTGGCCTGGGCACTGTGGAATGTGGTTGAGCATGGACAGGAGCCTTGTCTCGCTGAGCGGCGGTTTCTGGTTTCTCTCCGCAGAGTGCCAGCACCTCATCAGGTGGTGTTTATGCGTGGAGCCCACAGACAGGCCAGCACTGGCAGACCTTTTTGAGCATTCTTGACTGCAGGAGCCCTGCCTGGCCCAGGAGACAGCAGAGATGCCTCCCTGTGCACAGGAGGATCCAGGAGCCCAGCAAGCAGCAGCGGCACGCGTCTCGTGGCGCTGGAAGAAAACCCCGGAGCGTTTCCCTGCGGCCGCGGCGCGGAGGAGAGAGCGCAGCCGAGGAGATGCTGCTTCTGCTGGTCCCCGCGAGCTGTGGAGGGAGCAGCTCCGTGCTGCCCGTCCCATTGGAGAAGTGGTGGCAGTGTGGTGGCAGTGCCATGGACTGGGACAGGGGAAACATCCCCCTGCAGCTCAATGGCATCGTGATGTCCCCGCAAGCTGAGGCACAGCTGGCGCGTTCTTCTGGAGCACGACATGGAGCTGGGAACACCATCCTGGAGCTGGCCGCTGGCGGGGCAGAGCCGATTGGCTTTGGCTGCGGCCCCTGCCTGGAGGACACGCTCTGCGCCCCGATGGAATCAAGATGAGTCCCCAGCCGGCGCAGGGGCGGGGGATGCTGGTGCTCCCAGGCACGGCAGGGCTCGGCCTGGCCACGCGCCGGAGGTTCCCCGCTCGGCGGCGCTGGGGAATATTAATTTTTCCGCCGGCCGCCGAGCTGCTTTTTGGCAGGACAGGGGATGGATGTTGTGGAAGGGGAGCCGGCTCCTGGCCTTGCTGACAGCTTCTGCCAGCCAGCCTGGCACGGGCTGAGGCGGGGGCAGCCAGCCTGACAAAAGCATCCATCCATGTGGATAGGGGCAGCAGAGGGGGACGGGTTCCGAAGCCGTGCCCCAGCTGGTCTGCTCTGCAGGCCCTTGAGGAAGGGGTGCATTTATGGGCCGGAAAGGTGGGGATTTTCCCCACCCGTGGACAGGTTTAATTCTCACAGGGAGTGGTCAGACCCTCCTCAGGCCCATGAAACAGTGAGAGGCTTTGTGCTTGTTCTTGTTTCCAGGTCTTGTTTTGAATTGACTTTCATGCAATTGTTCTTTGTTTTTCCCAGGAGGATTACACCTGGTGCCCGGACCGGACGGGGAAGCGCCTGCAGCGTCCATGGAGCTCGTCCAGTGCCAGCGCTGCCCCCGGGGCCACGGTCTGCAGGGACAGCCCCTTCCAGAAGGACAAGGACCTGGTTTGGGATCGGCTCCTCTCCTGGCAGCAGCTCTGCAGAGGTGGGCACCCGGCTCCACAGCTCGGCTGGCAGAAGGGCTCCGGGCAGGGGGCAGCGGGCACACGGGCATCCCGCTCTTGCAGCTGCTGAGGAGGTTGCTGTGCCGGGATTAAGCAGAGGAGGTGGAACGTGGCCTGCCCCGCTGCCCTTCTCTAAAAACAGAGAATGGGTCGGGAGGTTTGGGCCCTGAGCACAGCCAGCAGCCTGGCCCGGGCACAGGCCATGGCGGGACAGGGGGACAGGAGCCTGCTGCCACTGACCGTGGCTCTCTGGTTTCTCTCCGCAGGCTGCCAGCACCTCATGCCATGGGAACGGCACTGCTCAGCCTGCCAGGCTGGGAGGGTTGGAGGGCGGCCGGTGTTCATTTGCTGTCAAAAATAAATTGGGTTTTTTTTTCATTGTCATCATCAGAGCGTTTCTTTCCTCCTTTTCCAAGCTCTTGGCCTCCCTTCCTCCAGGGTAATCTTTTTTCTCCTTCCTCAACTGCTTGATGGCATTTGGCAGGGGGGGTTAAGCAACGTGAAAAATTCAACAACAGCTCCTGTTGCCAACTGCAGCAGCCCCTTCAAGAGCCCTGAGCTTCCACCAAGGTCAGTGTGTGCCTTGCAAAAGGAAGTGCTTTGCAGTGATGGGGTTGTTGCCCTGCTGCAAAAGCTGGGAAGAAATCAGAGATAGAATAATGCCAATTTGGCTCAACCACCGCCCAGGATTTTCATCTTTTCCCTCTTCTCCGTGATAGGCAGGCAGGGCTGGACTCCAGCAAGGTTCAAGTCCTTGGTGCTCTCTGGCATCAAAGGGATCAAGTAAACTCTTGCACGCAGGGACTACAACAGGGCTGCTTGTCAGATCCCAGGAAATCCCTCTGGCTGCCCTGGATGATTTGAGCCCCTGCCCAGGGGGCTCAGAGACCCTGGCACAGAGCCCAAGACCCCTGTGCCTTTGATTTAGCCCTTGGAAAAAACAACCTTATATGAAGAATTGCGAGCCATGACAGTTTACGTAGAATGATAGTGAATTTATCACAGGGTGAAAAATAGATTGTTGGGGTTTCTAGAATGGGGCTTCAGGGGCCAAGATGGAGGAATCTGGGCGTGTCCAGCCTTTCTCCTTCTTCTTGGCCTCCATCTTCTGCTGTGATGGTGGCACTTTTAGATTGGTTTAGAGTAGAAGCTCACTGTCTAACATAGGTGATAGGTATTGGAAAGTAATTGTAAATATTGTACAGGTAGTTTTTAGGATAAAAAGATAACACCGCCCTGGGGCAGGCAGAGTGCCTTAGACTGTCTTGCTGAGCGGACCTTGGCAGGACAGGAGAAAGAATTTTATAGATAAGATACAAGAAACAACCTTGAGAGCCAGAAATGAAGAGCTCTGACTCCTTCTTCGAGCGCCGGGCTGGGAAAAGAGACTTTGGAACTTATCTCGGGCTCACTCTGACCAGCGAGAGAGCCCGAGAGCATGAGTCTGTAAGACGAAATACTGAAGGATTGGCTCCAAAACATAAATATCCTTGTTGGCCGTGTCTTCTTGACCAAGAAATCCTTCAAAGCTCTTGTAACTACAAGTCTTGCGGCCCTGTGAGCCATGCGGTGCAGATGTGAGCCAAACTCACCCTTCCTGTCTATGGAGAAGAGAAGAAAAAGCAATGGCATCATCTGAAAAACTCAGAGGTCCGCTCTCTAGCTCCTTCCAAACTCCTTCAAATCGCCCAAAGTGGGATTTAGCTAAAAATAGGTGTCAAGGACTCTTAGTGCTGGCTCTTGGACTCCAGAGCAGCTGCTTTAGAATCTTTCACAGAACCCTGTGCAGTTCTGTGGTGCCAGAAATGGATCATTTGAAGAAACTTTCCCAACTGACTTGCATGGAGGTTTGTTTGAAGGGTATTTGAGGAGAAAGGCTCGCGGCAGAGCTCTGGGCTTTGGCCTAGCTGTGTCCCCTGCTGATTGTCAAGTGTGCCATCAGCTGCAGGGCTTTCTGGGCTACAACTATCATCAAGTCACTGGGGCTTGCTCTTTTTGGCCTCTAAAAGCTGGACCCACTTTCGGGGCAAATTTGGAGACCTCATCTCTGGGTGGATGCAGCAGCTAGGATTTTCCCAGTTGCTGGCAATGGTTCTCCAGGCCCTGGGTGTAAAACGGGGCTGCCCAGCAAGTGCAGATCTGCAAGGTGATAAACAATTGTCTTGGTTTGAAAAGAGAGGTGTCTGCTAAGGAAGGCAGAAGCCTTCTCTGAAATGGAAAATGTCAATCCCCTCCCTTCAAATGATTCTCATTTAGAAATTCAAATGCTCTCAGGGAAAGATATGGGGATAGGACTGAGCCCGCAGAGCCGGGCAGCATTTGCTGATGCTCTGAGCCCTTCCTAAAGATCCTGTGCGGGCTGTCTCAGACACCTGGGGCCAGGGATTTCTTCCAAGCTGGGCCACTTTGGCTGGGCCGGGGGCGGCCCCGGGGCAGAAGGCAGTGTGTGCAAGGGCCCTGGGTGGCACGCTGCAGCACGGTCACCGTGCCATGGAACGGAAGCCGGTGTCCAAGGCCCCTTTGTGACACGTGGGAAATAGAAGCTTGCCCGGCTGCTGGCAACACGCAACGGGGCACAAGGGGACAGAGCGGTGCCGTGAGGAGCCCCCGCACAGCGCACTCGCTCCCGTCTGACCCGGAGCTTCTCCGCGGCGCTGTTCCTGCAGCTGAGCTTGAGGCCAGAGCACAGGACTCGCTGACCCGTGGCCTTCCTGAGGCTTCTATTCTGCAGCTGCCCTCAAGGGCAGAGCGCGGGACTTGGTGCCCCGGAGCTTTCCCAAGGCATCTCTCCTGCAAGTAGCTCCAGGCACAGCCATGGAGCAGAGACCCCCGAGAGTGCCAAAGCTGGCCTGGGTGGCGGAGGAGGAGGAGGAAGAAGAAGGCCCTGGAGCTGCCCCAGCACAGGAGACAGAAGAGGTGGTGCCGTTCCATCCAGCGCAGGAGGGTGAGTGGCAGAGCTGGGCTGCCACAGGGCTGGAGCCTGCAGCCAACTTGGGCCCATGCCATGCCATGCCATGCCATGCCATGCCATGCCATGCCATCCCCTGGGGAAATGCCCATGGACAGGAGGGAAGAGGGGCCAGGCAGACACCCCGCAGTGGCCGTGCTCCATCCCCTGGGGCATCCCGGGGCTCTCCCTGCCTGGGCAGCGCAGGGCTGGGCTCTGTTCTCCGGCCTCTCCCGCAGCCCCTCAGCTCTGGCTGCGCTCGCTCTTTGCCAGATGCAGCCCTGGAGCGCACACAAGAGCAGGAATCCAGCCGTGGCCGCTTCCGCAGAACAGCGCAGGTACCTGCAGCCACCCCCACCTGGGCTGGGCCTGCTGTCCCTGCTCAGCCCAGCACCGTGTGTGCAGCACTCCATGCAACATCCCCGGCCTCTTGCCCTTCTCCTACAGCTCGTCTGCGACTTTATCCGGAGCATTGGGCAGGAAGAGACCAGCACCATGGGCACTGGGCTCAGACCTCGCTCAGAGCTCCTCAGTCATGAGACCAGTGCCGCCCTGCTGGATTTGCTCCTGGAGAAGGGTGTTGCCAGGCCAGAACAAGTGAGCAGCCTGGGGCCAGGCTTCAATTCCCCCATGAGTCCCGTGGCTTCCCCAGCCACGCCTGCTGGTCCCTGGGAGCCTTTGAGGACATGGCAGTGCGCTGGCAAGGGAAGCACTTCTCCGGGGACCCTGGGGACATCGCTCCCTCTGGCAGCTTTCCAAGTCTCCCCGTGCCTTCTCCAGGTGCCCGCCATGGTGAGGTCCATTCACCGATGGCTCCTGGCCAATGATTCTGCCCAGCACAGGCTGGACAAGGCCCTGCTGAATCTCACCAGAGCACAGCCGGGTGACACAGTGGTGATGCTCCTGCGTGTGGCCCCGTCCTGTGACAGGTATGGGGCCCAGCTGCCCAGAGGGCTCAGGCCTCCCCAGCCCATCACCCTGTACCGCCTGGCCCAGGCGTCTGAGCAACAGAGAGTTCCAGGGCCCTCTGGCTGCTGCCTTTCCCAGCCCTGGCACGTCAGCCCCCGAGCCTGCTGCCATGCTCCCTTGCTGCCCCTCAGGGGCCTGTCCCCACAGGGCTGGGCTGCCTGGCTGCTGCCGGCCAGGCCCAGTGGGCACAGGCAGAGCCGGCGGTCAGCCCGGGCCCCTAGGGATGCCCAGGCCACAGTGCTGTGTCTGAGACCCCCCTGAGACAGAGCTCTAATCCCACAGAGCTGCCATCTCCATGTGGAAGACCATCATGTGCTCGTCCAGGACTGCGGAGCCAGTGCTGCTGATCCTCCTGGATGTACTGGGCAGCTGGCCAGAGCGCAGCACGTGCACCTCCGATGGGGACAAAACGGGTGTCTTTGGCCTGGCTGTGAGTTTCTGCAAGTGGCCTTTGCTGGCCACAAAGCCGCCTCTCCAGCAGCTCTCCATCCTCCTTCCCCCACTGCATCTCCCTGCCTCAGGCGCTGGCCTCAAACCTGGCCCAGGGGCAGCCTCAGGCCCACCAGGCCCTGTGCTCCCCCTGCCAAGGTCTCTGCGGGCCTCTCCCTGCCCTGCTCGGGCCCTGCCCCAGGGACACCTGGGCACTGAGCGCTGTCTCGAGGGCCTTTGTCCCTTGCAGGCAACCGTGGTGATGTGGAAGATGCTCCAGGAGCCCCATGTGCCACGTGTAGTGACGTCGTATTTCCCCCAGCTATTTGTGCATCTGCTCTTCCAAGTGTTCTTCAGCACAGAAGAGATGCCAGAGGAGGTCGATGCCTTCTGGAAGGAATGCCTGCAAGAGCACGGCCTTGCCACCAGCCCCAACAGGTGCTCCATGCCAGTCCTCCTCTCCCTGCCACGTGGCCTGCCAAGGAGCCAGTGCTGCCAGGGTGACCTGGCCTTTGCTGTGCACACAGGTTTGCAGTGCAGAGCCTGAAGTCCCTGCTCTGCCGAAAGCAGTACAAGGAGGTCGTGGTGTCAGTGGAACGCAAGCGTGGCTGGGACACGCTGCTCTGTGCTGACACCCGCCACTATGCCGTGGGTCTGCTGGCCAGGTGAGACTCCCCTTCTCCCCATTGCTCCCAGCATTTGTGCCCTGTGCCCGGGCTGTCCCACACAGTCCCCGTGGCCCTGGGTCACAGGGCCTTGTCACCGAGGGACGGCCAAGCAGACTGGAAAAGGCTGGGAGGGGAGAGAGCACAGGAGGAGACACCTCCTAAAGGGCCCAGGTCCCCTTGCAGGACGGTGGTGAAAGACCAGCAGGCTTTGCGAGCCTGTCCATGGAGAGATTTGCTCAGGTTCCTGGTCCCTTTTTCGCCCTCCTAGGGAGATGCGCCATGCTTGTCTTGGGTTGGGTTCCAGTATTGCACACCACCTCCTCTGGCTGCTCAGCACACAGGAGCCACACTGGGATCTGCCCGCCCTGGCGTTCCTTGTGGAGGTGAGCCGGGTGTGCAGCGCTGCCTGGCTGAGCTGCCTCCCAGCTCTCTGCCCTCTGGGAGCCGCAGCCGCCTGGGACGCTGCCCGCGCCCTGTGCTGCTGCTGCTGCTGCTGCTGCTGCTGCCTGGGCCCAGCCCTGTGCGGCTCCGGGCTCCTGCCGGCCGGCTCCCCCATCACTGGCCTGTGCCTTTCAGCTCCTCGAGTGCCTGGATGCCAGTGAATGTGGTGCCAGTGTTGTGAAGGTCTCTTCAAGGTACCTGCAGAGCGAGTGCAGGGAGAGGCGTCGCCTGGCGCTCAGGGCCCTGCTGGAGCTCATTGATGATCCCTCAATGGTGAGAAGGGGGCGGTGGCTGAAGCTGCGCTGGGAACGCAGTCACTTGGCCTGGCCTGGCCTTGGGGCCCTGGGGCAGCTGCTCCCAGCTCTCCTGCCTCCCGCTTCAGCTGCCCGCGTGCTTCGGGACAGGCCTTTGGCCTCTGGGCCCTGCGGCAGCAGGATGGCCTTTCACAGACTTGTGTTCCGCACAGGCCGAAAGAATGTGGAGCCTGATCCAATGCCTCATGGACCTACTGTGTGACAATGATGCAGAGATAGCTGGCATGACCCTCATCACACTCAGCTTTCTATTCCTGCACAAATCACATATTCTGATGTCAACCCCCACTGCCCTGCAGCTGGCTGAGGCGCTCCTGCCACTTTTTGACCACGTAAGTCTCTGTGCCCCCAGCCACAGCCGCCGGATGCTGCCTGGAAACTGTGTGCCCTGTGCATTTCCAGCCCTGTGCCCAGGGGGGCCTGCAGGAGCCAACGCTGAGGTAGTTTTTCTTTTTTTTTTTCCTACAGGATAATAGCCAGGTCCAGCTGCTCTCCATCAAACTCTTCCGAGACATGATGGAGTATTTGGAAGAGAGAGAAAACCCTTTGGAAAGCCCTGTGCAACAGAGCTTGCTTGCACTCTTCTTCCACTGCCATGATGAGAATCAGCGTGTGGCAGAGGTGAGGACTCGTGGGCTGCTGCTGTTCCCCAGGCGGGGGGCTCGGCTGGCTCCTGCCCTGTGCCTGCTGGATCGCAGCCTCCTGCAGGCCATGGCAGGGGACGCGGGTGCCGTGCCCTGGGCTGTGGGGCCATCTCGGCGTCCCTGCTGCTCTCCAGGCTTCTCGGGAAGCGCTGCTTTGTGCGGTCAAGTTGATGAAGAGGAGGGATCTCAAGAAGCTGGTGAAGGAGCAGCAACTGTGCAAGTTCAGCGAGTGCCTGGTAAGGAGGGCCTGCAAGGCCCAGGCTCAGGCTGGAGAAGGCCCCTGAGGGCGGCGCTCAGTGTGCGCGCCGGGCAGCTGTGCCCCTGCCCGCTGCGGCAGCCAGAGGCCGCGCGGGCTCCTCTCCAGGCTCCTGAGGGCCCGAGCCGGGTGCCCGTGGAGCCCCGGCCCAGCGGGGCTGCGGGGCGGCACCGCGGCTCCCCGGGCAGCAGCCGGCCCGCTGCCCCCTCCCCTCGGGAGCCCTTGGCCGGCGGCTGCTGGCCGCGCCTCAGGGCTGTGCGGGCAGGGGAGGCCGGGGCTGGGCGCAGGCAGCACCCGGCCCAGGGGCTGAGCCCGCGCCAAGCCTTCCCTCCTGCCGCTCTCTGCAGCTGGCAGAGGACAGGAGCTGAGCGGCCGAGCACCTGCGCCGGGCCCTGCGCTACCTGCAGAGCCCACAGGAGCCCCTGCGAGAGGCGGCCATCAGCTTCATGGGTGAGCCACGAGCCCGCGCTCCCTCCCCGGCCCGGCCCGCCGCAGCTCGGCCCCGGCCCCGCCTGCTGCCCCGGCAGCGCCAGCCGGGCCCGGCGCCGTGGAGCCCCGCCTGGGCTGGGCATTGCTGCTGCCGCCCTCTGGCAGCCGTGCCCTGGGGCGGCAGCGTGCGCCAAGGGCCGGGCTGAGCCCTGCCGGGCCAGCAGCCCGTGTGGCCACAGCGCCGGCAGCGCCGCTGGCAGGGAGCTGTGCCGCTGCAGCCGTGACAGGCTCTGTGTTCACAGGCATGGCCGGGCGGCGCCTGAGGGGGCAGCAGCGAGAGCTGCAGCTGATCTGCACTGGTGAGTGAGGGCAGCGGGCTGGCAGCGGGGGCTGCCGGGGGGAGCTGCAAGCCCTGCCCCGGCTGCGGAGGGCTCTGCTCCCGTGGCCAGAGCACACTGAGCTTTCAGGGCCACGAGGGCCATTGGTGGCCCGCAGCTTCGGCCTGATCGCCTTGCTCCCTGCTCCCTCCTGGCCATGGCAAGAGCCGCCTGGCATGGCCCTTGCTGAGGGCTCTCCTCGGCTCCCTGCAGATCTGCCTCTGACCGTGGCTCTGTTGCTCTCTCTTGCAGCCCTTGAAGACAAAACAAATGACATCAGCCTCGCCATCGGAAGCCTGGCAATTCAAACACTCTGCATCCTCAAGTCAGGAGAGCGGGCTCCCATCTCCAGCTTCCAGTGGCTCCGAAATCACCTGCGCAGGGCATGGAAGAGACGGCCTCGTCTGTCACTGCTCGGCTGCCTGCCCTGCCGCAGCTCCGTGGAGAGCTGATCCCAGAAGCTCTTTTTGCTGGGGCCACCTAAATCAGGAGGAATTTTCTTTTACTTCAAGAATGTTTTCTTTTTTTTTTTTTTTTTTCCTTTACTAGGTAAATATAGACTGTGTTCTAATACATAGACTGCCAGGATCTTTCTTTTGCTGCCCAGGGTGCGCAGGGCCTAGGGGAAGAGGGGATAAAGGGTGCTTGTGCTCAGCCAGCTGCCCAGGCGTGCAGTGGGCAAGGGGAAATGGCCAGAAGCCCTTTGGCCTTTGGTGGTTCTGCTGAAGCCTTTGTGCTGCCCACAGAGCGGCTGGGCAGGGGCCGGAGCTGCGGGGATCCCTGCCAGAGCGCTGCCTGGAGATGGCCACAAGCCCTGTGCCAGGCAGGAAGCGCCATCCGTGCCCTCCTGCCCGTCTGCTGCTGGCTGCCTTGCTGAGGGCTCCCGGGTGCCTCTGCATGGGGCTGCTCTGGAGCTGCTGTGGGGCTGCGGCGCTGCTGCCGGGCAGCTTGGCCGCGCTGGGGCAGGGCCTGAAGGGCTGGGGCGCTGGCAAGCCCTGAGCAATGGGGCTGTCAGAGGCCACAAGCAGCCCCCTGGCAGCCGCCTTCTTCCTGCCAGAGCTGACTTGCCAGACACATCCTGGGCACTCTGGAACTAACAATTTAATGAAAGGTGGAATCTGTTGCTCTTAAGAGCAAAGATTCATAGCTGGAATAAAGAGTGTTCAGCCCAGCTGTTTCTACTATGAGGCCGTATTTCATCCCCCCTGAAAGTCCTTCATGTTTGCACAGAAAACTGTCCCTGCACAGCCCAATAAATTCCATCACTTCAGCTGGCCAAACAACCACTGTGGTCAAGTGGGGTCTGAGCAGCTTCCAGGATCCCAAGCAGCTTCAGAAGCTTCATTTTACACCTCCTCTTCTCCCAGTGAATACCCACCACCACCATAACTGTGGACCCATAGCTATGGATCACTGGCCTGGCCAGCACAGGGCTAATGTTTGCATCAGCCAGGAGGAGCTGCTCTGCCTGGCTGTCTGTCTCAGCCTCAGCCCTGAGACCCCAAATGCCTCCATTCTGGCCCAATCCTTCCTGGTGCTTAGCATAAGAACTCGTGCAGACAAAAGCAGGGGGGGAATCTCACCAGCCGTTTATCACCTCAGCAACAAGACCTTGGTACCAGGCTGTTATCTGTAGCAGAAAGCAGCAGCAGAAAGGAGACACCAGATCACCAGCCCCAGGCCATGGCCCTGGTGCTGTCCTTACCAGTGATCAGTGTCTGCAGCTCTCCAGGAGCTCAGGGAGCAGGGATGCTCCTCACCATCTCATCTTACCCATGCACCCAAAGCCACAGCCAGCTGTGTGCTCCTGCCCACCAGCACATGCCAAGGCACAGCGTGGGATTCTTGGGGAGGTGTCCTCTGCAGGGCCAGGAGTTGGACTTGGTGATCCTTGGGGGTCCTTTCCAACCCAGGATATTTTGTGATTCTAAGGCTTTGGCCAGCCCAGGTTTCAGCCACCTCCCTGATCCAGGTGTGATTGACCCCAAACCAGATCTTGCCTCTGTCTACCCTCCAGTGCAAGGAACATGTTGCATCTACCCCAGCCCCCCTACTTGTGTCTGATGGATCATGCTGACCTTTTCATCATATTTCTTGGAGTATTAAAAAACATTACCTGACAAACAATAAAAAACAAAAAACGAAAAAAAAAAAAAAACCAACAAAAAAAAACCACCAAACCAAACCAAACCAAAAAAATAAAACAAAAAAACAAAAAAACAAAAAAAAAAAAGAAAAAAACAAACCAAAAAAAACCAACAGACCAGCCTGAACAAAATCAATTTGGGTAATGATGGCCTTTTTTTCCAGTTTATCCTGCACCAAACTCCATAGATGGTAACTCTGAACATTTCCCAGACCTTCACAGCAGAGCTTGGAACTGTCTCTCTGATTTCTTGGTTGTTTCATGACACATGCATTTCTCCTATATAATCCCAGTGTTTTGCTTAGAAGCCATATTATAACTGGGACTCAATCTTCTTCATTTGAACATCTAGGACAGATTCACACATCATTTCACCATTAACTAGGATAGACTCAGCCTTGCAGATCTTTCAGGTTTCAAGCCTGGCTGTGTTGTTTCAGTTCTTTGCTGCTGCTTGTGTTTTGTGAAAAAAAAAATAAAAATTAAACAACCAGACTTTGGGACTTTCTGTTGCGGCTTGAAGAAGAACACAGGTTGTTTCATCGCTGTTGTGAGACATGTGTTACCCGGCTCATTAATTCACAACAGTTCTTGTTTTCTCTGCCTTTTTCACGCTGATGTGATACATTTGTGAAGTCCAGGGTTGTACTGCAAGTGATTAATGCTGCAGTGAAGTCTGATAAACTGAGATTCCAACAAAAAAGTGTGAAAAATGTAACCTCTAGAGTTCTGAAAGCTCACATGCGACAAAACCCATAAATCACCGCAGAAGCAGTCATTATGGTGAGTTACTAACTAGATTATGCAGCTGCATTTGTCATCATTTCCCATTACGTAGAGAATAAACCTGTCAGGCTGATTTATGGCAGAGGCCTCCACAAGATGGGAACTGGCACCTGTACTGTTCTGTGGGAAACGATGAGAAATGCTGTGTGTGCTCAAGTGCTGAATGGAAAAGGAAGGAGGGGAGATAACTGTTATTTGAAGGCACTGATTCAGGGACAAAGACTTCAGAGAGGAGTCATGCTTGCACCCATGGGATGGCAGGAAGAGTATCCACCAACCTGTCCCAACAGCAGCAGCAGCATCAGAATGCGTTCTCCACAGGTGGAGGGGAGAGAGGAGAGAGGAGGTCTTTTGAGGGGACCAAAGTCAGTCATGGAGAAATCCTAGAATCCTGGAATGGTTCGGGTCACAAGGAATCTGAAAAACCATCTTGTTCTAACCCCTGATGTGGGCCGTGACAAACTGAACAGCTGAATGCCTGGCTACTCAGGGGATACTCAAGGTTTTGGATTCCATGCCTGTGCATCTCCCGTGGAGCAGCTGGGTCTGCTGGGAGCAGATGGCATCCACCTGAGCTCAGAGCAGGCCAAAAGATGGGCAGATGTGGGACTGAGCAGGGCGAGGGACATCCCTGCACAGCAGCGCTCTGACAAGAGCAGCAGTGGCCTCCTCTCAGTGCCCTTCCCCGAGCAGCAGCCGCTGAACACCATGGTGCCTACACAGATGCTTTTGGCTCTGCAATCCCTTTGTGCTCAAAGGCCACGCTGGGCATTTCAGCTGGGCTGGAAGGTCTGGCTGGGCAGGGAACAGGCAAGAGGCACTGCTGCTGTGAGCTCCATGTGCTCACTGGGGACACAAGGAAGATTCTGTTCATCCAAAGAAAAAAACAAGCAGCCAGTCCCTGCTAACACAGCAGTGCGACTCTGTCCAAAGCAGCTCAAATGCTCTGCCAGAACCATCCCCCTGCACCTTCTTGATCTGAAGGGGACTAGAAGTGGTTTCACTGCAGTTCTTTATTTCTGCTGTCTGATAATGGGAAGGTTTCACAGAAGTCTTGGATGGACTGGATCAGGGAAGAGTCAAGCAAGAAAAACTGAGCAACCATCACCCAACCCCATTCACAGAAGAACGAGTCCCATTAGGAAAAGCACCTCAGGTGTTTTCATAGTTGATAATATGTATCCTGCTCAACATTATTGATTATAATCTTTTCCATTTGGAACCTTATCAGTGGGGACTTCTGCCTGCTTTGTGGAGGGAGCCCCTGGGGCCCATCCCCTCCCAGAGGGGCTGCACTTGCTGCCTGCCGGGGCTTTCATTGCTGGGCCCACTGGGAGCCCCTGAGCTGGGCTGGGCACCAAGGGCAGGGCTGGCCCGGCTGTGATGCCTCTGGCCCCTGTGACACCAGGGGCAGCGTGTCACAATGGGGGCAGCTGGAAAAGGCCCCCGCAGGTAACGCTGGCCCAGCACAGCCTGGGCAAGCGGTGAGTGCGCACGTGGCGGGGCTGGGCCGGGCCAGGGCCGGGCCACAAGCGCCGCACCCGGGCCTGCATTGTCCCCCTGCACCCAGGGCCAGCCCCTGGGGCCGGCGCCTTGGCCGGGGCACGGGGCTGCTGCTGCTGGCCCACTGGCACAGGCCCTGCTGCCTGCCAGCTGCCCGGGGCCCTCTGCTTCTGCCCTCACATCCCTGCGCCTCCGGGCCTCACTTCAGCCCCCACAAGCTCCCTTGGGAGCCCCAGTGAAAGCCTTGTCTCTCTCCTCCTGCAGACCATGGCGGACAGAGGAGTCCTGGCTGTGCTTGTGCTGCTCCTCTTCCTGTTCCCACTTTCCGTGGTGGACAGATTTCACGGGGATGGGCAGCAGCGTGCAGAGGAGATGAAACCGGCCCCCCCAGAGCCAGCTGAGCCTGGCTGGGGACCCTGGATCCTGGCTGCCTTGTGCTACCTGCACCAGCTCTGGCAAATTGCTCAGCCGCTGCTCCTGCCTTTGGGCTGGTGGCTCAGGCGCAGAAGGGCAGCCACGAGGCAGAGAGCAGCGGCCCAGAGAGCTGAGGAAAAGGCCAGAAGGAGGAAGGTGGAAAGCGAGCGGAGAAGGCGGCTCCTTAGGAAGAGATTCAAAGACATGGAGCAAATGCCCCGGGCCACGAAAGAAATAGAAAAGCAAATGGCCAGGCTGATTGGAATGAATAGGGATACAAACAGGATGCTGAAGGTAGGCAGGGCAGGCTTTTGGAGGAGCACAGGCAGTGGCTGTGTGAAGAAAAGCTTCCTGCTGGAGATGCTCTCTGGGCCGGCCAAGGCGAGCCGCACATCTTTGTGAGCAGCCGGCGCACAGAGCTGCGCTTGCTGCCCAGCACAGCCCTGCGCCGGGGCACAGGCTCCGGGCTCCTGACACACCCTGCCCCTCTGCCCTCTCTCTCCTCACGGGATCTGTAGTAACTGCATCTATTTTAACCCTTTCCCATACAGAGGCTTTGCATCTGCTCGAAGGAAAGCACCATTTGAAGGCATCGGGCCAATGTTTGGAGATTGATTCAAATTCTTAAATAGTTTTGAAATATTTAAAATATCTTATTTAAAAATAGTTGTCTTTAGCAACATTTTCCAAACTTTTTATTACTATAATGTAGATTAATACTCTTGTAAGAGATCATAAATATTTTAATAATAAGTAGTAATTAAATAATGGCACTTTTCTTTAGATTGTATAGAACTTATAATTCATCAAAATTACCAAGAATTATTGCAGTTAACCAAAACTGAAGTATACTTTATTTCTGTCTAAACCAGCAAATGTTGCTTAATCTTCATGATCCAATAATTATTTTGTGTCTTGTTTAATATTCATATATACAGTATATAGACTGTTGCTACAAATGCCTATAATCACAATTGGTTAATTTAAATTACACTCTCTGCCCTCCTGTCTCAGGAGGGTGACTTCCCTCAGGCAGCTGCAGTCCCTGTCAAGATGCAATAAAGGCAATGCCTGAACAAACGCTGTGTCTGTGAGTGTCCATGCTGCACTCAGGTGTCAGCTGTGGGGAATTCCTGACACAGGGGCACCACAGCAGCCCTTGGCCATGCAGAGGCTCCTTTCCTCCCCTGCAGCAGCTGCTCCTTTGGTGCTGTGATCCAGCCTCTGCTCTGCGCGATGCCAAATGCAAGAAAACCAGGAGTGCCACCACTCAGACTGTCACTTAGGTCCCTGCAGAGCTCAGGAGCCACCATGGCTGTGTAGGTGTGGAACCTGCAGTGGGCCATGACAGCAGGGACAGCAGGGACAGCAGGGACAGCAGGGACAGGGGGACACAGCACAGCAATCACAGCCCGGCTGCCCTGGGACAGGCCCGGCAGGCGGACAGGACACGGGGCAGGCAGGAGTCCCCATCCTCTCTGTGCCCTCCTGAGCACAGGCACATAAGGGACAGGGGCAATGGGGACACAGCCGGCCCCTCTCCTCTGGGAATATCCCACCTGCCCAGGGGCCCTGACAGAACGCAGGGGCTGAGGCTCTGCAAGGGGAACCCAAGGGTGAGCAGGAGGACCTCCAAGTTACATCTGCCCACATTCTGCATGCAAACTGCTGCGTGGAGGAGAAAACCAGAGGGGCCTTGCCACAGCAGATCCCATCTGAGGGAAGGTGTTCTCTATTCCTGCACACGGGTGCCCCATGCAACATGGAGCACATGAATGCACTTTGACACCAGATTCTCACCCCTGCTCGAGCGCTCTGGCACAGCAGGAGCGGCCATTCCCTAATAACACACGGGTTTGCAACTCTTGTGCAAAGCAACACAAATTGTCTCTCTCCTCCTGCAGACCATGGTGTCCAAATCAGTCCCTGCCCTGCTCATGCTTCTCCTCTTCCACTTCCCACGGCCCGTGGTGATCAGTTTGGATGAGGATGCAGAGCTGGGCAAAGAGGGTCTGGAGCAGGCTACCCCAGAGCCACCCGAGCCTGCCTCGGGACCCCTGCTCTGGGCAGCCGTGCAGCAGGGGCCCTACTGGGCTGCTGCTGAGCTGCTCTTCCTGCCTTTCTTCCTCTGCCTCAGGCCCAGAAGGGCGGCCATGAAGCAGAGAGCAGCAGCCCGGAGAGCTGAAGAAGAGGCCAGAAGGCGCAGGATGGAAATGGAGCAGAGAAGGCTTCGGGTGTCTGGGGAACATTCCCGGGTGTCTGGGGAACATTCCCGGGTTTCTGGGGAACACTCCCGGGTTTCTGGGGAACACTCCCGGGTGTCTGGGGAACACTCCCGGGTGTCTGGGGCTCTCCTGGCCCCGTTCCCAGCCCAGGTTCCCGGGGTTCAGGAGCTGCCCTGGTGCCCGGGCCCCGCGACATCGCCTGGGTGCACTTGGAGCCCGAGGTGCAGGCGGGCGCCGCCCGCGAGGCCCTGCAGGGCTTCAGCATCACCCAGAGCAGCGCCAGGAAGATCTCCTGCGCCAAAAAGGGACCCAGCTTCCCACCCAAATCCCCTCTCTCCATCCCAAATCCTTCTTTGTGCATTCCAAATCCTTCTTCTTTCACCCCAAATCCCCTTTCCCAGCCCCCAGGGATTTTGGGCCTCCTCAGGGGTTATTGGGGTTTTTCCCAGCATTGTACCCAGGGTCTCTCTGCAGACATTGCACCTGGAGCTGCCCCAAATAAACCCCAAATGACCCCAAATTTGGGGACTCGGGGTGGGGGGGGGGGGTGTGATACTAAAATTCGGGGTTTGGAGATGTTTGAACCCAAATTTTGGGAACTGGGGGGTTTGATCCCAAAATTTGGGGTTTAGGGGATTTTGACACCTCAGGGTTTGGGGATTTTTGACCCCAAACTTTGGGAATTGGGGATGTTTGAAACCCCTGGGTTTGGATTTGGGGGTTTTTGTTCCCAGGATTTGGGGTTTGGGAGTTTTTTTCCCCAGGATTTGGGGATCAGGGGGTTTGACCCCCAAACTTTGGGATCAGGGCAGTTGGACACCCCAGATGTTTCAAACCCCAGGATTTGGGGATCAGGGGGTTTTTACCCCAAAGTTTGGGAATTGGGGGGATTGACCCCAGGATTTGGGGATGAGGAGGGTTGGACACCCCAGATATTTCAAACCCCAGGAGTTGGGGAATGGGGGTTTAGACCCCAAACTTTGGGGCTTGGGGGTGTTTGACACCTCAGGATTTGGGATTTGGGGGTGTTTGACCCCAGACTTTGGGAACGGGGGGTGTTGGACACCCCAAATGTTTCAAACCCCAGGATTTGGGTTCAGGGGGATTTAACCCCAACATTTGCAAACTGGAGAGTTTATATATTATATTATATTATATTATATTATATTATATTATATTATATTATATTATATTATATTATATTATATTATATTATATTATATTATATTATATTATATTATATTATATTATATATATAAGATATATAATATATAAGATATATAATACATATAATATAATATCTTATCTCTTATATATAATTATATTATATATAATATATATTATATATTACATAATTATAGAAATATATTATATATATTATATAATCATACATTATATAATTATTATATATAATATATTTATATATTAATATTATATGTCTGCTGTATTAATTCTCTTAAGTACTATGTTAAATATAGTTTTAGGTTATAAAAAATGTTAAAATAGAAACGATGCTATGTAGGATTCTTTTTTTAAAGAAAGGACTTGCAGTAAGATAGCAGCCACAGGACACCTAAATCTTTCAGAGAAAAAGAATTTATTGCCCTCTTATCAGAAGAAATGAACTTCTTTCCACCTCGAAGGCGCTGCTAGGATTCGGAGGAAGAAGGTGGCACTGCCCAGACAGAATCCTGTGTTTGAATGGAATTTATGCATCATGGATGAAGTGTATGAATATGCAACAGGCTGTTGTTTTTAAGGGTTAATCCTGTGTTAACAGGTGTTCCTTTTCGGGCTTGTGGTGCCCAGAAAAAGGTACCCGGACCTCCATAACCCTTTCTCTCTATTGTCTCATATTGTCCTAATTCAAATTGTCCCATTTATTATTACCCTAATTGTATTGCTATTTTTATAACCATTTTATTTCTATTAAACTTTTAAAATTTCAAAATCAAGTGATTGGCGTGTTTCACACTGCACATCTCGCTCCAGGGCTGCTTGTGCTGAACCTTGCCTTGCACAGCCCTGAGGATTCCCCCAGCCCGGGCTCCCAGCAGCTCCAGGCCCGGCCAGGAGGAGCAGCCGGGCCAGGGCTGGCAGGGCGTCCCCCCAGATGTGGCCCCCGCTGGTGGCACAGCCGGACCCTTGGGAGGCTGCCTCAGGCTTTATTGTCCACCAGCATCCCAGGAGGGAGCAGAAAATCCTCCTGCAGACGCTGATTCCGGAGGCTCCCAGCGCTTCCTTGTCTCCAGGAGCTTCTGCCAAGCCCCAGTGAAACCTCGGTGCCACATTGTTCCACAGCCTCACAACGCTCTCCTGGCTCCCGTGAGGTCCCTCTGTGTCCCGCTGCAGCCTTGGCTCCATCAGGGTCTCCTGGCTCCATCAGGCTCTCCTGGCTCCATCAGGGTCTCCTGGCTTCCATGATGCTCCACTCTGTCCCAAGGGGCATCTGCAGCTCAGCTTTGGAGCCCTGCAAGATCCAAAGGTTCCCCCAAAAAAACACCAGCCCAGGGACCCCCAGGATATTTGGGCTGAGCTCCCGCTGCCCAGGCACGTGCATGGAACCCAAGTGACCGCTGGGACTCCATGGAATGTCCTGGAACAAACTGTCCCTGGTCAGACAGGGGTGCCATGGAACACAGGTGCCACTGGGACACGGACACTGCCCATGGAACCGAGTGTCCATGGGGACAGAGCCGGGCCTGATGGAACCCTGGAGAACATTGTCACCCCATGGAATCCATGGAACCAGGTGTCCATGGTGACACTGGAGAACATTGTCACCCCATGGAATCCATGGAACCGAGTGTCCATGGTGACACTGGAGAACATTGTCACCCCATGGAATCCATGGAACCAGGTGTCCATGGTGACACTGGAGAACATTGTCACCCCATGGAATCCATGGAACCAGGTGTCCATGGTGACACTGGAGAACATTGTCACCCCATGGAATCCCATGGAACCAGGTGTCCATGGTGACAGAGCCGGGCCCAATGGAACCTACTGGAACACAGGAGAACATTGTTACCTGTTGGAACCTGGGCTGCTGAGAATTTCGGACTTTCTGAGCTGACAGACACTGACCCCCAAGAGAACACTGCATTTGACCTGAGGCTGTGGAGAAGGCTTCCAAAATGGAATGATGGAACTGGGATTATGGGTGTGGAGTTTGAATAGAAGGGTGTAATATCACATGGTGGACAACTTGGAGTTTAAGGTTTTAGAATATAGTAATATATACAAAGCAAGATGGAGGTTTTAGGGTGGAGGCTGATCCTTCTTCTTCTTCTTCTTCTTCTTCTTCTTCTTCTTCTTCTTCTTCTTCTTCTTCTTCTTCCTTCTCCTTCTCCTTCTCCTTCTCCTCCTCCACCTCCTGGTCCTCATCCTTGTCCTCCTCCTCGTCCTCCTTGTCCTCGTACTTGTCCTTGTCCACCCTCCTCTTCCTCCTCCTCCTCCTTCTCGGGTTTGGGTGGTATTGTGTTATTGGATAAAAAAGTCCCTTATGTTGGGCACGGGTGCTTGGTTATTGGGTTAAAAGTAAAAATAATTTAGGTGTCATTTCTTAATTGGACAGTTTATCCTCAAAAGACCTTGCAGAGAGAGAGATGGGGCTCCATTTTTACCTCGTTAGCAAAGTGCTGCAGAACTTACTGCTTGTGAGACTGTTCTAGAGACAAGAGCTAATGAACACCTGAGTCCAAACAAGAAATGCTGTCTTGGGATTTCATCCTGACCTTGGCAGAAAAGAAGCAAAAGAATTGACTGTTACCCCACGGAATCTCATGGAACCAGGTGTCCACTGTTTCACGGTGCAGCCTCAGAGAGTGGTGAGACCATTGTGGCACCATGGAATATCCTGAAACCACGGCTCCCTTGTGACAAACCTGGGCTTTATGAAACCAAGGAAACCGCTGGGATGCAATGGAATCTCAAGGGACCAAGGGTCAACTGTCAAGACATCAGCTTCTCAGGAAACCAAGGCAAACACTGTGACACAGAGAGGGGCCTCATGGGACCCAGGAGACCATGGTGACACCATGGTGGGATCTCATGGAACCAAGTGTGAATTGTTACAGGACCCAGGAGACCATGGTGACACCGTGGTGGGATCTCATGGAACCAAGTGTGAATTGTTACAGGACCCAGGAGACCATGGTGACACCGTGGTGGGATCTCATGGAACCAAGAGCCCAGAGTTTCACGGCTCAGCCTCATGGATTGCTGGAGACCATGGTGTCCCAGAGGGAACACATGGAACAAAGGCTCCTTAGTGACACAGCAGGGCCACATGGAATGCAAGAGATCATTCCTGATGGAATGGAAACTCAGGGATTCAAGGGTCCACTCTTTTGCTGCGTGGCCTCATGGAATGCTGGAGACCATTGTGGCACCATGGAAATGAATGGCACAAAGGCTCCACTGTGACCCAGCAGGGCCTCATGGAACCAAGGACACCGCTGTGATACAATGGAATCTCATGGAACCAAGGTCCAGTTGTGACAAAGCTGGGCCTCATGGAACCAAGGACACAGCTGTGATCAAAGGAATCTCTAGGATCCAAGGATCAATTGTCAACACATCAGGTCTCATGAAACCAAGCAGAACATTGTGACACAGTGGAATCTCATGGGAGCAAGGCTCTGCTTTGATCAAGTGGG
Organism: Molothrus aeneus; assembly: GCF_037042795.1. NCBI lineage: Eukaryota > Metazoa > Chordata > Aves > Passeriformes > Icteridae > Molothrus > Molothrus aeneus. Next base: position 2,491,279 of record NW_027099027.1, on the reverse strand, counting down.
GCCTCATGGGACACAGGTGCCACAGGGACATTGTCAGGCCTGGTAGGAACAAGACACCACTGTGTCAGACCAAGGCCTCATGGGACCTAGGAGAGCCCTGTGACACAATGGAACCTGATGGAACCAAGGGCCCATTGTGACACGGCAGGGTCTCATGGGACCCCTGTGCCACTGGGACATTGCCAGGGCTCGTGCAAGCAAGGTTCCATTGTGACAAAGGCAGGCCTTGTGGCACCCAGGAGACCATTGTGGGACAATGGAATCTCATGGAACCAAGGCCCCATTGTGACAAAGCGCGGCCTCATGGAAGCCCAGTGCCACTGGGACATCTCCAGCCTTGGAGGAAGCAAGTGTCCATTGTGACACAGCACAGCCTCAAATCACAGGAGAGCAGAGGGATGCCATGGAATCTTGGGGAACCAAGTGTCAATTCTAAACACAGCGAGGACTCATGGAACCCAGGAGACCATTGTGATGCTGCACTTTGTCACAATGGGGCCGTGCTTCTGTGAGGATCCATGGGCCCACCATGTTCTCCTGGGTTCCAGGAGGCCCCGCTGGGTCACAATGGCCCCTTGCTCCCACGAGCCACAGCACGGTCCCCATTGCCCCTGGGTTCTGTGAGGCCCTGCTGCGTTCACAACTGACACTTGCTTCCATGAGATTCCAGTGCGTCACAGTGTCATGTGGTTCCCATGAGGTTCTGCTGTGTCACAGTGGACACTGGGTTCCACAAGAGCTGGCAATGTCCCAGTGGCACCTGTGTACTGTGGGCCCCACTTTGCCACAGCAGAGCCTTGGCTCCATGAGATTCCAGGCTGTCCCAATGCTCTGCTGAGTTCCACGAGGCTGTGCTGTGTCACAATGGACACTGAGTTCCACCTGCCCTGGCAATATCCAAGTGGCCCCTGGCTTCCATGAGGCCCCATTGTGTTTGCAGGTGACACTTGGTTCCCCAGGATGTCATTGTCACGCCGCTCTCCTGGGAGCCCTGAGGCCTTGCTCTGTGTGAGAAATGACTGTTACTTTTAAAATTTTAAGGTTGATTCAACCTTGAAAAAAATGACAACAAAGGACTGAAACAGGAGAAATCACAGCACTGGGAGCCCTTCCCCACCCCGTGGCTATCAGCCACACGGCTCCTTCACAAATTGGCTGCTCCTCCTTTTAGACTTTTGGTGTTGCATCAGGTAATCCTAGCCCCACCCAAAGTCTGTCAGGTAACTCTTTGTGGCCGTCCATTGGTGGAGAATGCTTTCTTGCAACCTGACTGGAGAGCAGGTGTTGCCATGCCTGCCTTCCAGTGACAAACCTGCCCTCCCCAAATGCCCCAACCACCAAGGCCATTACAAGGGGAGGGGAAAGAGGACTATGGGGGACAGATGACAATAACATCACTACACATCTTAACACACACATAGTATCTATCTCCTCACTGTGAGACCCAACTATGACATTACTCATCCGTAACACTGTGCAATAATGGAGCCTTGTTCCTACCAGACCTGGCAATGTCCCAGTGGCACCTGTGTCCCATGAGGCCCCACTTGGTCAAAGCAGAGCCTTGGCTTAACAACTGACCCTTGTTTCCTTGAGATTCCATTTGTGAAAAACACGTTCACTCTCCTGTGAAAATGTACAAAGTTTAATAAAGGACAATGGGAGACCAGGACCATGGAGCAAAGGTTATTATGGCCGGGTGCATCTTGGCACTCAGCCAGGAGCACCCTGTTACCTTTGGGGATCCCCTGAAATACCTTTCCCCTTACATCAGCCTGGTGCATATTCATAGAGCCTCATGCATATCCATAAACTACTTTACATATTCCAGGAATGATTTTACATGGCCCCTCCTTGTGTCTGCCTTTTCAGAGCATGTGTGTTTCTTGGCTGTGGTTTTGGCTCCTTCTCTTTATCGCCTCCAGTTTTTGGGCCTTGGTGCACTGTGCCTTCAGACGGGGAGTGCTGATAGTTGGCAGATCTGTACAGGTGTCCTCATCCTGGGTGCATTGGATGTTATCCCACCCAAGCAGGCAGTTTAACACAAGCACACTTCTATCAGCTATTTCACTACCATGTCTAAGCTCAATTAACAACAGAAATAAAAACTATATCTTTAGAACAAAGTTATTTTAACACCACACATATAAAATCCATTTTAATATTTGCAAAAAGCCAATATTATGATATTTATCCATAACAGGGTGAAGGAGCCCAGGCCCAGGCTCTGGCCCTGGGGGACACGGGGACGCTGCCGGGGGGTCCCTGTCCCCCTGTGCCACCCCCAGGGCCCCGGCCCCCCGTCCCCGTGTCAGGCTCTGGGGTCGATCTCGTGGAGCATCCTCTGGGGGAGGCTGCGGGTCCGGGGGTGGGGGGACCCGGGGGGACAGGGGACCCCGCTGTGCACGAGCAGGGTTGGACTGCTCTGGGGGGAGCTGTGAGGGGGCCGCGGCAGAGTGATCTCCCCAGGGACCTCACACAGCCCCCGTGATGTCACACTGACCCTGTGATGTCACAGTGCCACCTGTGATGTCACAATGCTGCCTGTGATGTCACACAGCCCCCATGATGTCACACAGCCACCTGTGATGTAACACAGCCCTGGTGATGTCAAACAACCACTCTGTTATGTCACACAACCTCCATATGATGTCATTCAGCTGCTATGTGATGTCACACAGCACATTTGTGATGTCACAGTCACCCTGTGATGTCACAGCCTTCTCTGTGGCATCACACAGCTGCTCTGTGACTCTGGGTCACAACCCACATTGTGATGTCCCAGAGCCGCCTTCTGTGATGTCACAGCTAGCTCTGTGATGTCACAACCCCCTCAGTGCTGTCACACAGCCCACTCTGTGCTGTCACACAGCCCCTTGCTGCCATCCCAGCTGCTCTGTGGCTCTGGGACACAGCCCCAGAGGTGCTGCTGTGACACAGCCCCCGCGGGGACATCCCACAGCCCCAGCCAGTGCTGAGCCCCTGTGAGCTCTGTCTGTGCCCTGCTCGTGTCCCTGAGGGGCCCTGGCAGTGCCCCAGCCCTGCTGGGCTGTGCACAGGAGCTGCTCCTGGCCAGAGCTGTCTCTCTGCAGCTCTGCTGCCCTTGCCAGGAGCTGCCTCTGGGCCAGGAGCCCGGCCCAGCTCAGCAGCACAGACACAGCACAAGGACTTTAATCACCCTCTGGGCCTTTGCTGCTCTTTGCATCACACCCAGTCCCTCAGAGTGGGCTCAAAGACTTCTCAAGAGCTCAGAGGGAGATTGAAATACTGAAGTTTCCTGTACTTTAAAGAGATCCCTGTGAGGGACAGGACTGAGAAAGTGTCCCCGGGTTCCAGGGAGAGCAGAACACTGGAGGCACTGATGGCAGCTGGGGACAAACAAGGCAAAGGTGTCTCTGGTGCTGAGCAAACCTGGATTTGTTTCAGGAATGCAAAGGGCCAAGGCCTGAGCCCCAGGGCCTGGCCAGGCAGATCCTGTCCCTCCCTCCTTGCTCAGGGCTCTTCCCGGGATGGGCCCTGGCATGTGGGGATGGGCAATGCCAAGGGCAGGAGCGTGGGGCGGCCCCTGCCAGGCTGCTGAGCAGGGACAAGGAGGCAATGAGGCCCCAGGCCTGCAAGGGTCACTTGTCCCCTCCTGGCTCAGGCCCAGGGCCAGCAGCCATGGCCAAAGTGCTGCCCAGGTTGGCTCTGTCAGGGCTGTCTTGCAGCTGCTGCCCATCCCTGTGCCCTGTGCAGCCCAGGCTGTCCCACGGTGTCCCTGCCCTGGCCTCTGTCCCTGCAGGCTGTCGGCATCCCCCGGCTGCCCCACCTGGCTGGGCCCTTCCTTTGCTGACAGCTCTGCCTCCTGCCTGCCCCTGCCTGCCCACACAAAGCCTGGGGCTGCTCCAGGCTCCTGCTGGGGACATGCTGCACCACAGCCCTGCCCTGACAGGGAAATTCCTTTCTCCTGGTGCCACTCTGGGCCTCCCCAGCTGCCCTTGGCATTAATTCTTTCTCTCTCTGGCTGTTTTCCACTATGTCAAAGGGATCCACCATCCCTGAAATCGCTCTTTAAATACTCTCATGGCTCTGCTCCACTGTCCTCAGGCTCCACCCCACTGAGCACAGAGCTCCTTTGTCCCTATACAGTGCTCATGGGCCCAAGGCCTCCAAACCGCTCCTTGGGACATCTCTGGGCCCTCTCCAAAGTGTTTCCAAATGAAAACATTCAGCGCAGAGTCTAAAGAAATCACCAGAGGACAGGGCCAGCCTGACCTGTCTGTCCTGGCTACTTTTGTCTGGGAGCAATCCTTGGATATACAGAATTTGGGAGGCCAAATTCTAATTTTGGCCATGGTCCCTGGACAAGAAGGCTGGTTCTTTTCCATAGCAATGAAGGAACAGAGCCCCAGTGTTTCAGGGACAGATGTGAGGTGACCACCAGAGGCCAAGGCCAGCCAGAGCTGGCAGGTTTTGTTTTGTGAGATACCCTTGCATAGAGGAAATTATTTTAGGGAGAGTACCAGTTTTGGCAATGACCATCTGGAAAGTCAGACAGCTCTTTTCCATAGCAAGGAAAGCACAGAGCCCCAGTGCTCCAGGAGCTGATGAGAGGCAGCCCTTGACATCCCAAGATCAGCCATGGCTGTCAAGTGGCCCCTGGGAGGCCAAGCCAGCCAGAGCTGTTCCATGTTCCCTGGGTTCCATGGGGCCCCGCAGTGTCCCAATGGTCCCTTGCCTCCATGGGGCCCTGAGGTGTCATAATGCCCCCTTGGTGACACCAGGCCCTGAAGGTTGGAATGGTCTCCATGGTTCCATCAGGCCCCACAGAGCCACAATGGTCTCTGGGTCCATGGAGCCCCTCTGTGTCACCATGGCCCCTTGGTTCCCTGGGCTCCAGTGGTGCCACAATGATCCCCTTGGTTCCCTGGGCTCCAGTGGGGCCACGATGATCCCCTTGGTTCCCTGGGCTCCAGTGGTGCCACAATGATCCCCTTGGTTCCATGGGCTCCAGTGGTGCCACAATGATCCCCTTGGTTCCATGGGCTCCAGTGGTGCCACAATGATCCTCTTGGTTCCATGAGGTCCCCACAGTGTCCCAGGATCTCCATTGGAAGGAAAGAACCCAGCCCCACTGTTGCAGGCACAGCCACCAGAGGCCCAGGCCAGCCAGCCTTGATGGTACTGGCAGATTTTGCCTGGGAGCAACCCTTGGATATTGAGAATTTCAGAGGTGGAATCCCAATTTCAGACATGGACACTGGAGGAGAAGGATGGTTCTTTTCCATAGGAAAGAAAGCACAAAACACCGGTGGTGTCTCAGGGGCAGATGAAAGGCGGCCATCAGAGGCCAAGGCCAGCCAGACCTCTCTGTCCTGGCAGCTTTTGTCTGAAAGCAACCCTTGGATATTGGGAATTTGGGAGGTGGAGTTTCGGCCCTTTCTGCATGGATAAGAAGGACGGTTCTTTTCCATAGGAAGGAAAGCACCCAGCCCCAGTGTTTGGACAGCAGGGGAGAGGCACCCCCAGGAGGCCAAGGGCAGCCAGACCTGTCTGTCCTGGCAGCTTTCACCTGGGAGCAATCCTTGGATGTACGGAGTTTTGGAGGGGGAATCCCAGTTTTGGCCATGGTCAAGATGGGTGGTTTTGCCCATAGGAAAGTAAAGCACAAAGTCCAAGTGTTTAGGAAGAAAATGAGAGGTGGCCACTCTCAGGCCAAGCCAGCCAGCCCTGTCTCTCCTGGCATCTTTTGTCTCGGGGCTTTCCTTGGACATTGGGCATTTTGGAGGTGGAATCTCATTTTTGGCTGTGGGTGCCTGGACAGGAAGAAGAGTTCTTTTCATAAGGAAGGAAAGCACCCAGCCTCAGTGTTTCAGAGGCAGATGAGGGCCAGCCCTCAGGAAGCCAAGGCCAGCCAGACTTGTCAGTCCTGGCAGCTTTTGTCTGGGAGCTATCCTTGGATATAAGGAATTCCAGAGGCAGATGCCCAGTTTTGGCCATGAGTGCCTGGTTGAGATGGAGGGTTTTTTTCCACAAGAAATAAAAGTGATAGTGGAGCCCTGGAAAATGTTAAAAATCGTCTTTGAAAATATTGGGCTTTGTGTTTTCTCAGGTCACTGCACCTGCCTAAGCAGTATGATAAAAGATATAATTGTTAGATGTGGTGATTGTTTAGTAATTAAATATAATTATTATATAACCATAAGAAGAATCGTGAGAAACTATGTTGGAAATTTAAAGGGGGCTATGTTTAGCTGAAATCTGTGCATACAATAGAAGAATATAAGTTTAATAATTACATGAAAGTTATGTAATGATAGAGGATAAAACACGTTCACCTCGAATATATGGTCGGAATCAGATTTGGGTGGAAACTACCCCGATTCCCAGAGCTCTTGAATAAAAAGCACCGCATATAATCGCTGATGTGATTATGTGTTTCTGAACGCTAACATTTTGGCGACCCCGGATGGGACCCTGCGGGTGCTGCTGAGCGAGTTTCGCAACTCGACCGCGCTCCAGCCGGCACCGAGGGATTCTCGGGGAGCTCGATCGGCCGCGACCGCTTCTGCCGCCCATAATGTCCCCGGGAGAAAGGTAAGGTGCTTTTTACTTTGGTTTGGGTGCCTGCCAATGAGACGCAGCGAAAGCTACGCTTGGTTGGGCTAAAGGAATTCCTGCTGGTACAAGCCCAGGCGCCGTTCCATAAGACGGGTTCGGCAATTTGTGGTATATTTGGAATGGAGAAACTTAAAGGGATTTTGGGCGGCAACGCCTCTATCCCGCAAAGTTCTCCTTTGGGGTGCTTATTAGCACATTGGAAACAGGGTAATTTTGGGGAAGAATTACGTAAAGCTAAGTTGATTGATTATTGTAATACATGGTGGCCAGAATATGCCTTGGAGAATGGTGACAAATGGCCAAAATACGGTACTCTGCAATATAACACTATTTCGCAGTTAATGTCGTTTTGTAAACAAGAAGGAAAATGGGATGAGGTTCCGTATGTTGATTTGTTTTTCTATTTACGGGGAAAGCCAGAATGGCAGGATGAATGTGGATTAATGATGGTTAAAACATCTGCAAGCAATAAGTGTGGGGTTTGTGAGGAACGTTGTTTAGAACACTTGGCGTTGGAAGAAAGCCTGAGTAGGGAAAATTATACAGATATTGATTTACAGGCAGCTCCAATAGGAACAAGAGAACCTAACCCTATCCCACCTGTTCCATCTGTCCCTATCCCACTGCCTGCTCCTACCCCACCTAGTCCTGAACCTGTCTCGTCTAGTACACCCTTCCCTCTTTATTCTCCTCTCCCATCGTCACCTGATCTCTCTTCCTTGGAAGATGAGCAAAACCTAACTGTGGTTAGAAAGGAGAGAGAGATAATCAACGATGGGGTAGCCCACAGAACCAGGAGTCGGTCTAACCTTGCCCCAGTTATGGATAGAAAAGACATAGGCAGACAAAAATGGACTGTAATTGCCCCCTTGCGACAAAGTGTAGGAGTGGAAGGGCCAGTATTTATAAAAGTGCCTTTCTCTGCTGCAGATTTAGTTATTTGGAAACAATCAGCCAGAATTTATAGAGAAAATCCTGATAAAATGGCATGAGTATTAAAAATGGTTATAAAACCTAAAAATCCTGACTGGGATGACATACAATTATATATATATATATATATATAAAATAACATATTATATTAATATATCTAATATATATTTATATATAGTATATTAATATATCTAATATATTAATATTAGATACTTTGATGGATTCTACTGAGAAAGAGATGGTACTTAAGGCAGACAAAGAAAGGGTAAGAGAGAACACCAGAAGATGTCAAAGAGGAACGTCTTCAGTCAATGGAGTTTTTCTGAAACTCAGCTGTTCAGACTTGAACTTTCTTTGCATTGTTTTTGCATTTTCTTATATTGTAAGATTGTTTTAGTGATATGATAGAATTTTATGTTCTACAGGTGAAGAATTTCCTTGATCATTCCACATCAGCACTTGATTGAGGCTTTGATTGGCAACAGATAACCTGTCAAGTGTTTGTTCTTTCTTCTGCATGAGTCGAGCAGAAAGAATTACAAACACTTTTTTTAAAATTTAACTAAAATAAAAAAAAGGTGACATGTCGCTGACATCTATTTATGAAAAATCCTTTCCTTAGGATTTTTTCTCCTGAAAAGCTGAGAGGCCTCAGGAACAAAATGTAAACAATGCTTATCTGCTGCTGTGGAGTTTTGAAGAGCTGCAAGTGGCCAATCTGCCTGCAACAAGCACCATTCCACGGGCTCTTGTCACCTTTCCCGACACGGCTGCTGCAGCTCATGGAGGGTAAAGCCCTGGAGGCTCCTTATGGGCGGTTATGGACGATTGCAGGCAGCGCCTCCATGCCCTGGATCAGCGGTGCCCACTCCTGGGAACCCCCACGTGTTCCAGTTTCTGTGAAGCTGCCTGTGAAAAACATTCACTCTCCTGTGAAAATGTACAAAGTTTAATAAGGGACAATGGGAGACCAGGACCATGGAGCAAAGGTTATTACGGCCGGGTGCCTCTTGGCACTCAGCCAGGAGCACCCTGTTACCTTTGGGGATCCCCTGAAATACCTTTCCCCTTACATCAGCCTGCTGCATATTCATAGAGCCTCATGCATATCCATAAACTACTTTACATATTCCAGGAATGATTTTACATGGCCCCTCCCTGGGTCTGCCTTTTCAGAGCATGTGTGTTTCTTGGCTCTGGTTTTAGTCCATTCTCTTTATCACCTCCAGTTTTTGGGCCTTGGTGCACTCTGCCTTCAGACGGGGAGTGCTGATAGTTGGCAGATCTGTACAGGTGTCCTCATCCTGTGTGCATTGGATGTTATCCCACCCAAGCAGGCACTTTAGCACAAGCAGCCTTTTAACAAGCTTAATTAATGACAGAAATAAAAACTATAGAACAAAGTTACTTTCAGAAACAGTCCCAGCCCATATTTGATCCCAGTCCGTGTGGTCCCAGTCCATAGGATCACAGTCCATACAGTCCCAGTCCATACAGTCCCAGTCCATATTTGATCCCAGTCTGTGTGGTCCTGATCCATATGGTCCCAGTCCCTGGGATCCCAGTCCAAGTGATCCCAGTGTGTGTGGTCCCAGTCCATAGGATTCCAGTCCATTCAGTCCCAGTCCATATTTGATCCCACTCCAGGCTATTCCAGTCTGGAGGGTTCTGATCCACAGGATCCCCATCGATGTGATCCCAGTCCAGGTGATCCCAGCCCATATTTGATCCCAGTCCAGGTGATCCCAGTCTGTGTGGTCCTGATCCATATGGTCCCACTTTGTGGAGTCCCAACCCATAGGATCCCAGTCCATATTTGATCCCAGCCCATATTTGATCCCAGTCTGTGGGGTCCTGCACACACTCCCAGGGTCTGGAATTCCAGTTCCCAGCCAGGAAAAAATGTTCCTACCCTTGAACTTCCTTCCTATCATCTTAAAAAAATTAGAATGACATTATAAATAAATAAATAATAATTAGAATAAATAATTAGAATGAAAATGAAATATAGTAATTTCAACTCTTACTTACAATACTCCAACTATGATTCAAGCCAAAAAACAAGAACTATAACATTACCAATAAATATAAATAAATTATATACCAACCTTTGAAAGTTTTAACTCGATGGCTAATATACTTGAGATAAAAAATATCTAAAAAACTAACATACAATCTAACACACCTTAGTAAAAATTCATATTACAAATATACTAAACACAAAACCAAACACCACTATAATTTCTCAGACATTTTAACCAAACAATTAAACATTAATAATATCCTTAGGTACTCCTAAAAAATTAAAACTATTTTTAAAAATTTAATTGTGTGTGGGTGGTTTTATGTTGATATTGGTTTTTGGATTGTTTGCGTTAGATGATTTAAAAAAGGAATTGAATCAGCTGAGAAGGTGGCACTCTGCAAACAGAACTGACTGAAAATGGACGGGACAGAATCAGTAACTCAGAAAGTTTTATTTGCTATCAAATACATCCCACACACCCAGGCACACACAATCCCCATCCCACTGCTCCAAATTGAGATCCCACTTCTCCCAGTCTTCTCCCAACTCAATTTCACTCTGGCAGCTGTGGAACGGAGTGAGTTTGGCCTGAGACCGAGTTTTTGTGAGGAGGGAACAAGCAATCTGAGGTGGAATTGAGCCTTTTTGGATTAAAATTCAGGTATTTTCAGTGGGATTTGAATGGTTTTGAGGTGACAGATCGATCACTCCTGACCCATTGGTGTTGGGTCAAGTGAGAGCTGCTGGAGAAGCTCTTCCCACACTGGGGACACTCGTAGGGCCTCTCCCCAGTGTGGATCTTTTGGTGGCAGATCAGGTGGGAATGGTGGCAGAAGCTCTTCCCACACTCCCCACACTCATGGGGCCGTTCCCCATCATGGATCCTCTGGTGCCCATCAGGTCACAGCTCCGCCTGAAGCTCTTCCCACACTCAGAACACTCATAGGGCTTCTGACCATGTGGATCCTTTGGTGGCTGATCAGGCTGGAGCTCCAGCTGAAGCTCTTCCCACACTCCCCACACTCGCAGGGCCGTTCCCCAGTGTGGGTCCTCTGGTGCCTGATCAGATCAGAGTTCCACCTGAAGCTCTTCCCACACTCCATGCACGTGTGGGGCTTCTCCCCATCATGGAGCTGCTCATGGAGCACCAGCTCCGAGCTCTGGCTCCATCTCCGGCCGCCTTCCCGGCCCAGGCTGGCTCTTTCCCCCTCACATCCCCGCCATCTGCGTTTGCAGCCCCTCCTCGTGCGGCATCTCCAGGGCTTTTCCTCCCCGTTGGCTTCCTGCACCGTGGAGCCGCTCAAAACGGCCTCTGCCACCAGGCTCTGCCACGGGCATTTGTCCTCCCTGCTCTCCATGCTCAGCTCCTGCTCTGGGCGAGGAAGGACAAGGACAGCATGGGATTTGCCTCCGTGCCACAGGCAAGGGCAACGAGATCCCCCCAGGGCTGTGCTGCAGCCGGGGGCCGTGCTGGGCTGGGAGATGGACCAGCACAGAGGGGAAAGGGGCACTGACTTCCTCCTTACCCGCCTCAGTGTCCCGGAGCATCTTCCTCTTCCTCGCAGCCTCCCAGGGCTTGGAAACGGGAAATCCTGGTTTGGGGAAAACAAGGGATGAGCACGGTGAAACTGAAGACCTAAGAAGAATTAAAAAAAAAAAATAGCAAATAAAGAAGAAACAAGAAGCATAAGAAGGGTTTAGGCCAGAGAAGTGATCTTTCCAAAGCTGGGCAAGGAAAGCTTCTTGATTCTGCAGGATCTTAGACTTGTGGATGAGAAATGCATTTTTGTTTGGTTCAATTCTGACTTTGGCTTTCAGCATGTGATGATTTTTAACCAAAAATATGCCAGAAACTGAGCTGCACTTTTGCTATCCTACACAGGCTCCCCCCAAATCCTCTCTACAGCATCACTCTGAGCTCTCAGTAGTGCTGTTTTAGGCATAGAAACATTTGGTGTGTGCAGGTGCTGACAAAAACAGTGGGGAAGTCACAGGCTAGGCTCCAACAACTTGAAAGCTCTGTTTTACAGTGATCACAGTGACCTTCCATGGGAGAGAGAGAGGAGGTTTGAACCTCTTCAAAACATCCACTCCAACTGCAGCTTCCCAAAGAGGAAGATCTTCCCTGGGAGACTCGCACAGGGTGAAACACTCTCCCTGCAGCTGAGGGCAGAGGTTGTGTTTAAACAGGAGGGTGAGGAGCAGGCTCACTCCCTCTGTGGCTGGTCCTGGCTGAGAATCCCCCTTGCTGCTCTTTCTGTGGAGAGCAGCTCAGTTAATCCGTGCCAGCTTCTTCTCCTCCTGCCCACTGTTGTCTGGGGACTGCCAACCCCCCGTCCCTGCTTGACACGTTTGGAGTGAGGCTGGGTGTGGACGTGTTCATGGAATCACAGAATCCCCAAATGGTTCAGGCTGGAAAGGATCTTAAAGCTCATCCAGTCCCACCCCCTGCCACAGGACACCTTCCAGCATCCCAGATTGCTCCAAGCCCATCCAGCCTGGCATGGAACATTTCCAGGGATGGGGCAGCCACAACATCCACACCCACAAATATTAATGAATGTTGGACTTGAGACAGCACCTAAATCCATTCCTCCTTTATTAATCTGATCCTAAGATGCATTATGATCCAGGGGAATCAAGGAGTTCTCAATGCCTACCCTTGTATCTCTGTTCTTGGAGTCATGTTCCTGAGAATTTCAGTGTTTGCTTAAAAACTTTTCTCAGATAAGGTGTGAAGCCTGAGATCACTTTCAAGACTCAAAATTTTGCTCTCAAGAAAATTAGCTTTTAAAAAATGCCGTGGTTTGAGCCAGTGTCACAGTTTCAGGGAGTTTCAGGTGAGGAGTCCACAGCCCCATCAGTGCCAAGCCTTCCCTTCTAAGAACATCTTCCCCCCCTTTTCCTCCTTTCCCACCTTAAAGAAGAAGCTGAGGAAGCTGGAGCCAGTGCTGCTGTTGCCATCACTGCTTCTGGAATTTCCTTGGCAAGTGTGGCTTTTCTCCCATTTCTGTCCCTGCTGACTTCATCCTTTCAGCCCCTCTCCTACTTCTGGAGGTCTTGGTGGGCTCCATCCTCCAAAACCTCAACTGGCCTTTTAGGAAATCTAACATTTCTTCCTGTGAGTCCTCCGTTGAAAGCTTGTGGCCATTGCACCTTTCAGTGAGGCCAAAAACCTCAATTTATATCACTTCACCTTATTTCTGACTCCCACAATTAGTTAATCTTGCATTGATGACTGCCCATTCTGAATCATGGGTCTGGTGCTGGGACACTCAGTGCATTCAGACCAAGGGGTCTCCTGACTTTCCTTAGTCTTTGGGTTTGGACTCTGTCCTGGTGCCGTTTTCATCAGATTTGGACCAGAGGTGCTGGACACTGGAACAGACTCCCCAGGGAATGGCCACAGCCCCTGTGAATTCAAGGAATGTTTGGACAAGGCTCTCAGACCTGTGGTGGGATGTCCTGTGCAGGGCCATGAGTCAGACTCATGATCCCTGTGAGTCCCTTCCAGCTCAGGATATTCTTGGATTTGTTGGAGTCAGTCATGGATATGGACAAGACACCTCAGGGTGGATCCCTTTCTCTGCTCTCTGGTATTCTGCTCTTTCCTGGCAATCTCCAAGAAAATTGCTCTGCACTAATCTTTTTTTATCAATTGCAGCAGCTTGCTGGGTTTTCTTCTAAATCTTCCAGATGTCTTTGATCAGCCATGCAAAACACTTTTCATTTTCTCCTGAACATTGCTTTTCTCTTGAATAAAAAGTGCAGGCAGACTTGCTTAAGAGGTTTTCTTGAGGCAGTACCACTTTCCTTTCTGTCTTATGGACCGTGTTTTGCCTTTTAATTTCACCAACGTGACACCTTGGTTGGACAGGGCCAGGTGATTTCCTCATTTGGATCCAGTGGGGCTGGGATTTCCAGCCCTAAACTCCTTGGACTCTGGCACCAAAAATCGATCATAACATCACACAGCAGCTTCTCCCTTTTAAACTTTCTCTGAAATAACCAAAACAGCTCTTAAAATTCCTTTCGCTTACAGCTTACGCTGTGGCATGAGTGCCTCATATCTCGCGACCCCTCCTCGAGACCCCTCTTAGGACCCATCCGCACCCCCCAGGTCCCCCCACAGTGCCCCAGGACCCCTCCCCAGACCCCCCCAAACCCCCGGACCACTCCCCAAAGCCCCCCCTGACCCACCCGGACCCTCCCCCGCCCCCAACCCATCCTCTCTCAGGCCCCTCTCGCTCCTGTCCCGAGCCCGGGGGCTCCCGGCGGCGGCGGCGAAGGGGGCGCCGCTTCTGGCTCGCCTCTGATTGGCTGGGACGGCGGGGGGAGGCGGGCCTTGCTGAGGGGATCCGCGCCGTGATTGGTTAGTTCAGGGATGTGCAGCCCGCTGATTGGTTGGTTCGGGGCGGGGCGCGCCGCGCCGCTATTGCTGGGAGCCCGCACACGCGGTGGCGGCGCGAGATTCTGAGGGAGAGCGGAGCTGAGGTGAGGCTGGGGGCAAACTGGGGGGGTTTGGGGCGGGTCTGAGGGGAAATTGGGGATTTTTAGGGGCATCGACGGGAAACACGAGGGTGTGCGGTGGGTTTGGGGGGAATGAGGGGGTCTGAGGGGGCTTTGGTGGGTCTGAGGGGGCTTTAGGGAGCTTTGGGGGGAGCTTGAGAGCGTCTGGAGCGTTCTCAGGTGGGTTTAGGGGGAACTGAGAGGAATTGGGAGAGTCTGAGGGGATTTTGGGGGATTGCGAGAGGATCTGGGCTGTTCTGAGGTGGGTCTGGGGAATTTCGAGGAGTCTGAGGCGATTTCATGAGGTTTGGGGGGATTGAGGCGTCTGAGGGGGATTTGGGGCAGTTTGATGGATTTGGGGGCGTCTCAGGTGGGTCTGGGGTGAATTCTGGGGAGAACTGGGGGGGGTTGAGGGTCCTGGGGAGGTTTTTGGGGTCCTGGGGAGGGTTTGGGGGTCCAGAGAGGATCTGGGCCAACACTGGGGGAGCTCTGGGGAGTTTGGGGTTCCTGGAGGGGTCCTGGGGGAGATTTGGGGGTCCCGGGGGTCCCAGGCCCACCCTGAACCGGGGTCTGGGGGTTTCGGGGGGAGGGGGCACAGCAGGGGTTCCCCCCCCCCCCCCCGGTTTTTGGGGGGTCTCCCATGGTGCCCCCTCCCCAAAAAGCTCCCAGGGCCCCCTGAAGTGGCTCCTGTTCCACCGGGCGGTGCCCCCTGATCCAGGACGGCCCCACTGAGTCTGGGGGCGTTTGTGGGGATTTTGGGGTTCTGAGAGGGTTTTTGGGGATTTCGGGGTGGCTTTTTTGGGCTTTGGGGGATTTTGTTTGGAGTTTGGGGGGAAGTATTGGGGTTTTTGGGAAGAATTATTGGGTTTTGTGATGGTTATGTGATTTTGGGGGGTTTTGTTGATTTGGGGGATTTTGGATTTTTGGTGTTTTGTTGGGGTTGTGGGGGCTTTTGGGGGGAGATTTATTGAAAATTTAGTGAGTTTTTTAAAATTTTGGTGAGTTCCACTGGGATGTTTGGAGATTCCGTGGGGTTTTTGAGGGTTTTTTTGTAATTTTTGGGGATTTGTGGGGTTTTAGTGGAATTTTAGGGGGGCTTTGGGGCATTCCCTGGGTGTGGGGAAGGGCTGAGAGGCACCAAAATCTCCTTAAAAGCCCCGAAAGTCCCAATAAAACCCACAAAATCCTTTGAAATCTCTCAAAATCCCATTAGAACACTCTAGAATCCCAATAAAAGCCCATAAAATCCTTTGGAATGCCAAAAACCCCAAAAATCCTGATTAAACTCCACCAATCCCCCAAAGATGTCCCCAAAACCAGAAAAAGTCCCACAAAATCTCCCCCAAGATCCAAAGAAATCCTGGCAACACCCAAACCTCTCCAAATCCCACAATCCCACCAAAAATCCCAAAAACCCCAAATCCCCAATTAATCCCTCTGAATGCCACCACAATTCCAATAAAATGCCCCAAAATCTCCTAAAAATCCCAATAAAACCCCAGGAATTTCTGAGAATCCCAGAAAATCCCAACAAAATCCCAGTAAAATCCCCAAAATTCAAAAACAGCCACAAGAAATTTCAATAAACTCCCAAACACCCCCAGAAAAACTCCCCCTCAAAATGCCAAGAAAATCCCCCAAAATCCAAACACCCAAAATCCACAAAACCAGCCACTCCCAGTCAATCCCAGTGTGATTCCAGTCGCTCTCAATGAGATCCCAGTGTAACCCAGCATGGACTCAGCTGCTCTCACTGGGATCCCAGTGTGATCCCAGTTGCTCCCAGCATAATTCCAGATGTTCCCAGTTCCTCCCATGATGATCCCAGTTGCCCCAAGAATAGTCCCAGTCCCTCCCAGCAGGGTCCCAGTCGTGCCCAGTTGCCTCCAGGGTAGATTCAGTTTCCCCCAGCATCGTCCCAGTTGCTCCCAGCATGATCCCAGCTGTTCCCAGTGTGGTTCCAGTGCCCCCAGGATGGTTAGAGACACTCCCAGTATGTTTCAGTTACCTCAGAATGATCCCAGTCTTTCCCAGTTCCTCCCAGTTTCCTCTAGCATCATCCCAGTTTCCATCTGTTGCTCAAAGGGTGGCCCCAGTTGCTCCCAGGATGATCCCAGTTGCCCCAGTTGTAGTCTCAGTCCTCTCAGCATGGTTCCAGAACCTTTCAGCCAATCCCAGTTGCTCCCAGTGGGTCACATTTTCCTCCCAACATGGGCCCAGTAGCTCCCAGTAAGCTCCAGTCAGGTTCCATTCACGCCCAGTATAATCCCAGTATGAGTGTAGCCACTCCCAGTATGATCCCAGTCCCTTGCAGTCTAATCCCAGTTGCTCCCAGTCACTCCCAGTCTGATGCCAGTGCCCCCAGAGTGATCCCAGTTGCTCCCAGCATGGGCCCAGCTGTTCCCAGTGTGCTTCCATCACTCCCCTATGGTTACAGACACTCCCAGGATGGTCCCAGTTCGACCCAGTTGCCCCTGCTCTACTCCCAGTCACTCCCCAGATGATCCCAGTCCCTCCCAGCATGGTCCCACTCACTCCCAGTTGCCTCGAGTGTGGTCCCAGTTCTCCCCAGCATGGTCCCAGTTGTTCCCAGTGTGGTTCCAGTCCCCCCAGTATGGTTCCAGACACTCCCAGTATATCCCAGTTGCCCCCAGCATGTCTGCAGTCATTTCCAGGCACTGCCAGTGGCCCCAGTAAGGTGTCAGTTCTCCCAGTATGATCCCCCAGTCATGCCCAGTAAATCCCAGTTGCCCCCAGCATGCATCCAGTCTTTCCCAGTTCCTCCAGTTTGCTTGCAGCATCATCCCAGTTTCCCTCAGTTGCTCCCAGTAGCCCAAAGCTTGATCCCAGTCGCTCCCTTTCAACCCCAATATGATCCCAGTAAGCACCAGTTTGATCCCAGTCACATGCCAGCCCTCCCAGTGTGGTCCCAGTATAATCCCAGTTGCTTCCAATCTCTCCCAGTATGGTCCCAGCTGCCTCCAGCGTGGTTCCAGTTGCTTCCTAGATCAGCCCAGTCAGTCCCAGTATGATGCCATTTGCTGCCAGCGTGCTCCCAGTTGCTCCCAGTCAGGCCCAGTCTGGGGGATGATGTGCAGGGTGTGCTCCCAGTCCCTCTCAGATCCTCCCAGTATTAGTCCAGTCCCTCCCAGTATGATCCAGAGATGAGCCCAGTGTGCTCCCAGTCCCTGCCAGTCTGAACCAGTTGTGCTCCACATGGTTCCAGTTGCTCTCTTTCACCCTCACTTTTGTTCCAGTCACTCCCAGTATGTCCCAGTGTAGCCCAGTTCCCTCCAGCATCTTTCCAGTTCCTTCCAGTATGATCCCATTTGCTCCCAAGCACTCCCAGTCAGCCTCAGTGTAGTGGCACTCACTGCCAGAATGATCCCAGTCAGCTCCAGCATGATCCCAGTTCATCCCAGTATAAGCCCAGCAGTTTCCAATCACCCCCAGCAGGCTCCCAGTCACTCCCAGTTCCTCCCAGTTGCTCCTAGCATGATCCCAGTTGCTCACAGCTGCTCCATCCCAGATCATCCCAGTATATCCCACTTGCCCTTAACGTGGTCTCAGTTGCCTCCTGCAGGCTCCTATTCTCTCCCAGTATGATCCCAGTATGATCCCAGTGTCCATCAGTGCGATCACAGTCTGCCCTGGCATGGCAGTGTGATCCCAGTATGATGTCAGTACAAACCCAGTCCCGTCCCAGCACGATACCAGTATAATATCAATAGAAACCTAGAATTGTCCCAGTCACTCCCAGTATGATGCCAGTATATTCCCAGTCACTCCCAGTACGATCCAAGTACACAGCCAGTACATCCCCAATACACTCCCAGTATGATCCCAGTACAATCCCAGTATGATGTCAATACAAAGTCAGTACATTCCCAGTCACTCCCAGTACGATCCCAGTCTCATGTCAGTACAAAGCCAGTACAGCCCCAGTCGCTCCCAGTACGATCCCAGTGCAGCCCAGTCCCTGGCAGTGCTGCCACTGCTGGGATCCCCCAGGCCTGTGTGCGTTCCCCCCTGGCGCATGTGCCAAGAGGAGCCCCAAGGGCTGGCAGTGGCCAGGCAGGGTCCCCAGCAAGGCCCAGTTTGGATGTGCAGCCCCCAGGCTGCGGGAACGGGGCACCGAGGGTGTGGCTGCTGCTGGGGGAGGAGGAGGAGGGAGGGAAGGGCAGGGATGGAGGGGGAGGAGGAGGCGGGGTAAGGGGGGAGGAGGAGGAGAAGGAATGGAAGGGGCGGGATGGAAAAGGAGCAGGAGGTGGGGATAAGACAGAGGAGGAGGGGGGATGGAAGAGGAGGAGCGGGAGGAGAAAGAGCAGGGAAGGAGGCGGGGTTAGGGGGGAGGAGAAGAGGGAGGTGGAGATAGGACAGAGGTGGAGCGGGAGGAAGAGGAGGGACAAAGGCGGATCAAGGCTGAGCTGCGGGAGCCACGTGGTCTCGATCCCTGCCTGAGTTCGCAGCCCCCACCTGTGGGATCATCGCCCCCCCCCCCCCCCATGGCGCAGGTGAGCGGGGAGGGGGAGCCCGGCCCGGATATCCCGGGGGGTCCCTGGGTTGGGTTTTTCGGGGATGTTTGGAGAATGAAGAAGTCCAAGGCTGAGCGGAAAAGGCCCCTCGGGGGGACATCGGGGGGTGGCGGTGGCGGCTGCCGGCAGAGGCAGCCTGGAGGAGCAGAGCCCTGTGTCCCCCTGGAGGCCAAAGTGGGGAGGCCAGAGAGGGGGGAGCGCCGCCATTGGCGGGAGCCTCAAGAGCCTGGAGAGGGGCAGGGGGGACTCCTTGGAGCCGCTGCAGCCCAGAGCAGAGAATGAGGGGAGAAGGGAGCCCGGGAGCCCAAACAGCCCCGGCATCCCGAAATGGGGAGAGCCAAGAGGGGGGAGCTTTTGGCATTGCTGGCACTGCCAGCAGCCTGGGCAGGGCAGGCACCCAGGAGAAGGGGGAACCCCAATCCAAGCGTGACCCCAGCAGCTGGGACAGGGGGGAACCCCTGAACGCCAGAGGGGAGGGACCAGGGACGGGGAAGCCCTGGGAGGCTTTTTCAGGGCTGAATCTTTGTGTTTGGGAGGTTTTTCTGGAGCCCGGATGGCTGGTCTAGAGATGTAACTGGGCAGAGAGACCTTCAAACTCAACGTGTGTTGGGGTAGATGGAACAGGAAAGCCTTATAAATATTATTGTCTGGCCTTTCATTCCAATCTTGCTTATAGTTACTATATTCTCAAAAGCTTTTGAGAATATAGAAACTATAAGCAAGATTGGAATGAAAGCAAGCTTTTAGATAGCTTAGTTACTGAACAAAAGGAAAACAATGGTGTGGCCCGACTGAAGGTAATCCTCTTCTGATGAAACAATTCCCTCTGCTTGCAGACAGGTCCAAGGGCCCCAGCAGACCCTACTAGCTCAGCAGAAGGGGTCCAAAGAGGAGTTTTTAGGTTTTAAAATGTAACACAGTATGGTGATGTAATGATTCTTACAGGCTGTATGTAAATGCTAAAGGATATGTATCTTGTACTGGACCGGTTAGTGAGAAATAGAATATTTAACACAGAAGAAGAATTATTGTATTGTAACAGGAACCTTACTCTCTTACACTCTTCCCCTCTTACTCTCTCACCCTCTCATCCTCTCTGCTCCTCTCTTCTCTCAGGCCTGCTCCAAGCTGTGGCTGGCAGCTCCAAGCAGGGCCCTGCACCCAGGCCCTTTGCAATAAACCGCAAGTTCCACGACCTGGCTGCACAGATCTCTCGTCTCCGTCCATCCCGACCGTGCTACTCCCGACGCTCCTACAAACGTGCTCATCCCTTGTTTTCCCCAAACCAGGATTTCCCCTTGCCAACCCTGGGAGGCTGCTAGGAAGAGGAAGATGCCCCGGGACACTGAGGCAGGTGAGGAGGAAGTCAGTGCCCCTTTCCCCTCTGTGCTGCTCCATCTCCCAGCCCAGCACGGCCCCTGGCTGTAGCACAGCCCTGGGGGGATCTTGTTGCCCTTGCCTGTGGCACAGAGGCAAATCCCATGCTGTCCTTGTCCTTCCTCGCCCAGAGCAGGAGCTGAGCATGGAGAGCAGGGAGGACAAATGCCCACGGCAGAACCTGGTGGCAGAGGCCGTTTTGAGCGGCTCCACGGCGCAGGAAGCCAACAGGGAGGAAAAGGCCCGGAGATGCCGCTCGAGGAGGGGCTGCAAACACAGATGGCGGGGATGTGAGGGGGAAAGAGCCAGCCTGGGCCGGGAAGGCGGCCGGAGATGGAGCCCGAGCTCGGAGCTGGTGCTCCATGAGCAGCTCCATGATGGGGAGATGCCCCACACATGCGTGGAGTGTGGGAAGAGCTTCAGGTGGAACTGCCACCTGATCAGGCACCAGAGGACCCACACTGGGGAAAAGCCCTACGAGTGTGGGGAGTGTGGGAAGAGCTTCAGCCGGAGCTCCAGCCTGATTGTGCACCAGAGGTCCCACACGGGTGAGAAGCCCTATGAGTGTGGGGAATGTAGGAAGAGCTTCAGCGCGAGCTCCAACCTTATCAGCCACCAGAGGATCCACACTGGGGAACGGCCCTATGAGTGTGGGGAGTGTGGGAAGAGCTTCAGCCGGAGCTCCAGCCTGATCAGCCACCAGAGGACCCACACAGGGGAGAGGCCCTATGAGTGTTCCAAGTGTGGGAAGAGCTTTCAGACCAGCTCCCATCTTCTCCTGCACTATCAGAGTCACACAGAGGAGAGGCCCTTCCAATGCCCTGACTGTGGGAAGGGATTCAAGCGCAACTCTGACCTCGTCACCCACCGGCGCATCCACACAGGGAAGAGGCCCTACGAGTGTGATAAATGCAGGAAGAGGTTTCTGACCAGCTCCCATCTCCTCCGGCACTATCGGATTCACACAGAGGAGAGGCCCTTCCGCTGCCCAGACTGCGGGAAGGGATTCAAGTACAACTCTGACCTCGTCAAGCACCAGCGCATCCACAGTGGAGAGAGGCCCTACGAGTGTCCCCAGTGTGGGAAGAGCTTCTCCAGGAGCTCTAACTTGACCCAACACCAACGGAGGCACCGGTAAGGGAAGCCCTGCGAGTGCCCCGAGTGCGGGAAGAGCTTCGTGCGCTGCTGCAGCTCCATCCCCCACTGGAGGAGGCACTTTGGGCACAGCCCTGGTCACTCACATTCCATGTGATCCATGCTGGGAACACACCTGGCTACTTCTACTTTTAATTTCACGTTAATTTTTTTCTCTTCTCCATGTGTTTCCACTCCAGAAGCCAAGAGGGATGGATCTGTCCCCTCAAAACCACTCAAATCCCAGTGAAAACAGCTCAATCTTACCCCTAAATGGAACAAACTCACCTCAAAAGAACTCACTGCCATACCAAACTCACTTGATTCCTCAGCCACCTAAGTAAGATGGGGCTGGGAGGAGATTGGGAGAAGTGGGATCTCAATTAGAGTGGTGGGATGGGGATTGTGTGAGGCTGGGTATGTGGGATGTATTTGACAGCAAATAAAACTCTCAGACTTACTGGTTTCTTTCTCGTTCATGTTCAGTCCGTTGCAGTTCTGCTTGCAGAGTGGCGCCTCCCAGAGTGTCCCCTCACAGTTGCCGCCCTTGGCCTGAGCCCGCCCCTTTCCCCTCACGGTTCCCGCCCTTTCCCTGCCCCCTTTCCCTTCATGGTTCCCGCCCTTTCCCCGCCCCCTTTCCCCTCACGGTTCGGCCTTCAGGAATGGGGGAGGATGAGGAGGGAGGGAGGAAGAGGCCGAGCAACTGCAGGAAGCAGCTGGAGAAGGGGAGAGGGAATCTTGCAGTCGCCGCAGCCCCGGGAGCATCGCCCCCCATTTTGCAGGTGCCCGGGCAGGGGGAGCGCAGCCCAAATATCCCGGGGGGTGCCTGAGTTTGGGGTTTTTTGGGGGGGGGGATATTTGCAGCTGGCAGGGCTCCAAAGCCGAGCCGCAGATGGCCCTCGGGGGGATCCTGGGAGGTGTTTTTGGGGGGTCCCAGGGCTGGCAGTGGCTGCTCCCAGTACGAGCCCAGTTGGTCCCCCCGTGTGCTTCCAGTTTCCTCAGCACTCCCAGTATGATCCTGGTCACTTCCCCTCACTCCCTGCAGAATCCCAGTTGCTTCATATATGTGCCAAGTCATTTCCAGTATGATCCAAATATGAGCCCAGTGTGCTCCCAGTCCCTGCCAGTCTGAACCAGTTGTGCTCCACATGATTCCAATTGTTTTCTTTCATCCTCACTTTTGTTCCAGTCACTCCCAGTATGTCCCAGTGTAGCCCAGTTCCCTCCAGCATCTTTCCAGTTCCTTCCAGTATGATCCCATTTGCTCCCAAGCACTCCCAGTCAGCCTCAGTGTAGTGGCACTCACTGCCAGAATGATCCCAGTCAGCTCCAGCATGATCCCAGTTCATCCCAGTATAAGCCCAGCAGTTTCCAATCACCCCCAGCAGCAGGCTCCCAGTCACTCCCAGTTCCTCCCAGTTGCTCCTAGCATGATCCCAGTTGCTCACAGCTGCTCCCAGTCACCCTCAGCATAATCCCAGTCACTCCCAGTATATCCCATTTGCCCATAACATGGTCGCAATTGCCCCCCCCCCCCGCAGGCTCCTGCTCACTCCCAGTATGATCCCAGTCTCCATCAGTGTGATCACCATCTGCCATGGCATGGCAGTATGATCCTAGTATGATGATCACTACAAATTCAGTACAATCCCCGTCACTCCCAGTATGATCCCAGATTTGGGGTTTTTTTCCCAGAATTTCAGGATTTTTCCCAAAATTCCAGGATTTCTCCCCAGATTTCTCTCTGACCATGTGTGGGCAATGGATGTGTAGAGAGTTCTCAAGGCCTGACAGAAGGCCCACACTGTATGCATCCATGTGCAAACTTTGAGACAAGAAATGCTGACTTAGAAATGCCATGGAATAGGACAGATATTGATGAGATAGAAATGGATAAAAGTTTTAAAAGATGGCCTTGCAAGTAAGACTAGATACTTTGGAGAAATGGAACTATGAAAGATGCAGTGTAGTGGGACCCACGAGGGTAGTTTCAGATGATTGGCTGTAAGGCATCTACAGCATGGCGTGGCAAAAAGCTGATGGGCCAAGAGACGCCTAAAGTGTATTGTAATTAGGAAACAGTTGGCTTCTGATTGTGATGGCGTGAATTATAACATCTGTATTGTCTCAGCCTTCTCATGAGACTGAAAATGGAATAAAAGTTTTTAAAATGCCTCTCAGTTGCCCTATCTCTGGGTCAGGAAAAGAGCATTGTCCAGCACAAGAGATCCAGAGATCCATGATTGCCTGGAAACTATTGAGGCCACCTACTCCAGCCGTTGGATTTGAAGGACACCCCCTCGATAATGCCGAGACCTGGCTCACTGATGGGAGCAGTTAATGTCATCAGTGGGAAAAGACATGCTTGGCATGCTGTCACCACTTGCAGAGAGGTAATAGAGTCTGGACCACTATCAACAAACACCTCTGCACAAAAGGCTGAAATAAGTGCTTTAGAACGGGCAAAAGGAAGAGAAATCAACATTTATACAGACTTAAGGTACGCATTTGGGGTTGTGCATGCCCACTGAGTGACTTGGAAAGTCAGGGCCCCTCAGGGACATGAGCAGGGCACAGACAGAGCTCCCAGGGGCTCAGCACTGCCCGGGGCTGTGGGATGTCCCCGCGGGGGCTGTGTCACAGCAGCACCTCTGGGGCTGTGTCCCAGAGCCACAGAGCAGCTGGGATGGCAGCAAGGGGCTGTGTGACAGCACAGAGTGGGCTGTGTGACAGCACTGAGGGGGTTGTGACATCACAGAGCTAGCTGTGACATCACAGAAGGCGGCTCTGGGACATCACAATGTGGGTTGTGACCCAGAGTCACAGAGCAGCTGTGTGATGCCACAGAGAAGGCTGTGACATCACAGGGTGACTGTGACATCACAAATGTGCTGTGTGACATCACATAGCAGCTGAATGACATCATATGGAGGTTGTGTGACATAACAGAGTGGTTGTTTGACATCACCAGGGCTGTGTTACATCACAGGTGGCTGTGTGACATCATGGGGGCTGTGTGACATCACAGGCAGCATTGTGACATCACAGGTGGCACTGTGACATCACAGGGTCAGTGTGACATCACGGGGGCTGTGTGAGGTCCCTGGGGAGATCACTCTGCCGCGGCCCCCTCACAGCTCCCCCCAGAGCAGTCCAACCCTGCTCGTGCACAGCGGGGTCCCCTGTCCCCCCGGGTCCCCCCACCCCCGGACCCGCAGCCTCCCCCAGAGGATGCTCCACGAGATCGACCCCAGAGCCTGACACGGGGACGGGGGGCCGGGGCCCTGGGGGTGGCACAGGGGGACAGGGACCCCCCGGCAGCGTCCCCGTGTCCCCCAGGGCCAGAGCCTGGGCCAGGGCTCCTTCACCCTGTTATGGATAAATATCATAATATTGGCTTTTTGCAAATATTAAAATGGATTTTATATGTGTGGTGTTAAAATAACTTTGTTCTAAAGATATAGTTTTTATTTCTGTTGTTAATTGAGCTTAGACATGGTAGTGAAATAGCTGATAGAAGTGTGCTTGTGTTAAACTGCCTGCTTGGGTGGGATAACATCCAATGCACCCAGGATGAGGACACCTGTACAGATCTGCCAACTATCAGCACTCCCCGTCTGAAGGCACAGTGCACCAAGGCCCAAAAACTGGAGGCGATAAAGAGAAGGAGCCAAAACCACAGCCAAGAAACACACATGCTCTGAAAAGGCAGACACAAGGAGGGGCCATGTAAAATCATTCCTGGAATATGTAAAGTAGTTTATGGATATGCATGAGGCTCTATGAATATGCACCAGGCTGATGTAAGGGGAAAGGTATTTCAGGGGATCCCCAAAGGTAACAGGGTGCTCCTGGCTGAGTGCCAAGATGCACCCGGCCATAATAACCTTTGCTCCATGGTCCTGGTCTCCCATTGTCCTTTATTAAACTTTGTACATTTTCACAGGAGAGTGAACGTGTTTTTCACAAATGGAATCTCAAGGAAACAAGGGTCAGTTGTTAAGCCAAGGCTCTGCTTTGACCAAGTGGGGCCTCATGGGACACAGGTGCCACTGGGACATTGCCAGGTCTGGTAGGAACAAGGCTCCATTATTGCACAGTGTTACGGATGAGTAATGTCATAGTTGGGTCTCACAGTGAGGAGATAGATACTATGTGTGTGTTAAGATGTGTAGTGATGTTATTGTCATCTGTCGCACATAGTCCTCTTTCCCCTCCCCTTGTAATGGCCTTGGTGGTTGGGGCATTTGGGGAGGGCAGGTTTGTCACTGGAAGGCAGGCATGGCAACACCTGCTCTCCAGTCAGGTTGCAAGAAAGCATTCTCCACCAATGGACGGCCACAAAGAGTTACCTGACAGACTTTGGGTGGGGCTAGGATTGCCTGATGCAACACCAAAAGTCTAAAAGCAGGAGCAGCCAATTTGTGAAGGAGCCGTGTGGCTGATAGCCACGGGGTGGGGAAGGGCTCCCAGTGCTGTGATTTCTCCTGTTTCAGTCCTTTGTTGTAATTTTTTTCAAGGTTGAATCACCCTTAAAATTTTAAAAGTAGCGGTCGTGTCTCACAGACAGCAAGGCCTCAGGGCTCCCAGGAGAGCGGCGTGACAATGACATCTTGGGGAACCAAGTGTCACCTGCCAACACAACGGGGCCTCATGGAAGCCAGGGGCCACTTGGATATTGCCAGGGCAGGTGGAACTCAGTGTCCATTGTGACACAGCACAGCCTCGTGGAACTCAGCAGAGCATTGGGACAGCCTGGAATCTCATGGAGCCAAGGCTCTGCTGTGGCAAAGTGGGGCCCACAGTACACAGGTGCCACTGGGACATTGCCAGCTCTTGTGGAACCCAGTGTCCACTGTGACCCAGCAGAACCTCATGGAAACATGGGGGCCACTGTGACGCAATGGAATCTCATGGAAGCAAGTGTCAGTTGTGAACGCAGCAGGGCCTCACAGAACCCAGGGGCAACGGGGACCGTGCTGTGGCTCGTGGGAGCAAGGGGCCATTGTGACCCAGCGGGGCCTCCTGGAACCCAGGAGAACATTGTGGGCCCATGGATCCTCATAGAAGCACGGCCCCATTGTGACAAAGTGCAGCATCACAATGGTCTCCTGGGTTCCATGAGTCCTCGCTGTGTTTAGAATTGACACTTGGTTCCCCAAGATTCCATGGCATCCCTCTGCTCTCCTGTGATTTGAGGCTGTGCTGTGTCACAATGGACACTTGCTTCCTCCAAGGCTGGAGATGTCCCAGTGGCACTGGGCTTCCATGAGGCCGCGCTTTGTCACAATGGGGCCTTGCTTCCATGAGATTCCATTGTCCCACAATGGTCTCCTGGGTGCCACAAGGCCTGCCTTTGTCACAGTGGAACCTTGCTTGCACCAGCCCTGGCAAGGTCCCAGTGGCACAGGGGTTCCATGAGACCCTGCCGTGTCACAATGGGCCCTTGGTTCCATCAGGTTCCATTGTGTCACAGGGCTCTCCTAGGTCCCATGAGGCCTTGGTCTGACACAGTGGTGTCTTGTTCCTACCAGGCCTGACAATGTCCCAATGGCACCTGTGTCCCATGAGGCCCCACTTGATCAAAGCAGAGCCTTGTTCCCATGAGATTCCACTGTGTCACCATGTTCTGCTTGGTTTCATGAGAACCTGATGTGTTGACAATTGATCCTTGGATCCTAGAGATTCCATTGCATCACGGCGGTGTCCTTGGTTCCATGAGGCCCAGCTTTGTCACAACTGGACCTTGCTTCCATGAGATTCCATTGCATGCCAGCGGTGTCCTTGGTTTCATAAAGCCCAGGTTTGTCACAAGGGAGCCGTGGTTTCAGGATATTCCATGGTGCCACAATGGTCTCACCACTCTCTGAGGCTGCACCGTGAAACAATGGACACCTGGTTCCATAAGATTCCGTGGGGTAACAGTCAATTCTTTTGCTTCTTTTCTGCCAAGGTCGGGATGAAATCCCAAGACAGCATTTCTTGTTTGGACTCAGGTGTTCATTAGCTCTTGTCTCTAGAACAGTCTCATAAGCTGTGAGTTCTGCAGCACTTTGCTAACAAGGTAAAAATGAGCCCCATCTCTCTCTCTGCAAGGTCTTTTGAGGATAAACTGCCCAATTAAGAAATGACAATGAAATTATTTTTACTTTTAACCCAATAACCAATCACCTGTGCCCAACATAAGGGACTTTTTTATCCAATTACACAATACCACCCAAACCCAAGATGGAGGAGGAGGAGGAAGAGGAGGGTAGACGAGGACAAGGATGAGGACCAGGAGGAGAAGGAGGAGAAGAAGAAGAAGAAGAAGAAGAAGAAGAAGAAGAAGAAGAAGAAGAAGGAGAAGGAGAAGGAGAAGGAGAAGGAGAAGGAGAAGAAGAGAAAGAAGAAGACAAAGAAGAAGAGGAGGAGGAAGAGGAAGGGGAACAGGAAGAGGAAGGAGAAGAAGAAGAAGAAGAAGAAGAAGGCAGCAAATAAAAAGGATCAGCCTCCACCCTAAAACCTCCATTCTTCTTTTTATATATTACTATATTCTAAAACCTTAAACTCCAAGTTGTCCACCATGTGATATTACACCCTTCTATTCAAACTCCACACCCATAATCCCAGTTCCATCATTCCATTTTGGAAGCCTTCTCCACAGCCGCAGGTCAAATGCAGTGTTCTCTTGGGGGTCAGTGTCTGTCAGCTCAGAAAGTCCAAAATTCTCAGCAGCCCGGGTTCCAACAGGTAACAATGTTCTCCTGTGTTCCAGTAGGTTCCATTGGGCCCGGCTCTGTCACCATGGACACCTGGTTCCATGGGATTCCATGGGGTGACAATGTTCTCCAGTGTCACCATGGACACCTGGTTCCATGGATTCCATGGGGTGACAATGTTCTCCAGTGTCACCATGGACACCTGGTTCCATGGATTCCATGGGGTGACAATGTTCTCCAGTGTCACCATGGACACCTGGTTCCATGGATTCCATGGGGTGACAATGTTCTCCAGTGTCACCATGGACACCTGATTCCATGGATTCCATGGGGTGACAATGTTCTCCAGTGTCACCATGGACACCTGGTTCCATGGGATTCCATTGGGTGACAATGTTCTCCAGTGTCACCATGGACACCTGGTTCCATGGATTCCATGGGGTGACAATGTTCTCCAGTGTTCCATCAGGCCCGGCTCTGTCCCCATGGACACTCGGTTCCATGGGTAGTGTCCGTGTCCCAGTGGCACCTGTGTTCCATGGCACCCCTGTCTGACCAGGGACAGTTTGTTCCAGGACATTCCATGGAGTCCCAGCGGTCACTTGGGTTCCATGCAGGTGCCGGGGCAGCGGGAGCTCAGCCCAAATATCCTGGGGGTCCCTGGGCTGGTGTTTTTTTGGGGGAACCTTTGGATCTTGCAGGGCTCCAAAGCTGAGCCACGGATGCCCCTTGGGACAGAGTGGAAGCCAGGAGACCCTGATGGAAGCCAGGAGACCCTGATGGAGACCAGGAGACCCTGATGGAAGCCAGGAGACCCTGATGGAGCCAGGAGATCCTGATGGAAGACAGGAGACCCTGATGGAGCCAGGAGACCCTGATGGAGCCAGGAGAGCCTGATGGAAGCCAGGAGACCCTGATGGAGACCAGGAGACCCTGATGGAGCCAGGAGACCCTGATGGAGACCAAGAGACCCTGATGGAGCCAGGAGACCCTGATGGAGCCAGGAGACCCTGATGGAGCCAAGGCTGCAGCGGGACACAGAGGGACCTCACGGGAGCCAGGAGAGCGTTGTGAGGCTGTGGAACAATGTGGCACCGAGGTTTCACTGGGGCTTGGCAGAAGCTCCTGGAGACAAGGAAGCACTGGGAGCCTCCGGAATCAGCGTCTGCAGGAGGATTTTCTGCTCCCTCCTGGGATGCTGGTGGACAATAAAGCCTGAGGCAGCCTCCCAAGGGTCCGGCTGTGCCACCAGCGGGGGCCACATCCTGGGGGGACGCCCTGCCAGCCCTGGCCCTGCTGCTCCTCCTGGCCGGGCCTGGAGCTGCTGGGAGCCCGGGCTGGGGGAATCCTCAGGGCTGTGCAAGGCAAGGTTCAGCACAAGCAGCCCTGGAGCGAGATGTGCAGTGTGAAACATGCCAATCACTTGATTTTGAAATTTTAAAAGTTTAATAGAAATAAAATGGTTATAAAAATAGCAATACAATTAGGGTAATAATAAATGGGACAATTTGAATTAGAACAATATGAGACAATAGAGAGAAAGGGTTATGGAGGTCCGGGTACCTTTTTCTGGGCACCACGAGCCCGAAAAGGAACACCCGTTAACACAGGATTAACGCTTAAAAACAACAGCCTGTTGCATATTCATACACTTCATCCATGATGCATAAATTCCATTCAAACACAGGATTCTGTCTGGGCAGTGCCACCTTCTTCCTCTGAATCCTAACAGCGCCTTTGAGGTGGGAAGAAATTAATTTCTTCTGATAAGAGGGCAATAAATTCTTTTTCCCTGAAAGATTTAGGTGTCCTGTGGCTGCTATCTTACTGCAAGTCCTTTCTTTGAAAAAAGAATCCTACATAGCATCGTTTCTATTTTAACAATTTTTATAACCTAAAACTATATTTAACACAGTACTTAAGAGAATTAATACAGCAGACATATAATATTAATATATAAATATATTATATATAATAATTATATAATGTATGATTATATAATATATAATATAATATATAATTATATAATATATAATATATATAATATATTATATAATTATATATATAAGATATAAGATATTATATTATATATATTATATATATTATATATTATATATTGTTATGTATTATATATATTATATTATATTATATTATATTATATTATATTATATTATATTATATTATATTATATTATATTATATATATACTATATAATAATATATAATATATAACCCTATTATATATATATAATATTATATATATATAATATTCTAACACCAGACATATAATATTAATTTTAATATTTGCGAGAAGCCAATCATA
This sequence comes from Molothrus aeneus, assembly GCF_037042795.1. Lineage (NCBI taxonomy): Eukaryota > Metazoa > Chordata > Aves > Passeriformes > Icteridae > Molothrus > Molothrus aeneus. The sequence goes on along the minus strand of NW_027099027.1, from coordinate 2,461,142 downwards.
AAATACATGCATTTTTCACATGCAGGCAAAGCCAGCGAGGCAGCAGAGCAAGAGAGAGAGCAGAGCCAGCGACACAACAAACGCACCGAGAGCGAGAGAGCAAGTTTGAACAGAGCTTGCAAAGGGCAAAATCAGCTCAGACCAGGTTAGACTGAAGAACAAGGAGCACCAGGCATGGGCTGATGGTCCAGGTAAAAAGTTCCAGCGTGAGGAGGACGACAGAAGCCTTCATCAAAAGAGCACCAGAAGACTGAGGGCCACCACAGGAGGAACTGACGCAGGTGCTGAAGCCACACACGGCTGTAAAACCGGGACACAGCTTTATGCAAATGTGAGTATGCTAATGAAGTGTTGTAATTGTGACTTTAAAATGGAGCTGAAGGCTAAAGGAGACCGAGTGAGTTTTTGCCAGAGAGATCCCCCTCGCTCCCAGCGCTGGATACACAAATCCCTGCTCTGTCTGACTGCAGAGTTTGATTTCCTCACCCAGTTTGTCCCACTCCCCCTTTCCCTGCCCTTTCCTCCCCCCTCCCAGTCCCATTTATGGGATTTGGGGTCATTTTTGGGATTTGGGGTCATTTATGGGATTGGGGTCATCTGGAGAATTTGGGGTCATTTGGGGCATTTGGGGTCATTTGGGGGATTTGGGTTCTTTGTGTGCCTTTGGGGTTATTTGGGGTTTTTTCGGGTTATTCAGGGTAAATTTGGGATCATTTGGGGTAATTTTTCACATTTTTGGGTTTTTAGGGCCGTGTGTGTGGGGGGTAATTCAGGGCCAATTCTGTGTGGGTTTGGGATCATTTTATGGGATTGGAAGGGATTTTAATGGATTTTAATAGGAATTCAGTAGGATTTTAATGGGACTTAATAGGAATTTAATAGGATTTAATGGGATTTTAATTGGACTTTATGGACTTTTAATGGAATGTTATGGGATTGTAATGGAATTTTATGGGATTTTATTGAGATGTCATGGGATTTTAATGGGATTTTAATGGAATTTAATAGGATTTTAATAGGATGTTAATGGTGTTTACTGGGAATTGAGTGGAATTTAATGGGATTTTTATGGGATTTTAATGGGATTTGATGGGGGTTTCCCCCAGTCCACAGCTCCCTCCCACCTCAATTTGGGGGTCCCATCCCCCTCTTCCCCCCGCTCTCCCGCCCCTTCCCCATCGTTCCCCCAGTCCCCAGCCCCCTCCCCCGTGCTTGGTTTTGGGGGTTCCAGGCCCCTCCTGCTCCCTTTGGGGGTCCCGACCCCCCTTTGGTTGAATTTGGGCCCCCCCGCCCCCCTTCTCCCCGCGCCCCCCGCTCTCCCCGCGGCCGGGGGGGCTCCCAGCGCCCCCAGTGCCACCAGTGCGGCCCCAGCTGCCCCCGCACGCCCCATCCCCATCGCCGGGGTCACCGACCCCCGCCCCAAATTCCGCTCCTGGACACTGAGAGCCATCAGCGACAAACGCTCTGATTGGCTGGGAATGGCCCCGCGCAGTCTCTGATTGGCCAGCGCTGTGAGAGGCGCTGGGTTCCGCCCGGCAACCGATGAGTCACAGCCGAGCCGGGCGCTGATTCGCTGGAAATCGCCGGGCTGTGGCAAGGCCCCTCTGGTTTTCTCCTCCACGCAGCAGTTTGCATGCAGAATGTGGGCAGATGTAACTTGGAGGTCCTCCTGCTCACCCTTGGGTTCCCCTTGCAGAGCCTCAGCCCCTGCGTTCTGTCAGGGCCCCTGGGCAGGTGGGATATTCCCAGAGGAGAGGGGCCGGCTGTGTCCCCATTGCCCCTGTCCCTTATGTGCCTGTGCTCAGGAGGGCACAGAGAGGATGGGGACTCCTGCCTGCCCCGTGTCCTGTCCGCCTGCCGGGCCTGTCCCAGGGCAGCCGGGCTGTGATTGCTGTGCTGTGTCCCCCTGTCCCTGCTGTTCCTGCTGTCCCTGCTGTCATGGCCCACTGCAGGTTCCACACCTACACAGCCATGGTGGCTCCTGAGCTCTGCCAGGACCTAAGTGACAGTCTGAGTGGTGGCACTCCTGGTTTTCTTGCATTTGGCATCGCGCAGAGCAGAGGCTGGATCACAGCACCAAAGGAGCAGCTGCTGCAGGGGAGGAAAGGAGCCTCTGCATGGCCAAGGGCTGCTGTGGTGCCCCTGTGTCAGGAATTCCCCACAGCTGACACCTGAGTCCAGCATGGACACTCACAGACACAGCGTTTGTTCAGGCATTGCCTTTATTGCATCTTGACAGGGACTGCAGCTGCCTGAGGGAAGTCACCCTCCCGAGACAGGAGGGCAGAGAGTGTAATTTAAATTAACCAATTGTGATTATAGGCATTCGTAGCGACAGTCTATATACTGTATATATGAATATTAAATAAGACACAAAATAATTATTGGATCATGGAGATTAAGCAACATTTGCTGTTTTAAACAGAAATAAAGTATACTTCAGTTTTGGTTAACTGCAATAATTCTTGGTAATTTTGATGAATTATAAGTTCTATACAATCTAAAGAAATGTACCATTATTTAATTACTACATATTATTAAAATATATATGATATCTTACAAGAGTATTAATCCACATTATAGTAATAAAAAGTTTGGAAAATGTTTCTAAAGACAACTATTTTTAAATAAGATATTTTAAATATCTCAAAACTATTTAAGAATTTGAATCAATCTCCAAGCATTGGCCCGATGCCTTCAGATGGTGCTTTCCTCCGAGCAGATGCAAAGGCTCTGTATGGGAAAGGGTTAAAATAGATGCAGTTACTACAGATCCCGTGAGGAGAGAGAGGGCAGAGGGGCAGGGTGTGTCAGGAGCCCGGAGCCTGTGCCCCGGCGCAGGGCTGTGCTGGGCAGCAAGCGCAGCTCTGTGCGCCGGCTGCTCACAAAGATGTGCGGCTCGCCTTGGCCGGCCCAGAGAGCATCTCCAGCAGGAAGCTTTTCTTCACACAGCCACTGCCTGTGCTCCTCCAAGAGCCTGCCCTGCCTACCTTCAGCATCCTGTTTGTATCCCTATTCATTCCAATCAGCCTGGCCATTTGCTTTTCTATTTCTTTCGTGGCCCGGCGCATTTGCTCCATGTCTTTGAATCTCTTCCTAAGGAGCCGCCTTCTCCGCTCGCTTTCCACCTTCCTCCTTCTGGCCTTTTCCTCAGCTCTCTGGGCCGCTGCTCTCTGCCTCGTGGCTGCCCTTCTGCGCCTGAGCCACCAGCCCAAAGGCAGGAGCAGCGGCTGAGCAATTTGCCAGAGCAGGTGCAGGTAGCGCAAGGCAGCCAGGAGCCAGGGTCCCCAGCCAGGCTCAGCTGGCTCTGGGGGGGCCGGTTTCATCTCCTCTGCACGGTGCTGCCCATCCCCGTGAAATCTGTCCACCACGGACAGTGGGAACAGGAAGAGGAGCAGCACAAGCACAGCCAGGACTGCTCTGTCTGCCATGGTCTGCAGGAGGAGAGAGACAAGGCTTTCACTGGGGCTCCCAAGGGAGCTTGTGGGGGCTGAAGTGAGGCCCGGAGGCGCAGGGATGTGAGGGCAGAAGCAGAGGGCCCCGGGCAGCTGGCAGGAAGCAGGGCCTGTGCCAGTGGGCCAGCAGCAGCAGCCCCGTGCCCCGGCCAAGGCGCCGGCCCCAGGGGCTGGCCCTGGGTGCAGGGGGACAATGCAGGCCCGGGTGCGGCGCTTGTGGCCCGGCCCTGGCCCGGCCCAGCCCCGCCACGTGCGCACTCACCGCTTGCCCAGGCTGTGCTGGGCCAGCGTTACCTGCGGGGGCCTTTTCCAGCTGCCCCCATTGTGACACGCTGCCCCTGGTGTCACAGGGGCCAGAGGCATCACAGCCGGGCCAGCCCCGCCCTTGGTGCCCAGCCCAGCTCAGGGGCTCCCAGTGGGCCCAGCAATGAAAGCCCCGGCAGGCAGCAAGTGCAGCCCCTCTGGGAGGGGATGGGCCCCAGGGGCTCCCTTCACAAAGCAGGCAGACGTCCCCACTGATAAGGTTCCAAATGGAAAAGATTATAATCAATAATGTTGAGTAGGATACATATTATCAACGATGAAAACACCTGAGGTGCTTTTCCTAATGGGACTTGTTCTTCTGTCAGTGGGGTTGGGTGATGGTTGCTCAGTTTTTCTTGCTTGACTATTCCCTGATCCAGTCCATCCAAGACTTCTGTGAAACCTTCCCATTATCAGACAGCAGAAATAAAGAACTGCAGTGAAATCACTTCTAGTCCCCTTCAGATCAAGAAGGTGCAGGGGGGTGGTTCTGGCAGAGAATTTGAGCTGCTCTGGACAGAGTCGCACTGCTGTGTTAGCAGGGACTGGCTGCTTGTGTTTTTCTTTGGATGAACAGAATCTTCTTTGTGTCCCCAGTGAACACATGGAGCTCACACCAGCAGTGCCTCTTGCCTGTTCCCTGCCCAGCCAGACCTTCCAGCCCAGCTGAAATGCCCAGCGTGGCCTTTGAGCACAAAGGGATTGCAGAGCCAAAAGCATCTGTGTAGGCACCATGGTGTTCAGCGGCTGCTGCTCGGGGAAGGGCACTGAGAGGAGGCCACTGCTGCTCTTGTCAGAGCGCTGCTGTGCAGGGATGTCCCTCGCCCTGCTCAGTCCCACATCTGCCCATCTTTTGGCCTGGTCTGGGGTCAGGTGGATGCCATCTGCTCCCAGCAGACCCAGCTGCTCCACGGGAGATGCACAGGCATGGAATCCAAAACCTTGAGTATCCCCTGAGTAGCCAGGCATTCAGCTGTTCAGTTTGTCACGGCCCACATCAGGGGTTAGAACAAGATGGTTTTTCAGATCCCTTGTGACCTGAACCATTCCAGGATTCTAGGATTTCTCCATGACTGACTTTGGTCCCCTCAAAAGACCTCCTCTCTCCTCTCTTCCCTCCACCTGTGGAGAACGCATTCTGATGCTGCTGCTGCTGTTGGGACAGGTTGGTGGATACTCTTCCTGCCATCCCATGGGTGTAAGCATGACTCCTCTCTGAAGTCTTTGTCCCTGAATCAGTGCCTTCAAAGAACAGTTATCTCCCCTCCTTCCTTTTCCATTCAGCACTTGAGCAGACACAGCATTTCTCATCGTTTTCCACAGAACAGCACAGGTGCCAGTTCCCATCTTGTGGAGCCCTCTGCCATAAATCAGCCTGACAGGTTTATTCTCTATGTAATGGGAAATGATGACAAATGCAGCTGCATAATCTATTAGTAACTCACCATAATGACTGCTTCTGGGCTGATTTATGGGTTTTGTCACATGTGAGCTTTCAGAACTTTAGAGGTTACATTTTTCACACTTTTTTGTTGGAATCTCAGTTTATCAGACTTTACTGCAGCATTAATCACTTGCAGTACAACCCTGGACTTCACAAATGTATCACAACACCATGAAAAAGGCAGAGAAAACAAGAACTGTTGTGAATTAATGAGCCGGGTAACACATGTCTCACAACAGCGATGAAATAACCTGTGTTCTTCTTCAAGCCACAACAGAAAGTCCAAAAGTCTGGTTATTTAATTTTTTTTTTTCACAGAACACAAGCAGCAGCAAAGAACTGAAACAACACAGCCAGGCTTGAAACCTGAAAGATCTGCAAGGCTGAGTCTATCCTAGTTAATGGTGAAATGATGTGTGAATCTGTCCTAGATGTTCAAATGAAGAAGATTGATTCACAGTTATAATATGGCTTCTAAGCAAAACACTGGGATTATATAGGAGAAATGCACGTGTCATGAAACAACCAATAAATCAGAGAGACACTTCCAAGCTCTGCTGTGAAGGTCTGGGAAATGTTCAGAGTTACCATCTATGGAGTTTGGTGCAGGATAAACTGGAACAAAAGGCCATCATTACCCAAATTGATTTTGTTTGGGTTGGTTTGTTGGTTTTTTGGTTTGTTTTTTCTTTTTTTTAAATTTTTTGTTATATAATATTTTATAATACTCCAAGAAATATGTTGAAAAGGTCAGCATGATCCATCAGACACAAGCAGGGGGGCTGGGGTAGATGCAACATGTTCCTTGCACTGGAGGGTAGACAGAGGCAAGATCTGGTTTGGGGTCAATCACACCTGGATCAGGGAGGTGGCTGAAACCTGGGCTGGCCAAAGCCTTAGAATCACAAAATATCCTGGGCTGGAAAGGACCCCCAAGGATCACCAAGTCCAACTCCTGGCCCTGCAGAGGACACCTCCCCAAGAATCCCACGCTGTGCCTTGGCATGTGCTGGTGGGCAGGAGCACACAGCTGGCCGTGGCTTTGGGTGCATGGGTAAGATGAGATGGTGAGGAGCATCCCTGCTCCCTGAGCTCCTGGAGAGCTGCAGACACTGATCACTGGTAAGGACAGCACCAGGGCCATGGCCTGGGGCTGGTGATCTGGTGTCTCCTTCCTGCTGCTGCTTTCTGCTACAGATAACAGCCTGGTACCAAGGTCTTGTTGCTGAGGTGATAAACGGCTGGTGAGATTCCCTCCCTGCTCTTGTCTGCACGAGTTCTTATGCTCAGCACCAGGAAGGATTGGGCCAGAATGGAGGCATTTGGGGTCTCAGGGCTGAGGCTGAGACAGACAGCCAGGCAGAGCAGCTCCTCCTGGCTGATGCAAACATTAGCCCTGTGCTGGCCAGGCCAGTGATCCATAGCTATGGGTCCACAGTTATGGTGGTGGTGGGTATTCACTGGGAGAAGAGGAGGTGTAAAATGAAGCTTCTGAAGCTGCTTGGCATCCTGGAAGCTGCTCAGACCCCACTTGACCACAGTGGTTGTTTGGCCAGCTGAAGTGATGGAATTTATTGGGCTGTGCAGGGACAGTTTTCTGTGCAAACATGAAGGACTTTCAGGGGGGATGAAATACGTCCTCATAGTAGAAACAGCTGGGCTGAACACTCTTTATTCCACCTATGAATCTTTGCTCTTAAGAGCAACAGATTCCACCTTTCATTAAACTGTTAGTTCCAGAGTGCCCAGGATGCGTCTGGCAAGTCAGCTCTGGCAGGAAGAAGGCGGCTGCCAGGGGGCTGCTTGTGGCCTCTGACAGCCCCATTGCTCAGGGCTTGCCAGCGCCCCAGCCCCTCAGGCCCTGCCCCAGCGCGGCCAAGCTGCCCGGCAGCAGCGCCGCAGCCCCACAGCAGCTCCAGAGCAGCCCCAGGCAGAGGCACCCGGGAGCCCTCAGCAAGGCAGCCAGCAGCAGACGGGCAGGAGGGCACGGATGGCGCTTCCTGCCTGGCACAGGGCTTGTGGCCATCTCCAGGCAGCGCTCTGGCAGGGATCCCCGCAGCTCCGGCCCCTGCCCAGCCGCTCTGTGGGCAGCACAAAGGCTTCAGCAGAACCACCAAAGGCCAAGGGCCTTCTGGCCAGTTCCCCTTGCCCACTGCACGCCTGGGCAGCTGGCTGAGCACAAGCACCCTTTATCCCCTCTTCCCCTAGGCCCTGCGCACCCTGGGCAGCAAAAGAAAGATCCTGGCAGTCTGTGTATTAGAACACAGTCTATATTTACATGGTAAATGAAAAAAAAAAAAAAAAAAAAAGAAAAGAACATCCTTGAAGTAAAAGAAAATTCCTCCTGACTCAGGTGGCCCCAGCAAAAAGAGCTTCTGGGATCAGCTCTCCATGGAGCTGCGGCAGGGCAGGCAGCCGAGCAGTGACACACGAGGCCGTCTCTTCCACGCCCTGCGCAGGTGATTTCGGAGCCACTGGAACCTGGAGATGGGAGCCCGGTCTCCTGACTTGAGGATGCAGAGGGTTTGAATTGCCAGGCTTCCAACGGCGAGGCTGATGTCATTTGTTTTGTCTTCAAGGGCTGCAAGAGAGAGCAACAGAGCCAGGGTCAGAGCCGGATGTGCGGGGAGCCGAGGAGAGCCCCCAGCAAGGGCCATGCCAGGCGGCTCTTGCCATGGCCAGGAGGGAGCAGGGAGCAAGGCGATCAGGCCGAAGCTGCGGGCCACCAATGGCCCCCGTGGCCCTGAAAGCTCAGTGTGCTCTGGCCACGGGAGCAGAGCCCTCCGCAGCCGGGGCAGGGCTTGCAGCTCCCCCCGGCAGCCCCCGCTGCCAGCCCGCTGCCCTCACTCACCAGTGCAGATCAGCTGCAGCTCTCGCTGCTGCCCCCTCAGGCGCCGCCCGGCCATGCCTGTGAACACAGAGCCTGTCACGGCTGCAGCGGCACAGCTCCCTGCCAGCGGCGCTGCCGGCGCTGTGGCCACACGGGCTGCTGGCCCGGCAGGGCTCAGCCCGGCCCTTGGCGCACGCTGCCGCCCCAGGGCACGGCTGCCAGAGGGCGGCAGCAGCAATGCCCAGCCCAGGCGGGGCTCCACGGCGCCGGGCCCGGCTGGCGCTGCCGGGGCAGCAGGCGGGGCCGGGGCCGAGCTGCGGCGGGCCGGGCCGGGGAGGGAGCGCGGGCTCGTGGCTCACCCATGAAGCTGATGGCCGCCTCTCGCAGGGGCTCCTGTGGGCTCTGCAGGTAGCGCAGGGCCCGGCGCAGGTGCTAGGCCACTCGGCTCCTGTCCTCTGCCAGCTGCAGAGAGCGGCAGGAGGGAAGGCTTGGCGCGGGCTCCGCCCCTGGGCCGGGCGCTGCCTGCGCCCAGCCCCGGCCTCCCCTGCCCGCACAGCCCTGAGGCGCGGCCAGCAGCCGCCGGCCAAGGGCTCCCGAGGGGAGGGGGCAGCGGGCCGGCTGCTGCCCGGGGAGCCGCGGTGCCGCCCCACAGCCCCGCCGGGCCGGGGCTCCACGGGCACCCGGCTCGGGCCCACGGGAGCCTGGAGAGGAGCCCGCGCGGCCTCTGGCTGCCGCAGCGGGCAGGGGCACAGCTGCCCGGCCCGCACACTGAGCGCCGCCCTCAGGGGCCTTCTCCAGCCTGAGCCTGGGCCTTGCAGGCCCTCCTTACCAGGCACTCGCTGAACTTGCACAGTTTCTGCTCCTTCACCAGCTTCTTGAGATCCCTCCTCTTCATCAACTTGACCGCACAAAGCAGCGCTTCCCGAGAAGCCTGGAGAGCAGCAGGGACGCCGAGATGGCCCCACAGCCCAGGGCACGGCACCCGCGTCCCCTGCCATGGCCTGCAAGAGGCTGCGATCCAGCAGGCGCAGGGCAGGAGGCAGCCGAGCCCCCTGCCAGGGGGACAGCAGCAGCCCACGAGTCCTCACCTCTGCCACACGCTGATTCTCATCATGGCAGTGGAAGAAGAGTGCAAGCAAGCTCTGTTGCACAGGGCTTTCCAAAGGGTTTTCTCTCTCTTCCAAATACTCCATCATGTCTCGGAAGAGTTTGATGGAGAGCAGCTGGACCTGGCTATTATCCTGTAGGAAAAAAAAAGGAAAAAATACCTCAGCATTGGCTCCTGCAGGCCCCCCTAGGCACAGGGCTGGAAATGCACAGGGCACACAGTTTCCAGGCAGCAGCCAGTGGCTGTGGCTGGGGGCACAGAGCCTTACGTGGTCAAAGTGTGGCAGGAGCGCCTCAGCCAGCTGCAGGGCAATGGGGGTTGACATCAGAATGTGTGATTTGTGCAGGAATAGAAAGCTGAGTGTGATGAGGGTCATGCCAGCTATCTCTGCATCATTGTCGCACAGTAGGTCCATGAGGCATTGGGTCAGGCTCCACATTCTTTCGGCCTGTGCGGAACACAAGTCTGTGAAAGGCCATCCTGCTGCCGCAGGGCCCAGAGGCCAAAGGCCTGTCCCGAAGCACGCGGGCAGCTGAAGCGGGAGGCAGGAGAGCTGGGAGCAGCTGCCCCAGTGCCCCAAGCCCAGGCCAGGCCAAGTGACTGCGTTCCCAGCGCAGCTTCAGCCACCGCCCCCTTCTCACCATTGAGGGATCATCAATGAGCTCCAGCAGGGCCCTGAGCGCCAGGCGACGCCTCTCCCTGCACTCGCTCTGCAGGTACCTTGAAGAGACCTTCACAACACTGGCACCACATTCACTGGCATCCAGGCACTCGAGGAGCTGAAAGGCACAGGCCAGTGATGGGGGAGCCGGCCGGCAGGAGCCCGGAGCCGCACAGGGCTGGGCCCAGGCAGCAGCAGCAGCAGCAGCAGCAGCAGCACAGGGCACGGGCAGCGTCCCAGGCGGCTGCGGCTCCCAGAGGGCAGAGAGCTGGGAGGCAGCTCAGCCAGGCAGCGCTGCACACCCGGCTCACCTCCACAAGGAACGCCAGGGCGGGCAGATCCCAGTGTGGCTCCTGTGTGCTGAGCAGCCAGAGCAGGTGGAGTGCAATACTGGAACCCAACCCAAGACAAGCATGGCGCATCTCCCTAGGAGGGCGAAAAAGGGACCAGGAACCTGAGCAAATCTCTCCAAGGACAGGCTGGCAGAGCCTGCTGGTCTTTCACCACCATCCTGCAAGGGGACCTGGGCCCTTTAGGAGGTGTCTCCTCCTGTGCTCTCTCCCCTCCCAGCCTTTTCCAGTCTGCTTGGCCGTCCCTCGGTGACAAGGCCCTGTGACCCAGGGCCACGGGGACTGTGTGGGACAGCCCGGGCACAAGGCACAAATGCCGGGAGCAATGGGGAGAAGGGGAGTCTCACCTGGCCAGCAGACCCATGGCATAGTGGCGGGTGTCAGCACAGAGCAGCGTGTCCCAGCCACGCTTGCATTCCACTGACACCACCACCTCCTTGTACTGCTTTCGGCAGAGCAGGGACTTCAGGCTCTGCACTGCAAACCTGTGTGCACAGCAAAGGCCAGGTCACCCTGGCAGCACTGGCTCCTTGGCAGGCCACGTGGCAGGGACAGGAGGACTGGCATGGAGCACCTGTTGGGGCTGGTGGCAAGGCCATGCTCTTGCAGGCATTCCTTCCAGAAGGCATCGACCTCCTCTGGCATCTCTTCTGTGCTGAAGAACACTTGGAAGAGCAGATGCACAAATAGCTGGGGAAAATATGACGTCACTACACGTGGCACATGGGGCTCCTGGAGCATCTTCCACATCACCACAGTTGCCTGCAAGGGACAAAGGCCCTCGAGACAGTGCTCAGTGCCCAGGTGTCCCTGGGGCAGGGCCCGAGCAGGGCAGGGAGAGGCCCGCAGAGACCTTGGCAGGGGGAGCACAGGGCCTGGTGGGCCTGAAGCTGCCCCTGGGCCAGGTTTGAGGCCAGCGCCTGAGGCAGGGAGATGCAGTGGGGGAAGGAGGATGGAGAGCTGCTGGAGAGGCGGCCTTGTGGCCAGCAAAGGCCACTTGCAGAAACTCACAGCCAGGCCAAAGACACCCGTTTTGTCCCCATCGGAGGTGCACGTGCTGCGCTCTGGCCAGCTGCCCAGCACATCCAGGAGGATCAGCAGCACTGGCTCTGCAGTCCTGGACGAGCACATGATGGTCTTCCACATGGAGATGGCAGCTCTGCGGGGTTAGAGCTCTGTCTCAGGGGGGTCTCAGACACAGCACCGTGGCCTGGGCATCCCTAGGGGCCCGGGCTGACCGCCGGCTCTTCCTCTGCCCACTGGGCCTGGCCGGCAGCAGCCAGGCAGCCCAGCCCTGTGGGGACAGGCCCCTGAGGGGCGGCAAGGGAGCATGGCAGCAGGCTCGGGGGCTGACGTGCCAGGGCTGGGAAAGGCAGCAGCCAGAGGGCCCTGGAACTCTCTGTTGCTCAGACACCTGGGCCAGGCGGTACAGGGTGATGGGCTGGGGAGGCCTGAGCCCTCTGGGCAGGTGGGCCCCATACCTGTCACAGGACGGGGCCACACGCAGGAGCGTCATCACTGCGTCACCTGGGTGTGCTCTGGTGAGATTCAGCAGGGCCTTGTCCAGCCTGTGCTGGGCAGAATCATTGGCCAGGAGCCATCGGTGAATGGACCTCACCATGGCGGGCACCTGGAGAAGGCACGGGGAGACTTGGAAAGCTGCCAGAGGGAGCGATGTCCCCAGGGTCCCCGGAGAAGTGCTTCCCTTGCCAGCGCACTGCCATGGCCTCAAAGGCTCCCAGGGACCAGCAGGCGTGGCTGGGGAAGCCACGGGACTCATGGGGGAATTGAAGCCTGGCCCCAGGCTGCTCACTTGTTCTGGCCTGGCAACAGCCTTCTCCAGGAGCAAATCCAGCAGGGCGGCACTGGTCTCATGACTGAGGAGCTCTGAGCGAGGTCTGAGCCCAGTGCCCATGGTGCTGGTCTCTTCCTGCCCAATGCTCCGGATAAAGTTGCAGATGAGCTGTAGGAGAAGGGCAAGAGGCCGGGGATGTTGCATGGAGTGCTGCACACACGGTGCTGGGCTGAGCAGGGACAGCAGGCCCAGCCCAGGTGGGGGTGGCTGCAGGTACCTGCGCTGTTCTGCGGAAGCGGCCACGGCTGGATTCCTGCTCTTGTGTGCGCTCCAGGGCTGCATCTGGCAAAGAGTGAGCGCAGCCAGAGCTGAGGGGCTGCGGGAGAGGCCGGAGAACAGAGCCCAGCCCTGCGCTGCCCAGGCAGGGAGAGCCCCGGGATGCCCCAGGGGATGGAGCACGGCCACTGCAGGGTGTCTGCCCGGCCCCTCTTCCTTCCTGTCCATGGGCATTTCCCCAGGGCATGGCATGGCATGGCATGGCATGGCATGGCATGGCATGGCATGGCATGGCATGGTGCCAATTGGCACAAGCTCCAGCCCTGCAGCCCAGCTCTGCCACTCACCCTCCTGCAGTGGATGGAACGGCACCACTACTTCTGTCTCCTGGGCTGGGGCAGCTCCAGGGCCTTCTTCTTCCTCCTCCTCCTCCTCCACCCAGGCCAGCTTTGGCACTCTCGGGGGTCTCTGCTCCATGGCTGTGCCTGGAGCTACTTGCAGGAGAGATGCCTTGGGAAAGCTCCGGGGCACCAAGTCCCACGCTCTGCCCTTGAGGGCAGCTGCAGAATAGAAGCCTCAGGAAGGCCACGGGTCAGCGAGTCCTGTGCTCTGGCCTCGAGCTCAGCTGCAGGAACAGCGCCGCGGAGAAGCTCCGGGTCAGACAGGAGTGAGTGTGCTGTGCGGGGGCTCCTCACAGCACCGCTCTGTCCCCTTGTGCCCCGTTGCGTGTTGCCAGCAGCCGGGCAAGCTTCTATTTCCCACGTGTCACAAAGGGGCCTTGGACACCGGCTTCTGTTCCATGGCACGGTGACCGTGCTGCAGCGTGCCACCCAGGGCCCTTGCACACACTGCCTTCTGCCCCGGGGCCGCCCCCGGCCCAGCCAAAGTGGCCCAGCTTGGAAGGAATCCCTGGCCCCAGGTGTCTGAGACAGCCCGCACAGGATCTTTAGCAAGGGCTCAGAGCATCAGCAAACACTGCCCGGCTCTGCGGGCTCAGTCCTATCCCCATATCTTTCCCCGAGAGCATTTGAATTTCTAAATGAGAATCATTTGAAGGGAGGGGATTGACATTTTCCATTTCAGAGAAGGCTTCTGCCTTCCTTAGCAGACACCTCTCTTTTCAAAGCAAGACAATTGTTTATCATCTTGCAGATCTGCCCTTGCTTGGCAGCCCCGTTTTATACCCAGGGCCTGGAGAACCATTGCCAGCAACTGGGAAAATCCTAGCTGCTCCATCCTCCCAGAGATGAGGTCTCCAAATTTGCCCCGAAAGTGGCTCCAGCTTTTAGAGGCCAAAAAGAGCAAGTCCCAGTGACTTGATGATAGTTTTAGCCCAGAAAGCCCTGCAGCTGATGGCACACTTGACAATCAGCAGGGGACACAGCTAGGCCAAAGCCCAGAGCTCTGCCGGGAGCCTTTCTCCTCAAATACCCTTCAAACAAACCTCCATGCAAGTCAGTTGGGAAAGTTTCTTCAAATGATCCCTTTCTGGCACCACAGAACTGCACAGGGTTCTGTGAAAGATTCTAAAGCAGCTGCTCTGGAGTCCAAGAGCCAGCACTAAGAGTCCTTCTCATCTATTTTTAGCTAAATCCCACTTTGGGCCATTTGAAGGAGTTTGGAAGGAGCTAGAGAGCGAACCTCTAAGTTTTTCAGATGATGCCATTGCTTTTTCTTCTCTTCTACATAGACAGGAAGGGTGAGTTTGGCTCCCATCTGCACCGCATGGCTCACAGGGCTGCAAGACTTGTAGTTACAAGAGCTTTGAAGGATTTCTTGGTCAAGAAGACATGACCAACAAGGATATTTATGTTTTGGAGCCAATCCTTCAGTATTTCGTCTTACGGACTCATGCTCTCGGGGTCTCTCGCTGGTCAGAGTGAGCCTGAGATAAGTTCCAAAGTCTCTTTTCCCAGCCCGGCGCTTGAAGAAGGAGTCAGAGCTCTTCATTTCTGGCTCTCAAGGTTGTTTCTTGTATCTTATCTATAAAATTCTCTCTCCTGCCCCAGGGCAGCGTTATCTTTTAATCCTAAAAACTACCTGTACAATATTTACAATGACTTTCCAATACCTATCACCTAGACTGTGAGCTTCTACTCTAAACCAATCTAAAAGTGCCACCATCACAGCAGAAGATGGAGGCCAAGGAGAAGAAGAAGAAAAAGAAGGAGAAAGGCTGGACAAGGCCAGATTCCTTGCCCCCTGAAGCCCCATTCTAGAAACCCCAACAATCTATTTTTCACCCTGTGATAAATTCACTATCATTCTACTGAAACTTTGGCAGCTTGTCATTCTTCATACGAGGTTGGTAATTGATTTTTCCAAGGGCTAAATCAAAGGCACAGGGGTCTTGGGCTCTGTGCCAGGGTCTCTGAACGCCCTGGGCAGGGGCTCGAGTCCTCCAGGGCAGCCAGAGGAATTTCCTGCCTTCCCACATCATGCCACAGTGTAAGCTGTAAGCTTCCTTAGCCAATCGTGTTATGACACACAAACCTCCAGCACTGCATCCTAAACTTCTTGTTTACCATTGGAACTACTTTGATTTTTTCTAGATCTTGAATTCTAACACACTAAACTTTCCTCCATTTCAACTTTCCTCCCCGTGTGTGGTGGTTTGACAGGAAATATGTTTTCAGGGATGCTGTGGTTAGGCCACTGGATGTTCTGATTTTAATTTTGGCACCTAATGTGGCCACTGGGGCATTGGAACCACCTCTGAGAACACAGGGGTTAAAAGCAGAGCACTCGTGGGGGAAGTTCTCTGGGGTTTCCAGCAGGAAAGAGTTCGGGTCTCTGCCCCGGCCCAGCTGCTGGCTGGGCGGGCGGAGGGGAAAAGCCATGTGGCCGGGAGAGGTAGGCCTGACCCCGGGGCTGGAAGGGTGGAAGAGAGAGAGAGAGACACCGGGAGCCATCGGGCAGCCCCCCGGGACACAGAGAGAGAGAGAGAGAGAGAGCCGGTGCCTGGGACTGTGACCTTGAACCTTGATAAACATGGGCCTGCGCCGGCAGCACGGCTGGGACGGAGAAGAAGGGGGGGTGCAGCCGGCCGCTTGTAGGAGCTTTTAACCCCTTTTTGGACAATGAAAACTTTACAGAACATTGACCTTTCCTAGAAGATAGAGTGGAAGATGAGGAAGGAAATGGGCAAGTGTGAGAGAGGTCTGGGCAAGTGAGAGATGTTGGAAGAATAGAGAAGAATCTTAGTGGGAAGAGATGATGGAGTGGCTTTTGCTGGACTCTTTTTGTACAGCCATGGACAGAACCATGTTCCTTGTGACACAGAGACTGCATCCAGGGGGAGGCAATGCCTCAGGACCAAGAGGGTTCAGTGTTGGTGCCCCTCGGCCCCAGGGGGTGAAATATGGGGGGGACAGGTGTCCCAAAGGAGAGACTGTGCCCTTTTTGGATTGGGACAAAGCATCCTTAAAATTCGACCCTAGAAGCAGCTCTGGTCCATGTTCAGTGGTGAGAGCGCTGGACATGAAAGGAAGAGGTCACCATTGGCACAAGAAGGACTCCTTCTCCTCTTGATGAATGAGGATGGAGTATTCTGAAGGGTGGTGCCGGACTGAGAGTTGATGATTTGGGGGATGTATTGTGTTGGGAATTTGGTGGGGAGGAGGAGGAGATGTATTTGTGAAGTTTTCATTTTCCTTGTGTGTTTCTTTTATTTTGTTGTTTTTTTCCTTTCCCTTGTAGTTTAGTTAATAATTTATTTTTTTTTCCCAAGTGGGAGCCTGCTGTGCTTATTCCTGGTCCCATCTCACAGCAGAAACCAGGGAGAGGGTATTCTCATGGGGGCACTGGCATTGTGCCAGTGTCAAACCATGACACAGTGTAGGGGGTGGTGCTGCTTAAGGGGGAGCCAGGGGCTGCCTCAGCAGTTCCTACTCTCATCTGGTCATTTGGGTTGGCCTTGACATGCCAAGTATGGCTTTGTCAGCCTGAGACGCAGAAGAGGGGTTTCATTCTTCACTTCCATGTATCCACAAGCCCTGGTTTTGACAATAATTCAGAAATTTGTGGAAGAACAGACAAATGAATTAAACAGTGTGGCCAAGCAGATGCAGAGACAAGGAGATGAGCAGCAGGGTGCTGGAAAGGAGCCCTGCTCTGAGGCTGATCCACTCCTCTGTGCCCCTCGGCAAGGCGGGGAAGGGGCTGTAAAGCCCCGTTTGAGCTGAGAGCACGAAGCAACTGCAGTTCCCCCCATCTTCCGAGGGCAGAGAGAAGCGAGCACGGCGCGGAATTGCAAAGCACAGCCCTGCAGCCCCGCGCTGCCCTCTCGCTCTTTCTCCATGCGCGCAGCCCAGCGGTGGCCACAGGGCAGGGTGACCCCGCCGCCCGCGGCCGCCCGCACCCGGCACGGGCGGCGATCTCCAGCCCCCCGCAGCATCTGGGGCTCAGGCTGCCTCTTGCCGGGCACCTCATCGCTCTCCATCCATGGTGCTGGTCCGGGATGAGCCTGCGGCCGCCCAGAGCAGCATCTGCCCGCGGCAGGAGCAGCGCTGCCGGCCCCGGGCTGCGAGCGGGCGGCCCCGGCCGATGCTTCCCGAGCGGCTGCAGGCGCTTGTCGTGAGAAAGGAATGTTCTTCCCGTCCCGCCCCATCCCCTTTCAGAGCCCTGCGTTTCCCAGCCGGCCGTAGGATTCCCTTCCCAATATATTCTTCCCTTCAGCTGTCTGTCACTATTTCAGGGGTTTCTCCAGCCTGTAGTAACATAGTCAGTCTTTATGCTGGCTTAGGGGAAACATTTCCCTGCAAGACCCAGAGCTTGAGCTCATCTCCTTGCCCCAGTGAGGGATTCACCTGCAAAGTGCACGCAGATGCCTCTGTGACTTTTTTGGATGCAGCTGTTGGAAGAGGCTGCCCAGAGAAGCTGTGGCTGCCCCCGGATCCCTGGGAGTGTCCAAGGCCAGGCTGGAAGGAGCTTGGAGCAATAGGATAGTGGAAGGCGGTGGAATGAATGATCTTTAGTGTCCCTTCCCACCCAAACCACTCTGGGATTCTGTGATTTGTCTCTGCTTAGGCATGTCCATGTGGACACCTGAGACTTGGGCTTTCATGCCACCCTTTCCCACTGGAGTGGCAGGAAATGGGCTGGCTTGGTGGTCTTTTGAGTGCTGCTGAAATCCAGACACAGCAGCCCTCACCCTGAAGAAAGGCAAGGCTGTTCCATTTCCTTGGTACTGCTGCCAGATTTTGGAGCCTCATTCTCTGCAGCCAGAAGAAGAAACACTTCACCCACTGAATGGCCAGCACGGAGGGAAGGAGAGCAGCTGTGTGCTGGTGCCTGTCCTCTGCAAGGGGACACACTGTCACCCTGCCCCAGCCCTTGTGAGCCAGTCCCTGGAGAGCTGCTCTGGCCATTGCCACAAGCTCCTGGAGCTTGGTCCAAGGTTTGTTGCAGTGCAATGGATGGCTAGACGATGGCTTAATAAACTGAAGACCTAAGAAGAATTAAAAAAAAATAAATTAGGAAATAAAGAAGAAACAAGAAGCATAAGAAGGGTTTAGGCCAGAGAAGTGATCTTTCCAAAGCTGGGCAAGGAAAGCTTCTTGATTCTGCAGGATCTTAGACTTATGGATGATAAATGCATTTTTGTTTGGTTCAATTCTGACTTTTGCTTTCAGCATGTGATGATTTTTAACCAAAAATATGCCAGAAACTGAGCTGCACTTTTGCTATCCTGCACAGGCTCCCCCCAAATCCTCTCTACAGCATCACTCTGAGCTCTCAGTAGTGCTGTTTTAGGCATAGAAACATTTGGTGTGTGCAGGTGCTGACAAAAACAGTGGGGAAGTCACAGGCTAGGCTCCAACAACTTGAAAGCTCTGTTTTACAGTGATCACAGTGACCTTCCATGGGAGAGAGAGAGGAGGTTTGAACCTCTTCAAAACATCCACTCCACCTGCAGTTTCCCAAAGAGGAAGATCTTCCCTGGGAGCCTCGCACAGGGTGAAACACTCTCACTGCAGCTGAGGGCAGAGGTTGTGTTTAAACAGGAGGGTGAGGAGCAGGCTCACTCAGCCATCCCATGTGCATGAAAAGCAGCTCCAGAGCTTCTGGTCTGATTTTTCAGCAGCTCACAGGGCCATGGAGTTGCTGGATGTGTTTTTGTGACCCCCCTCACCCAGAGCATGAGCCCTCTGCTCATTTGGCAGAGAGAGCAAGTGACCAAGGCATCTGGTGGATCTTCAGGGCGAGCTTTGAGAGCAAAGCCCTTGGACACACACACACACAAAGGTGGTGCCTGCCAGCAAAAACCTTGGATTTTTTTCAGTATGGGAAGATACATCTCAGGATTGGCTCATTCCCACAACCTCAGCACAAACTCAGAGCAACACAGGGGAGTACTCTGAAAAGAATGGGCTTTGCATTTTGGACACCTCTCCAAGCCCATGTGAAGGATTCCCTGGGGAATGTACTCCTGGCTCCATCCATACTGACTGCACAGTCACTCCTGGCATTGCCACAGCTTGCTTTGTCCAAGTGTGGGTGGCTGTGGCTTTTGTGTCCCAAAGGGGACAGTCCTCCACTTCAGAGCTGTGTTTTCTTCACTGAGCGGATTATTTGCTTCACTCCTGAGGTGAAAACCAGCGTGCATAGAAAACAGGCAAAATTGGTTTGGGGAATAAAATCAGGGAATGATGGGGTGGAAAAATGGCAAAAATAGGCAGAAAACTGGCCTGGCAGTATCAATGTAATTCTTAGGGCTAAGAACCAGCAGGTGACAAACAGGTGCAGCTTTTCTGGGATAAAAGGATCCGTGCCACTTCAAATAGCATAAAAAGCTTGCCTGTGGCTGGGTCTCCATGGGCTGTGCCTCTCTCCCTGAAGCCATCCATGTGGGAGTCTGACAGCACCAAGGGCAGTCCCAGGTGTCCCTGTGCCTCGTGTCACTGTCCTTGGCGGGCCAGCTGTCCCCTTTGTGGCCTGGCATGTGGCACGGGGGGCTCAGAGCCCGGCAGGGCCACGCAGCCGCAGCAGCAGAGCTCCCACCGCCCCGTCCCGGAACGCTTTGTCCTTGGCTGCCGCTCTCGGTGCGCGGACAAAGACCTACGAGCCAACAGGAATCATCCTTTGGAGTCTGCAATGACAGCATGGAGGAACACTGATGGGATCATTTAATAAAATCCACACTGTTTCCTTGGGGAAGCTGAATAAACAGCGCTATCAGGAGCTGCCTCAGCCAGCCCTTGAAGGCCAGCAGTGCATGCTGCTGGGATCGTGCTCCTTGCACGCGGAGGGAGGCAGGGAGCTGGATCCAAGGGCTCATTAATCAAACGGGAGTTTGGCTCCGCTTTGGCCCACATGGAAGCCAGGATGCTGCACAAACACACCCTTCCCTTTGGCCGTGAGCTGGCCACCTCCTCAGGCCAGCTGCAGGTGAGGGATGCACAGAGGAATGTGTGACGCCTCTTGTTTGCATTCCCCCTCACATCCAGGGAGGAGCCCGGGTCCCTCTGTGGCTGGTCCTGGCTGAGAATCCCCCTTGCTGCTCTTTCTGTGGAGAGCAGCTCAGTTAATCCATGCCAGCTTCTTCTCCTCCTGCCCACTGTTGTCTGGGGACTGCCAACCCCCCGTCCCTGCTTGACACGTTTGGAGTAAGGCTGGGTGTGGACGTGTTCATGGAATCACAGAATCCCCAAATGGTTCAGGCTGGAAAGGATCTTAAAGCTCATCCAGTCCCACCCCCTGCCACAGGACACCTTCCAGCATCCCAGATTGCTCCAAGCCCATCCAGCCTGGCATGGAACATTTCCAGGGACGGGGCAGCCACAACATCCACACCCACAAATATTAATGAATGTTGGACTTGAGCCAGCACCTAAATCCATTCCTCCTTTGTTAAGCTGATCCTAAGCTGCATTATGATCCAGGGGAATCAAGGAGTTCTCAATGCCTACCCTTGTATCTCTGTTCTTGGAGTCATGTCACTGAGAATTTCAGTGTTTGCTTAAGAACTTTTCTCAGATAAGGTGTGAAGCCTGAGATCACTTTCAAGACTCAAACTTTTGCTCTCAAGAAAATTAGCTTTTAAAAATGCCGTGGTTTGAGCCAGTGTCACAGTTTCAGGGAGTTTCAGGCGAGGAGTCCACAGCCCCATCAGTGCCAAGCCTTCCCTTCTAAGAACATCTTCCCCCCCTTTTCCTCCTTTCCCACCTTAAAGAAGAAGCTGAGGAAGCTGGAGCCAGTGCTGCTGTTGCCATCACTGCTTCTGGAATTTCCTTGGCAAGTGTGGCTTTTCTCCCATTTCTGTCCCTGCTGACTTCATCCTTTCAGCCCCTCTCCTACTTCTGGAGGTCTTGGTGGGCTCCATCCTCCAAAACCTCAACTGGCCTTTTAGGAAATCTAACATTTCTTCCTGTGAGTCCTCCGTTGAAAGCTTGTGGCCATTGCACCTTTCAGTGAGGCCAAAAACCTCAATTTATATCACTTCAACTTATTTCTGACTCCCACAATTAGTTAATCTTGCATTGATGACTGCCCATTCTGAATCATGGGTCTGGTGCTGGGACATTCAGTGCATTCAGACCAAGGGGGCTCCTGACTTTCCTTAGTCTTTGGGTTTGGACTCTGTCCTGGTGCCGTTTTCATCAGATTTGGACCAGAGGGTGCTGGACACTGGAACAGACTCCCCAGGGAATGGTCACAGCCCCTGTGAATTCAAGGAATGTTTGGACAAGGCTCTCAGACCTGTGGTGGGATGTCCTGCGCAGGGCCATGAGTCAGACTCATGATCCCTGTGAGTCCCTTCCAGCTCAGGATATTCTTGGATTTGTTGGAGTCAGTCATGGATATGGACAAGACACCTCAGGGTGGATCCCTTTCTCTGCTCTCTGGTATTCTGCTCTTTCCTGGCAATCTCCAAGAAAATTGCTCTGCACTAATCTTTCTTTATCAATTGCAGCAGCTTGCTGGGTTTTCTTCTAAATCTTCCAGATGTCTTTGATCAGCCATGCAAAACACTTTTCATTTTCTCCTGAACTTTGCTTTTCTCTTGAATAAAAAGTGCACCAGGCTTGCTTAAGAGGTTTTCTTGAGACAGTACCACTTTCCTTTCTATCTTATGGACCGTGTTTTGCCTTTTAATTTCACCAACGTGACACCTTGGTTGGACAGGGCCGGGTGATTTCCTCATTTGGATCCAGTGGGGCTGGGATTTCCAGCCCTAAACTCCTTGGACTCTGGCACCAAAAATCGATCATAACATCACACAGCAGCTTCTCCCTTTTAAACTTTCTCTGAAATAACCAAAACAGCTCTTAAAATTCCTTTCGCTTACAGCTTACGCTGTGGCATGAGTGTCTCATATCTCGCGACCCCTCCTCGAGACCCCTCTTAGGACCCATCCGCACCCCCCAGGTCCCCCCACAATGCCCCAGGACCCCTCCCCAGACCCCCCCAAACCCCCGGACCCCTCCCCAAAGCCCCCCCAGACCCACCCGGACCCTCCCCCGCCCCCCCCCCGATCCCCTCTCAGGCCCCTCCCGCTCCTGTCCCGAGCCCGGGGGCGGCAGAAGGGGGCGGCGCTTCCGGCGCTTCCGGCTCCCCTCTGATTGGCTGGGACGGCGGGGGGAGGCGGGCCTTGCTGAGGGGAGCCGCGCCGTGATTGGTTAGTTCAGGGATGTGCAGCGCGCTGATTGGTTGGTTCGGGGCGGGGCGTGCCGCTATTGCTGGGAGCCCGCACACGCGGTGGCGGCGCGAGATTCTGAGGGAGAGCGGAGCTGAGGTGGGGCCGGGGCCAAACTGGGGGGGTTTGGGGCGGGTCTGAGGGGAAATTCGGGATTTTTAGGGGCATCGACGGGAAACACGAGGGTGTGCGGTGGGTTTGGGGGGAATGAGGGGGTCTGAGGGGGCTTTGGTGGGTCTGAGGGGGCTTTAGGGAGCTTTGGGGGGAGCTTGAGAGCGTCTGGAGCGTTCTCAGGTGGGTTTAGGGGGAACTGAGGGGAATTTGGAGAGTCTGAGGGGATTTTGGGGGATTGCGAGAGGATCTGGGCCGTTCTGAGGTGGGTCTGGGGAATTTCAAGGAGTCTGAGGCGATTTCATGAGGTTTGGGGGGATTGAGGCGTCTGAGGGGGATTTGGGGCAGTTTGATGGATTTGGGGGCGTCTCAGGTGGGTCTGGGGTGAATTTTGGGGAGAACTGGGGGGGGTTGAGGGTCCTGGGGAGGTTTTGGGGTCCTGGGGAGTGTTTGGGGGTCCAGAGAGGTTCTGGGCCAACCTTGGGGGAGCTCTGGGGGGTTTGGGGTTCCTGGAGGGGTCCCGGGGGAGATTTGGGGGTCCCGGGGGGTCCCAGGCCCACCCTGAACCGGGGTCTGGGGGTTTCGGGGGGAGGGGGCACAGCAGGGGTTCCCCCCCCCCCCCCCCCGGTTTTTGGGGGGTCTCCCATGGTGCCCCCTCCCCAAAAAGCTCCCAGGGCCCCCTGAAGTGGCTCCTGTTCCACCGGGCGGTGCCCCCTGATCCAGGACGGCCCCACTGAGTCTGGGGGGATTTGTGGGGATTTTGGGGTTCTGAGAGGGTTTTTGGGGATTCTGGGGTGGCTTTTTTGGGCTTTGGGGGATTTTGTTTGGAGTTTGGGGGGAAGTATTGGGGTTTTTGGGGAGAATTATTGGGTTTTGTGATGGTTATGTGATTTTGGGGGGTTTTGTTGATTTGGGGGGTTTTGGATTTTTGGTGTTTTGTTGGGGTTGTGGGGGCTTTTGGGGGGAGATTTATTGAAAATTTAGTGAGGTTTTTAAAATTTTGGTGAGTTCCACAGGGATGTTTGGAGATTCCCTGGGGTTTTTGAGGGTTTTCTTGTAATTTTGGGGGATTTGTGGGGTTTTTGTGGAATTTTAGGGGGCTTTGGGGCATTCCCTGGGTGTGGGGAAGGGCTGAGAGGCACCAAAATCTCCTTAAAAGCCCCAAAAGTCCCAATAAAACCCACAAAATCCCAATTAAATCTCTGAAAATCCCATTAGAACACCCCAGAATCCTAATATAAACCCACAAAATCCTTTGGAATCCCAAAAAATCCTGATTAAACAACACAAATCCCCCAGAGATGTCCCCAAAACCAGAAAAAGTCCCACAAAATCTCCCCCAAGAAGCAAGGAAATCCTGGCAACACCCAAAACCCCCCAAATCCCACCAATAATCTCAAAAAACCCCAAATCCCCAATTAATCCCTCGGAATGCCACCACAATTCCAATAAAATGCCCCAAAATCTCCTAAAAATCCCAATAAAACCCCAGGAATTTCTGAGAATCCCAAAAAATCCCAACAAAATCCCAGTAAAACCCCCTAAATTCAGAAAGAGCCACAAGAAATTGCAATAAACCCACAAATACCCCCAGAAAACTCCCCCTCAAAATGCCAATAAATCCCCCAAAATCCAAACCCCCTCAAAATCCACAAAACCAGCCACTCCCAGGCAATCCCAGTGTGATTCCAGTCGCTCTCAATGAGATCCCAGTGTAAGCCAGCATGGACTCAGCTGCTCTCACTGGGATCCCAGTGTGATCCCAGTTGCTCCCAGCATAATTCCAGATGTTCCCAGTTCCTCCCATGATGATCCCAGTTGCCCCAAGAATAGTCCCAGTCCCTCCCAGCAGGGTCCCAGTCGTGCCCAGTTGCCTCCAGGGTAGATTCAGTTTCCCCCAGCATCGTCCCAGTTGCTCCCAGCATGATCCCAGCTGTTCCCAGTGTGGTTCCAGTGCCCCCAGGATGGTTACAGACACTCCCAGTATGTTTCAGTTACCTCAGAATGATCCCAGTCTTTCCCAGTTCCTCCCAGTTTCCTCTAGCATCATCCCAGTTTCCATCTGTTGCTCAAAGGGTGGCCCCAGTTGCTCCCAGGATGATCCCAGTTGCCCCAGTTGTAGTCTCAGTCCTCTCAGCATGGTTCCAGAACCTTTCAGCCGATCCCAGTTGCTCCCAGTGGGTCACATTTTCCTCCCAACATGGGCCCAGTAGCTCCCAGTAAGCCCCAGTCGGGTTCCATTCACGCCCAGTATAATCCCAGTATGAGTGTAGCCACTCCCAGTATGATCCCAGTCCCTTGCAGTCTAATCCCAGTTGCTCCCAGTCACTCCCAGTCTGATGCCAGTGCCCCCAGTGTGATCCCAGTTGCTCCCAGCATGGGCCCAGCTGTTCCCAGTGTGCTTCCATCACTCCCCTATGGTTACAGACACTCCCAGTATGGTCCCAGTTGAACCCAGTTGCCCCTGCTCTAGTCCCAGTCCCTCCCCATAGGATCCCAGTCCCTCCCAGCTTGGTCCCACTCACTCCTAGTTGCCCCCAGTGTGGTCCCAGTTCTCCCCAGCATGGTCCCACTTGTTCCCAGTGTGGTTCCAGTCCCCCCAGTATGGTTCCAGTCACTCCCAGTATATCCCAATTGCCCATAACATGGTGTCAATTGCCCCCCGCAGGCTCCTACTCGCTCCCAGTATGATCCCAGTATCCAGCAGTGTGATCACAATCTGCCCTGGTATGGCAGTATGATCCCAGTATGATGTCAGTACAAAGCCAGTACAGCCCCAGTTGCTCCCAGTCCGATCCCAGTGCAGCCCTGTCCCTGGCAGTGCTGCCACTGCTGGGATCCCCCAGGCCTGTGTGCGTTCCCCCCTGGCGGATGTGCCGAGAGGAGCCCCAAGGGCTGGCAGTGGCCAGGCAGGGTCCCCAGCAAGGCCCAGTTTGGATGTGCAGCCCCCAGTTTGCCCAGTTTGCCTCTCCTTTGGCCCGGGCCGGGTTCCCCCCGCCCGCAGCAGCTGGGAGCAGCCGAGAGCCCCGCGCTGCCCATGCCGACCTGTCCCGGCTCCATCGCCGCTGCTGCCGCGGGCTGCGAGGGCTGCGGGAACGGGGCACCGAGGGTGTGGCTGCTGCTGGGGGAGGAGGAGGAGGGAGGGAAGGGCAGGGACGGAGGGGGAGGAGGAGGCGGGGTAAGGGGGGAGGAGGAGGAGAAGGAATGGAAGGGGCGGGATGAAAGAGGAGCAGGAGGTGGGGATAAGACAGAGGAGGAGGGGGGATGGAAGAGGAGGAGCGGGAGGAGAAAGAGCAGGGAAGGAGGCGGGGTTAGGGGGGGGAGGAGAGGGAGGCGGAGATAGGACAGAGGAGGAGCGGGAGGAAGAGGAAGAGGAGGGACAAAGGCGGATCAAGGCTGAGTTGCGGGAGCCACGCGGTCTCGAGCCCTGCCTGAATTCGCAGCCCCCACCTGTGGGATCATCGCCCCCCCCCATGGCGCAGGTGAGCGGGCAGGGGGAGCCCGGCCCGGATATCCCGGGGGGTCCCTGGGTTGGGTTTCTGGGGGGATGTTTGGAGAATGAAGAAGTCCAAGGCTGAGCGGAAAAGGCCCCTCGGGGGGACATCGGGGGGTGGCGGTGGTGGCTGCTGGCAGAGGCAGCCTGGAGGAGCAGAGCCCTGTGTCCCCCAGGAGGCCAAAGTGGGGAGGCCAGAGAGGGGGGAGCGCCGCCATTGGCGGGAGCCTCAAGAGCCTGGAGAGGGGCAGGGGGGACTCCTTGGAGCCGCAGCAGCGCAGAGCAGAGAATGAGGGGAGAAGGGAGCCCGGGAGCCCAAACAGCCCCGGCATCCCGAAATGGGGAGAGCCAAGAGGGGGGGAGCTTTTGGCATTGCTGGCACTGCCAGCAGCCTGGGCAGGGCAGGCACCCAGGAGAAGGGGGACCCCCAATGCAAGGGTGACCCCAGCGGCTGGGACAGGGGGGAACCCCTGAACACCAGAGGGGAGGGACCAGGGACGGGGAAGCCCTGGGAGGCTTTTTCAGGGCTGAATCTTGGTGTTTAGGAGGTTTTTCTGGAGCCCAGGTGGCCGGTGACTTGTAGAGATGGACTTGGTCGGAGGGACCTTTAACTCAACGTGTGTTGGGGAAGATGAAACAGGAAGGCCTTATAAATATGATTGTCTGGCAAAAGATTTTGAGAATATATAAACTATAAGCAAGATTGAAATGAAAGCAAGCTTTTAGATACCTTAGATACTGAACAAGTGGAAAACAATGGTGTGGCCCAACTGAATGTTATCCTCTTCTGATGAAACAACTCCCACTGCTTGCAGACAGGTCCAAGGGTCACAGCAGACCCTACTAGCTCAGCAGAAGGGGTCCAAAGAGGAGTTTTTAGGGTTTAAAATGTAACACAGTATGGTGATGTAATGATTCTTACAGGCTGTATGTAATTGCTATAGGATTTGTATCTTGTACTGGACTGGTTAGTGAGAAATAGAATATTTAACACAGAAGAAGATTCATTGTATTGTAACGGGAACCTTACTCTCTTACACTCTTACCCTCTTACTCTCTCACCCTCTCATCCTCTCTGCTCCTCTCTTCTCTCAGGCCTGCTCCAAGCTGTGGCTGGCAGCTCCAAGCAGGGCCCTGCACCCAGGCCCTTTGCAATAAACCACAAGTTCCACGACCTGGCTGCAGAGATCTCTCGTCTCCGTCCTTCCCGACCGTGCTACACCCGACGCTCCTACAAACGTGCTCATCCCTTGTTTTCCCCAAACCAGGATTTCCCATTCCCAACCCCTGTGAGGCTGCGAGGAAGAGGAAGATGCCCCAGGACACTGAGGCAGGTGAGGAGGAAGTCAGTGCCCCTTTCCCCTCTGTGCTGCTCCATCTCCCAGCCCAGCTCAGCCCCCGGCTGCAGCACAGCCCTGGGGGGATCTCATTGCCCTTGCCTGTGGCACGGAGGCAAATCCCATGCTGTCCTTGTCCTTCCTCGCCCAGAGCAGCAGCTGAGCATGGAGAGCAGGGAGGACAAATGCCCACAGCAGAACCTGGTGGCAGAGGCCGTTTTGAGCGGCTCCACGGCGCAGGAAGCCAATGGGGAGGAAAAGGCCCGGAGATGCCGCACGAGGAGGGGCTGCAAACGCAGATGGCGGGGATGTGAGGGGGAAAGAGCCAGCCTGGGCCGGGAAGGCGGCTGGAGATGGAGCCAGAGCTTGGAGCTGGTGCTCCATGAGCAGCTCCATGATGGGGAGAAGCCCCACACGTGCGTGGAGTGTGGGAAGAGCTTCAGGTGGAACTGCCACCTGATCAGGCACCAGAGGATCCACACTGGAGAACGGCCCTACGAGTGTGGGGAGTGTGGGAAGAGCTTCAGCTGGAGCTCCAGCCTGATCAAGCACCAGAGGACCCACACTGGGGAGAGACCCTATGAGTGCTCCGAGTGTGGGAAGAGCTTTCAGACCAGCTCGAGTCTCTTCCAGCACTATCGGATCCACACAGAGGAGAGGCCCTTCCAATGCCCCGACTGCAGGAAGGGATTCAGGCAGAACTCCACCCTCGTCACCCACCGGCGCATCCACACTGGGGAGAGGCCCTACGAGTGTGATAAATGCAGGAAGAGGTTTCAGACCAGCTCCAGTCTCCTCCGGCACTATCGGATTCACACAGAGGAGAGGCCCTTCCAATGCCCAGACTGTGGGAAGGGATTCAAGTACAACTCCGACCTTGTCAATCACCAGCGCATCCACACAGGGGAGAGGCCCTACGAGTGTGATAAATGCAGGAAGAGGTTTCAGACCAGCTCCAGTCTCCTCCGGCACTATCGGATTCACACAGAGGAGAGGCCCTTCCAATGCCCAGACTGCAGGAAGGGATTCCAGCGCAACTCCACCCTCGTCACCCACCGGCGCATCCACACTGGGGAACGGCCCTACGAGTGTCCCCAGTGTGGGAAGAGCTTCTCACAGAGCTCTCACTTGACCCGACACCAACGGAGGCACCGGTAAGGGAAGCCCTGTGAGTGCCCCGAGTGTGGGAAGAGCTTCGTGCGCTGCTGCAGCTCCATCCTCCACTGGAGGAGGCACTTTGGGCACAGCCCTGGTCACTCACGTTCCCTGTGATCCATGTTGGGAACACGCCTGGCTGTTTGTCCTTTGGTTTGGCTTTAATTTTTGCTCTTCTCAATATCTTTGCACTCCAAAAACCAAGAGGGATTGATCTGTTACCTTAAAACCACTCAAATCCCACTGAAAACAACTAAGTTTTAAGCCATAAATGCTCAATCCCACTTCAAATTGCTTGTTCCCTCCTCAAAAAAACTCAGTCCCAGGATAAACTTGCTCAATTCCACAGCCATCAGGGTGAGATGGAGTTGGAAGGAGATTGGGAGAAGTGGGATCATGTGGAGCAGTGGGATGGGGATTGTGTGGGCCTGGGTGTGTGGGATGTATTTGATAGCAAATAAAACTTTCAAGAGGTCCTGATTTCTGTCCCGTTCATTTTCAGTCAGTTCTGTTTGCAGAGTGCCACCTTCTCAGCTGATTCAATTCCTATAAAAGTCCCATTTTTAAATCATCTAACCCAAACAGTCCAAAAACCAATATCCAAGTAAAACAACTCACCTGTAATTAAATTTTTAAAAAATATTTTAATTGTTTTTGAGTATCTAAGGGTGATAAAGTTTAATTGTTTGGTTAAAATATCTGAGAAATTATACTGCTGTTTGGTTTTGTGTTTAGTATATTTGTAATATGAAGTGTTTCACTACGTTGTGTTAGATTGTATGCTAGTTTTTTTAGATATTTTTTATCTAAAGTATATTAGTCATCGAGTTAAAACTTTCAAAAGGGATTTCTTGGTATATAATTTGTTTATTTATATGCATTGGTAATATTATAGCAACAATTGTTGTTTTTTTGGGTTGAACCATTGGAATATCGTAAGGAAGACTTGAGATTTTTATATTTCATTTTTATTATAATTTATTTAATTTTAATTATTATTTCTTTATTTATAATTCTAATTTTTTTGAGATGTGTCCTGGTTTAGGGCAAATTTGAGAGAAAACCTCCCCGGGGGCCCCTCCAGAAAGCAAAGCCACAGGGCCCTCCCCCCAACCGGTTCGGGAGGGATTGCTCAGAGAGAAGTGTAAAGAACCTGTTCATTTAACAGGCAGAGCACCCCCAGCACACAAAATGAACAATACCCATGACACCGCTCTTTCCCGGCTCTGAAAAGGATGACAAATTCAGAAAGTCTCTCTTGGGGGTGGTCGCTCTGTTCTCAGTCCCTCCAGCGCTGGGGCAGCTGCTGCAGCCACAAGGTGCAAACTCTCGGTGTTTCCCAGGTCCCAGTCTAGAGCAGGTTCAAGTAATTCTGAAAAAAGGAAAGGAAAAACAGTCCAGGGAAAAATTCAGACTGCGTAGCTAAACTAACTAATGAGCAGAAGCAAAAAGCGAGAGCAAAGCAGGAGCAAGAGCAAAGCAAAAAGCCCAGCAAAAAGCAAAAGCAGCACCATGTACTGCCCCGTCTCTGTGTCCCACCAGCTGTGGAGGAGCAGGCTGATAAGAAACCAAAACGAAACTTTCACTCTTCAGAGCCAGTCTTGAAGGCACAGAACATAATATCCAGCATAAACAGAAGACACGAATGGGGATACAAGCATCGTAACGTCACCCTAGGACAATGTCCCAAAGGTCCATTTGCTGTAGATGGGATGACTTGCACGTCAGTGTTTTCCAAGGTAGCTTCTGCTGCTGCTGCCACACCGACTCCTGCGCTCCCTGCTGTGGCTGATTGAAGAATGTCCAGGTTGTGGGGGAGCATTTGTGTCACGGCGCGCCCCCTTTAGCGCTCGGTTCCGCGGGTCCCAGCGGCTCCGTCTCTCTCGTCTGTGGATTTGCATTCGCCGCTTCGGTGCCCGTGCTTGTCACATCTGCTGCACTTTCCCTTGGAACCAGTAGCTGTTGCTGTTGGTTACTTTTCTTTACGGCTCTAACTTTGCACCCGTGGCTGCCACACCGAAGGCAAACTCGGTCGGGGCCGTTTTCTCTGTGCTGCACAAGTCGCTCAAGGGCAGTTGCCATTGCGTTGCTGGATAGGTGGCCTTGTCCTCTGGAGCTCCTACTCCCAAACAAGCTTCTGTCATGTCTGCCACATTAGCTGTTCTGGGCAAGGTTTGCAGGATCCTTTTGGAGGTGAGATTTGCATTTTCTACTGCTAATTGCATTCCTAGCACAGTTTTAACCTCTGGGCACATTCCTGGAGCCCAAAGTACTGCATTTCTGAGGCGGTCTAGGAAACTCATACAAGTCTCATTTGCCTCTTGTCCAATGGTGGTATAAGATGGAGGTGCTAGTCCCATATCTGGAAATGCATGAGAAGCCTCTCATGCAAGTTTCTGAGACTGTTGCAAAATAGCAGTATGCAAACGTGCTTGAGCTTGCGGGTCAGCAAAAGGGCCTCTCTTCAGCATCATTTCTGGGGGGCCAGGCTCCCTAGGGTCTCTTTCTAAGGGGTTTTGATTATTTTTACCATTTCAACATATTCTGTGTGTCCCTGCAAGCAAGAAAGCACCACAGAGCCTCTCCCTCAAAGCCTTGAGGTAGTGCCAAGGCAGAACTTGTTCATGCTCTTTTCCCCTGGTGATTTTCTACTCCCGTCCAGACTCTGATAGCAAAGCCGTGCTGGTGACAAAAGATTGACCTTGGCATCCTGGGGCACTTTCTGGGTGGGTGTTTGAATCTGCTTTTCCAGGCCTCAGGCTGAGCAGGGTGAGGCCGAGGCCTGGGCCCCTCCAGGCGGCGCCGGGAGCCCCCGGGGCAGCGGTGAGGGGCGGCCCTGAGGGGCGGCACAGGGGGCATTTCCCCCGAGCGGGCGGGCGGGCGGGCGGCGGGGAAAGGCGCCCTGGGCACAAGGGCAGGCACAAGGGCCCCGGCTCTCTGCAGTGCGGGCGGCCCAGCGCCAATCGCTGCTCCCGGTGCCGCTGCCAGGGCCGGGTCTCCTCCCCGCCGCTGGCCCTGCACCTGCAGCGCTGCCTCCGCCTCTGCCGGGCTCCCCGGCACGGACGGCAAGGATGTGGACACGCTGCAGCAGGGGCCCAACAGGGACACCCAGATGGTGCCGGGGCTGCAGCTCCTCTCCTGCAAGGAAAGGGTGACACAGCTCGGCTTCTTCAGCCTGGGAAAGAGACCCAGCCTTGATCCAGCTGTGGCCTTCCAGTAGCTGAGGGCAACACACAAGAAAGCTGGACAGGGACTTTGTACGAGGGCAGGCAGGGACAGGACAAGGGAGCATGGATCCAAATGGAGAGAGATTAGGTTTAGGTAAGGGATCAGAAAAAAGACTGTCCTGGAACAGGTTGCTCAGAGAAGGTGTGCATGTCCCGTCCCTGACAGTGTTCAAGGCCAGGCTGCATGGAGCTCTAGACAAGCCGGTCCAGTGCAAGGGGTCCCCAGCCACAGCAGGGGGGTTGCAGCCATGGGATTTTCCAGATCCCTTCCAAGCCAAACCATGCCACGACTCCATGATTCTGGGATACTTCCCCTCCTCATCCTCTGGCAGAAAAAGAAACTTGGCCCCAAGTTCCACACTGCAGACCATGTCTTTTGGCAGCCTGCAACTGTGTCAACAGAGGATGAAAAGAGATGACATTACTGACACGATTTCCCTTTTCTACTTGAAAAGTAAATGCTCTGCTCCTGTCCACTCTGGCAAAATTGTCAGAAGAGGCAATTGTTCCCCATGAAATGCTTGGTCTCATGCAAAGAAGAAAGAAGCCAGAGGCCAACACTCTTCGTTATTGCTACATTGTTTTCTTTGGTTACTTCTCTAATAGGAATGACTTTGGGGTGTGATTTGTTTGTTTCTCTCTTTCGTTCCTCGGGGCGCGCGGCGGCTCCTCCGTTGGGTTCGCGGGGGCAACGGAGGAACGGCCGCGAGCTCCGGCGGCTCTGCAGCAGCAGCAGCAGCAGCAGAAGCGCTTCTCTTGATTGGTTTTCCACTTGACTTTTCACTCGCTCCCCATCCCCTTCTCCCTCTCACACTCACTCGATTCCTGTCCCGTGCTGTGCCGTCCGTGTTCCGCCTCTCCTGGCCCGGCTGATGCCGCGTCCCGCAAGGCGCCCCTCGGCGGGGCCGCCCTGTGCCCGCCCCTGCCCGGCCCGCCGTGGTTCCGCCTCGGCCGGGCTCTCTCCGTCCTGGCTGTGGCGCCGCTGGAAGAGCCGCTCGCTCTGGTGCTGGCGGAGCAGTGCGGGCTTTTGGCTGCGCCTGGCGTGGGCTCTGGCCCAGCCCCGGCTGAGGCCCCGGCCCCAAACGAAGCCCCTGCCGCAGTTCCACCCGCAGCTGCCCCGCTGCCGCCCGGCTCGCGCCCCGTGGCCGACAGCGTGGCCGGCAGCTGCCCCGCTCCGAGCTCCGCCGCTCGCCAGCTCGGCCGCCGGCCCCGAGCCGCCGCAGCCCGGGGCGGCTCGGCAAGCAGCAGCGCGCCGGGCGGGCGGGTGCCCCGGGCAGAAGAGCGGCAGAGCGGTGCTGCCCGCACGGGCAGAGAGGCCTCCCCTAGAGCAGCTCTAGCGGCAGGGCCCGCTGCTGGGCAGCGGCGGCTGCAGCAGCGTTTACTCCGGTCCCCGCCTCGCCGACGGCGCCCCGGGAAGAGACGGGGCCGGCTCGGACGGCGGCGGCGGGCGGCAGGCGACGAGCTCAGCCCGCCGCTAGCCTTGGCCCGCAGGCGGCCATCAAGTGAGTGTCACGGGAGCGCATCTCGGAGTGGGCGCGGCTGGGGAGTGAGCGGGGCCAGCGGGAGGAGCCGGCGGGGCGTGCCGGGCGGGGCTGAGGCGAGGCCCGGCAGGCCGGCAGCCAGAACGCTGCGAGGGCAGCGAGCGTGGAGTGAGCGGGGGCCGCGCAGCGCCCCGGGCCGGGCCATGGCGAGCCGCGGCGGGGCCGGGCAGGGGGTGCCCGAGGCGCGGCGCAGCATCGGCCCCACTGACGGCATCGCGGTCCCCCCGCAGCGCAAGGGTGCCCTTGTGCCCCTGGAGCTGGCATTGCTGTGGAAGGTGTCGCAGCCTGGCTTCCCCGGCGTCGTGAGGCTCCTGAACTGGTTCGAGGTGCCTGAGGGCTTCGCGCTGCTCATGGAGCGTCCGCAGTGCTGTCAGCACCTCAGGTACTTCCTGCACGAGCGGCGGTTCCTGACGGAGCCCGTGGCGCGGGGGCTGTTCCGCCAGGTGCTGGAGGCCATGGGGCACTGCAGCAGCCGCGGCATCCTGCACCGCCACATCCAGGCCGAGAACGTCCTCGTCGACCTGGCCACGGGCGAGGCGAAGCTCATCGACTTCGGCTGCGGCACGATGCTCCAGGACACGTTCTACACCCGGATGTCAGGTGAGCCCAAAGCCGGGGCCCAGCCAGGCAGTGGAGTTCCCCCCTTGGCTAGCAGAGGGGGAAGAGGGAGGGAAGGAAGGAGGGAAGGAAGGAGGAGGAATCCTTCTTCAGCCAGCTGCAGCCAAGTTGCTTTGTGGCAGGGCAGGGGCTGGCTGTTGTGGAACGGGAGCTGGCTGGGAGGGAGGGAGCAGCATGGGCCTGATGAGCTGCGCCCGTGTCCCATAGGAACGCCGGAGTACAGCCCACCGGAGTGGATCCTCTCTGGCTGCTACCATGGCCAGCCAGCCACCATCTGGTCCCTGGGCATCCTGCTCTATGAGCTGCTCTGTGGGCACCTTCCTTTCCACACCAACAAGGACATTGTCTGGGGCCAGCTCTTCTTCCTGCCCCGGGTGTCTCAAGGTGGGGATGTGCCTTCAAGGCACAAGGGGAAGAACGGGGTTGGGAGGGGCGGCTGGCACATAAGCGTCCTGCTCTTGCAGCTGGTGAGGAGGTGGATCTCCTGGGCTTAGCTGAAGGAAGTGGCACCTGTGCCTCTGTGCTGGTGTCCTCCGCAAGAGAGGATCAATAGGAAGCTTTTGGCTGCAGCTCTGAGCACTCCTGGTGTGGCCTGGGCACTGTGGAATGTGGGAGAGCATGGACAGGAGCCTTGTCCCGCTGAGCGGCGGTTTCTGGTTTCTCTCCGCAGAGTGCCAGCACCTCATCAGGTGGTGTTTATGCATGGAGCCCACAGACAGGCCAGCTCTGGAGGACCTTTTTGAGCATTCTTGGCTGCAGGAGCCCGGCCTGGCCCAGGAGACAGCAGAGATGCATCCCTGTGCACAGGAGGATCCAGGAGCCCAGCAAGCAGCAGCGGCACGCGTCTCGTGGTGCTGGAAGAAAACCCCGGAGTGTTTCCCTGCGGCCGCGGCACGGAGGAGAGAGCGCAGCCGAGGAGATGCTGCTTCCGCTGGTCCCCGCGAGCTGTGGAGGGAGCGGCTCCGTGCTGCCCGTCCCATTGGAGAAGTGGTGGCAGTGCGGTGAAAGTGCCACGGACTGGGACAGGGGAAACATCCCCCTGCAGCTCAATGGCATTGTGATGTCCCTGCAAGCTGAGGCACAGCTGGCGCGTTCTTCTGGAGCACGACGTGGAGCTGGGAACACCATCCTGGAGCTGGCCGCTGGCGGGGCAGAGCCGATTGGCTTTGGCTGCGGCCCCTGCCTGGAGGACACGCTCTGCGCCCCGATGGAATCAAGATGGTGAAAGACCAGCAGGCTCTGCGAGCCTGTCCTTGGAGAGATTTGCTCAGGTTCCTGGTCCCTTTTTCGCCCTCCTAGGGAGATGCGCCATGCTTGTCTTGGGTTGGGTTCCAGTATTGCGCTCCACCTCCTCTGGCTGCTCAGCACACAGGAGCCACACTGGGATCTGCCCGCCCTGGCGTTCCTTGTGGAGGTGAGCCGGGTGTGCAGCGCTGCCTGGCTGAGCTGCCTCCCAGCTCTCTGCCCTCTGGGAGCCGCAGCCGCCTGGGACGCTGCCCGCGCCCTGTGCTGCTGCTGCTGCTGCTGCTGCTGCTGCTGCTGCTGCTGCTGCCTGGGCCCAGCCCTGTGCGGCTCCGGGCTCCTGCCGGCCGGCTCCCCCATCACTGGCCTGTGCCTTTCAGCTCCTCGAGTGCCTGGATGCCAGTGAATGTGGTGCCAGTGTTGTGAAGGTCTCTTCAAGGTACCTGCAGAGCGAGTGCAGGGAGAGGCGTCGCCTGGCGCTCAGGGCCCTGCTGGAGCTCATTGATGATCCCTCAATGGTGAGAAGGGGGCGGTGGCTGAAGCTGCGCTGGGAACGCAGTCACTTGGCCTGGCCTGAGCTTGGGCCGCTGGGGCAGCTGCTCCCAGCTCTCCTGCCTCCCACTTCAGCTGCCCGCGTGCTTCGGGACAGGCCTTTGGCCTCTGGGCCCTGCGGCAGCAGGATGGCCTTTCACAGACTTGTGTTCCGCACAGGCCGAAAGAATGTGGAGCCTGACCCAATGCCTCATGGACCTACTGTGCGACAATGATGCAGAGATAGCTGGCATGACCCTCATCACACTCAGCTTTCTATTCCTGCACAAATCACACATTCTGATGTCAACCCCCATTGCCCTGCAGCTGGCTGAGGCGCTCCTGCCACTCTTTGACCACGTAAGGCTCTGTGCCCCCAGCCACAGCCGCTGGCTGCTGCCTGGAAACTGTGTGCCCTGTGCATTTCCAGCCCTGTGCCCAGGGGGTCTGCAGGAGCCAACGCTGAGGTAGTTTTTCTTTTTTTTTTCCTACAGGATAATAGCCAGGTCCAGCTG
Source organism: Molothrus aeneus (assembly GCF_037042795.1). Classification (NCBI taxonomy): domain Eukaryota; kingdom Metazoa; phylum Chordata; class Aves; order Passeriformes; family Icteridae; genus Molothrus; species Molothrus aeneus. Next base: position 2,425,513 of record NW_027099027.1, on the reverse strand, counting down.
CTCTCCATCAAACTCTTCCGAGACATGATGGAGTATTTGGAAGAGAGAGAAAACCCTTTGGAAAGCCCTGTGCAACAGAGCTTGCTTCCACTCTTCTTCCACTGCCATGATGAGAATCAGCGTGTGGCAGAGGTGAGGACTTGTGGGCTGCTGCTGTCCCCCTGGCAGGGGGCGGCTCGGCTGCCTCCTGCCCTGCGCCTGCTGGATCGCAGCCTCCTGCAGGCCATGGCACGGGGACGCGGGTGCCGTGCCCTGGGCTGTGCGGCCATCTCGGCGTCCCTGCTGCTCTCCAGGCTTCACGGGAAGCGCTGCTTTGTGCGGTCAAGTTGATGAAGAGGAGGGATCTCAAGAAGCTGGTGAAGGAGCAGCAACTGTGCAAGTTCAGCGAGTGCCTGGTAAGGAGGGCCTGCAAGGCCCAGCCTCAGGCTGGAGAAGGCCCCTGAGGGCGGCGCTCAGTGTGCGCGCCGGGCAGCTGTGCCCCTGCCCGCTGCGGCAGCCAGAGGCCGCGCGGGCTCCTCTCCAGGCTCCCGAGGGCCCGAGCCGGGTGCCCGTGGAGCCCCGGCCCGGCGGGGCTGCGGGGCGGCACCGCGGCTCCCCGGGCAGCAGCCGGCCCGCTGCCCCCTCCCCTCGGGAGCCCTTGGCCGGCGGCTGCTGGCCGCGCCTCAGGGCTGTGCGGGCAGGGGAGGCCGGGGCTGGGCGCAGGCAGCGCCCGGCCCAGGGGCTGAGCCCGCGCCAAGCCTTCCCTCCTGCCGCTCTCTGCAGCTGGCAGAGGACAGGAGCCGAGCGGCCGAGCACCTGCGCCAGGCCCTGCGCTACCTGCAGAGCCCACAGGAGCCCCTGCGAGAGGCGGCCATCAGCTTCATGGGTGAGCCATGAGCCCGCGCCCCCTCCCCGGCCCGGCCCGCCGCAGCTCGGCCCCGGCCCCGCCTGCTGCCCCGGCAGCGCCAGCCGGGCCCGGCGCCGTGGAGCCCCGCCTGGGCTGGGCATTGCTGCTGCCGCCCTCTGGCAGCCGTGCCCTGGGGCGGCAGCGTGCGCCAAGGGCCGGGCTGAGCCCTGCCGGGCCAGCAGCCCGTGTGGCCACAGCGCCGGCAGCGCCGCCGGCAGGGAGCTGTGCCGCTGCCGCCGTGACAGGCTCTGTGTTCACAGGCATGGCCGGGCGGCGCCTGAGGGGGCAGCAGCGAGAGCTGCAGCTGATCTGCACTGGTGAGTGAGGGCAGCGGGATGGCAGCGGGGGCTGCCGGGGGGAGCTGCAAGCCCTGCCCCGGCTGCGCAGGGCTCTGCTCCCATGGCCAGAGCACACTGAGCTTTCAGGGCCACGGGGGCCATTGCTGGCCCGCAGCTTTGGCCTGATCGCCTTGCTCCCTGCTCCCTCCTGGCCATGGCAAGAGCCGGCTGGCATGGCCCTTGCTGGGGGCTCTCCTCGGCTCCCTGCAGATCTGGCTCTGACCGTGGCTCTGTTGCTCTCTCTTGCAGCCCTTGAAGAAAAAACAAATGACATCAGCCTTGCCGTCGGAAGCCTGGCAATTCAAACGCTCTGCATCCTCAAGTCAGGAGAGCGGGCTCCCATCTCCAGGTTCCAGTCGCTCCGAAATCACCTGCGCAGGGCATGGAAGAGACGGCCTCGTCTGTCACTGCTCGGCTGCCTGCCCTGCCGCAGCTCTGTGGAGAGCTGATCCCAGAAGCTCTTTTTGCTGGGGCCACCTGAGTCAGGAGGAATTTTCTTTTACTTCAAGAATGTTCTTTTCTTTTTTTTTTTTTTCCCTTTACCATGTAAATATAGACTGTGTTCTAATACACAGACTGCCAGGATCTTTCTTTTGCTGCCCAGGGTGCGCAGGGCCCAGGAGAAGAGGGGATAAAGGGTGCTTGTGCTCAGCCAGCTGCCCAGGCGTGCAGTGGGCAAGGGGAAATGGCCAGAAGGCCCTTGGCCTTTGGTGGTTCTGCTGAAGCCTTTGTGCTGCCCACAGAGCGGCTGGGCAGGGGCCGGAGCTGCGGGGATCCCTGCCAGAGCGCTGCCTGGAGATGGCCACAAGCCCTGTGCCAGGCAGGAAGCGCCATCCGTGCCCTCCTGCCCGTCTGCTGCTGGCTGCCTTGCTGAGGGCTCCCGGGTGCCTCTGCATGGGGCTGCTCTGGAGCTGCTGTGGGGCTGCGGCGCTGCTGCCGGGCAGCTTGGCCGCGCTGGGGCAGGGCCTGAGGGGCTGGGGCGCTGGCAAGCCCTGAGCAATGGGGCTGTCAGAGGCCACAAGCAGCCCCCTGGCAGCCGCCTTCTTCCTGCCAGAGCTGACTTGCCAGGCGGATCCTGGGCACTCTGGAACTAACAGCATCAGTGTTATTAGAGAATGAAATTGATCAAAGATGTGTAAAGTCTCACCATTTCAGAGGTGTTTGAGGGGGAATTTAGGATTTGGGGACACATTCTGTGTGGAGTTCCCCTGTTGCTAAGAGGCAGGAATTTGATCTCACCCTTCTTGTGTTGCTAAGAACTCCTCCCCTGACCCAAACCTGTGGAGAGCTTTGTGGACAGTTGGCTGCTAGCTGAGAAAGGTCACGTTGACATAATACTGCTGGTTAAGCAAGAAGGAGACAAGTCTAGGAGTCAGCAGTCAGTGTCCATATAAGGCAAGGACATTGTGCCCTTGATGCAACAACAGGACAGGGAAGAGGCTCTTTTGCCAAAAATATGAAGAATAGTTTCAACAGAATAACCACAAGAATGCAGAAGTAGGCATAGTTGGCTGATAAGTAACTAACCAATAATGAGCTCTTCTTTGCAATATGTATGAGCTTTATTAACACCAATATAAATATGTGTGACTATCAGTAAAGTTCGAGACTTGCTGATCAGTCATATTGCATGCCACATTTCTCCTGCCGATCCAACACAAACCCAAACTCCAGCCCTGGGATACCCTATAAAAACCCCACGGCCCTCCCTTTGCCGTGTCTTTCGGGGGTCAGAAATGGATTCTGGAGCTTTCTGAAACCCAGACCCGTCTCGTTTGTTCCCGGCACCGGCAGCTGCAGCCTCCCTGGACACCATGAACTCTGGAGAATGGGGGCAGCCAGTGGGGACAGGTCCTGGAGTGCAAGATAAGTGTGTGTTCTGTTTGCCATCTGTCAGTGGTGGGGCAGTTATGTTCTGTTCATGGGGCAGTTTCTCTCTTCCACAACCAATCCTCCCTGTGGGCAGGTGTGTTCCATTAATAGGCCATTAATTATTAATTATTAATCTGGTAATGTGCCACTGAGTGTCACTGCATGGCTGATTAAATGACATCATCCCATTGGGAGATGCTCCGCCCAGGGGGAGGAGCCAAGCATTCCTACCTGGATAGAATCTGAGATTTGGAACACTGTAGGCAGCCTTTTCCTCCTGGATTCCCAGAGGAGCAGCTGTCTTTCTTCTCCACGGGATTCCCAGAGGATCAGCCTTTTCCTCCTGGATTCCCAGAGGAGCAGCTGTCTTTCTTCTCCACGGGATTCCCAGAGGATCAGCCTTTTCCTCCTGGATTCCCAGAGGAGCAGCTGTCTTTCTTCTCCACGGGATTCCCAGAGGATCAGCCTTTTCCTCCTGGATTCCCAGAGGAGCAGCTGTCTTTCTTCTCCACTGCATTCCCAGAGGATCAGCCTTTTCCAACTGGATTCCAAGAGGAAGGAAGATTCCCAGGCCCATCTACAGCAGCCCTGGACCTTCAGAGGAAAACTCCACCCTTCTCCAGGATCCCTGCTCCAACAGAACCACACCTGGCACTGCAGGAGGGCTGCAGCCACCACTGAATGGGACTGCTGCCAGCACCCTGACCCACAGGGTGTCACGTCCTGTTCTGACTCTGTCAGTGGGGTTTTTTTGTTTGTACTACTGCATTTATATTTTTAATTTTTCCTAAAAAAGAACTGTTATTCCTATTCCCATATCTTTGCCTGAAAGCTCCCTAATTTCAAAATTATAACAATTCAGATGGAGGGGTTTACATTTTCTATTCCAGGGGAGGCTCCTGCCTTCCTTAGCAGACACCTGGCTTTTCAAACCAAGACAATAACAAAGTTACTTTAACACCACAGATAGAAAATCCATTTTAATCTCTGCAAAAAGCCAATATTATGTGTCCATAACAATAAACCTCTCACTGAGTGATGGTAGATGTCAAACTAACATTGATAAAAAAATATAGTTTTTATTTCTGTTGTTAATTAAGCTTAGTGAAATAGCTGCTTGTGTTAAAATGCCTGCTTGGATGGGATAACATCCAATGCACACAGGATGAGGACACCTGTACAGATCTGCCAACTATCAGCACTCACTGTCTGAAGTGAGCTACACTTTGGTAACATCTCATGTTTCATGCATGCAATGGGTGACCAGATTATTTAAAATGCTAAGAAAATAAACAAGAAAGGTCATTTATGTTCCTCAAAATAACAACAATAACAACAACAAGTTCTGGTTTAATGAAAGGTGGAATCTGTTGCTCTTAAGAGCAAAGATTCATAGCTGGAATAAAGAGTGTTCAGCCCAGCTGTTTCTACTGTGAGGCCGTATTTCATCCCCCCTGAAAGTCCTTCATGTTTGCACAGAAAACTGTCCCTGCACCGCCCAATGAATTCCATCACTTCAGCTGGCCAAACAACCACTGTGGTCAAGTGGGGTCTGAGCAGCTTCCAGGATCCCAAGCAGCTTCAGAAGCTTCATTTTACACCTCCTCTTCTCCCAGTGAATACCCACCACCACCGTAACTGTGGACCCATAGCTATGGATCACTGGCCTGGCCAGCACAGGGCTAATGTTTGCATCAGCCAGGAGGAGCTGCTCTGCCTGGCTGTCTGTCTCAGCCTCAGCCCTGAGACCCCAAATGCTTCCATTCTGGCCAATCCTTCCTGGTGCTGAGCATAAGAACTCGTGCAGACAAGAGCAGGGAGTGAATCTCACCAGCCGTTTATCACCTCAGCAACAAGACCTTGGTACCAGGCTGTTATCTGTAGCAGAAAGCAGCAGCAGGAAGGAGACACCAGATCACCAGCCCCAGGCCATGGCCCTGGTGCTGTCCTTACCAGTGATCAGTGTCTGCAGCTCTCCAGGAGCTCAGGGAGCAGGGATGCTCCTCACCATCTCATCTTACCCATGCACCCAAAGCCACGGCCAGCTGTGTGCTCCTGCCCACCAGCACATGCCAAGGCACAGCGTGGGATTCTTGGGGAGGTGTCCTCTGCAGGGCCAGGAGTTGGACTTGGTGATCCTTGGGGGTCCTTTCCAGCCCAGGATATTTTGTGATTCTAAGGCTTTGGCCAGCCCAGGTTTCAGCCACCTCCCTGATCCAGGTGTGATTGACCCCAAACCAGATCTTGCCTCTGTCTACCCTCCAGTGCAAGGAACATGTTGCATCTACCCCAGCCCCCCTGCTTGTGTCTGATGGATCATGCTGACCTTTTCAACATATTTCTTGGAGTATTATAAAACATTATCGGACAAAAAAGAAACAAACAAAAAAAAAAAAAAAAAGAAAAAGCAAACCAAAAAACCAACAAACCAGCCCAAACGAAAACAATTTGGGTAATGATGGCCTTTTGTTCCAGTTTATCCTGCACCAAACTCCACAGATGGTAAATCTGAACATTTCCCAGACCTTCACAGCAGAGCTTGGAACTGTCTCTCTGATTTATTGGTTGTTTCATGACACGTGCATTTCTCCTATATAATCCCAGTGTTTTGCTTAGAAGCCATATTGTAACTGGGAATCAATCTTCTTCATTTGAACATCTAGGACAGATTCACACATCATTTCACCATTAACTAGGATAGACTCAGCCTTGCAGATCTTTCAGGTTTCAAGCCTGGCTGTGTTGTTTCAGTTCTTTGCTGCTGCTTGTGTTTTGTGAAAAAAAAAAAAAAATTAAACAACCAGACTTTGGGACTTTCTGTCGTGGCTTGAAGAAGAACACAGGTTGTTTCATTGCTGTTGTGAGACACGTGTTGCCCGGCTCATTAATTCACAACAGTTCTTGTTTTCTCTGCCTTTTTCACGCTGATGTGATACATTTGTGAAGTCCAGGGTTGTACTGCAAGTGATTAATGCTGCAGTGAAGTCTGATAAACTGAGATTCCAACAAAAAAGTGTGAAAAATGTAACCTCTAACGTTCTGAAAGCTCACATGTGACAAAACCCATAAATCCCCCCAGAAGCAGTCATTATGGTGAGTTACTAACGTGATTATGCAGCTGCATTTGTCATCATTTCCCATTACGTAGAGAATAAACCTGTCAGGCTGATTTATGGCAGAGGGCTCCACAAGATGGGAACTGGCACCTGTACTGTTCTGTGGAAAACGATGAGAAATGCTGTGTCTGCTCAAGTGCTGAATGGAAAAGGAAGGAGGGGAGATAACTGTTATTTGAAGGCACTGATTCAGGGACAAAGACTTCAGAGAGGAGTCATGCTTACTCCCATGGGATGGGAGGAAGAGTATCCACCAACCTGTCCCAACAGCAGCAGCAGCATCAGAATGCGTTCTCCACAGGTGGAGGGGAGAGAGGAGAGAGGAGGTCTTTTGAGGGGACCAAAGTCAGTCATGGAGAAATCCTAGAAGCCTGGAATGGTTCGGGTCACAAGGGATCCGAAAAACCATCTTGTTCTAACCCCTGATGTGGGCCGTGACAAACTGAACAGCTGAATGCCTGGCTACTCAGGGGATGCTCAAGGTTTTGGATTCCATGCCTGTGCATCTCCCGTGGAGCAGCTGGGTCTGTTGGGAGCAGATGGCATCCACCTGAGCTCAGACCAGGCCAAAAGATGGGCAGATGTGAGACTGAGCAGGGCGAGGGACATCCCTGCACAGCAGCGCTCTGACAAGAGCAGCAGTGGCCTCCTCTCAGTGCCCTTCCCCGAGCAGCAGCCGCTGAACACCATGGTGGCTACACAGATGCTTTTGGTTCTGCAATCCCTTTGTGCTCAAAGGCCACGCTGGGCATTTCAGCTGGGCTGGAAGGTCTGGCTGGGCAGGGAACAGGCAAGAGGCACTGCTGGTGTGAGCTCCATGTGTTCACTGGGGACACAAGGAAGATTCTGTTCATCCAAAGAAAAACACAAGCAGCCAGTCCCTGCTAACACAGCAGTGCGACTCTGTCCAGAGCAGCTCAAATTCTCTGCCAGAACCATCCCCCTGCACCTTCTTGATCTGAAGGGGACTAGAAGTGGTTTCACTGCAGTTCTTCATTTCTGCTGTCTGATAATGGGAAGGTTTCACAGAAGTCTTGGATGGACTGGATCAGGGAAGAGTCAAGCAAGAAAAACTGAGCAACCATCACCCAACCCCACTGACAGAAGAACGAGTCCCATTAGGAAAAGCACCTCAGGTGTTTTCATCGTTGATAATATGTATCCTACTCAACATTATGGATTATAATCTTTTCCCTTTGGAAACTTATCAGTGGGGACTTCTGCCTGCTTTGTGGAGGGAGCCCCTGGGGCCCATCCCCTCCCAGAGGGGCTGCACTTGCTGCCTGCCGGGGCTTTCATTGCTGGGCCCACTGGGAGCCCCTGAGCTGGGCTGGGCACCAAGGGCAGGGCTGGCCCGGCTGTGATGCCTCTGGCCCCTGTGACACCAGGGGCAGCGTGTCACAATGGGGGCAGCTGGAAAAGGTCCCCGCAGGTAACGCTGGCCCAGCACAGCCTGGGCAAGCGGTGAGTGCGCACGTGGCGGGGCTGGGCCGGGCCAGGGCCGGGCCACAAGCGCCGCACCCGGGCCTGCATTGTCCCCCTGCACCCAGGGCCAGCCCCTGGGGCCGGCGCCTTGGCCGGGGCACGGGGCTGCTGCTGCTGGCCCACTGGCACAGGCCCTGCTGCCTGCCAGCTGCCCGGGGCCTTCTGCTTCTGCCCTCACATCCCTGCGCCTCCGGGCCTCACTTCAGCCCCCACAAGCTCCCTTGGGAGCCCCAGTGAAAGCCTCGTCTCTCTCCTCCTGCAGACCATGGCGGACAGAGCAGTCCTGGCTGTGCTTGTGCTGCTCATCTTCCTGTTCCCACTGTCCGTGGTGGACAGATTTCACGGGGATGGGCAGCAGCGTGCAGAGGAGATGAAACTGGCCCCCCCAGAGCCAGCTGAGCCTGGCTGGGGACCCTGGCTCCTGGCTGCCTTGCGCTACCTGCACCTTCTCTGGCAAATTGCTCAGCCGCTGCTCCTGCTTTGGGCTGGTGGCTCAGGCGCAGAAGGGCAGCCACGAGGCAGAGAGCAGCGGCCCAGAGAGCTGAGGAAAAGGCCAGAAGGAGGAAGGTGGAAAGCGAGCGGAGAAGGCGGCTCCTTAGGAAGAGATTCAAAGACATGGAGCAAATGCGCCGGGCCACAAAAGAAATAGAAAAGCAAATGGACAGGCTGATTGGAATGAATAGGGATACAAACAGGATGCTGAAGGTAGGCAGGGCAGGCTCTTGGAGGAGCACAGGCAGTGGCTGTGTGAAGAAAAGCTTCCTGCTGGAGATGCTCTCTGGGCCGGCCAAGGCGAGCCGCACATCTTTGTGAGCAGCCGGCGCACAGAGCTGCGCTTGCTGCCCAGCACAGCCCTGCGCCGGGGCACAGGCTCCGGGCTCCTGACACACCCTGCCCCTCTGCCCTCTCTCTCCTCACGGGATCTGTAGTAACTGCATCTATTTTAACCCTTTTCCATACAGAGCCTTTGCATCTGCTCAGAGGAAAGCACCATCTGAAGGCATCGGGCCAATGTTTGGAGATTGATTCAAATTCTTAAATAGTTTTGAGATATTTAAAATATCTTATTTAAAAATAGTTGTCTTTAGCAACATTTTCCAAACTTTTTATTACTATAATGTGGATTAATACTCTTGTAAGATATCATAAATATTTTAATAATATGTAGTAATTAAATAATGGCACTTTTCTTTAGATTGTATAGAACTTATAATTCTTCAAAATTACCAAGAATTATTGCAGTTAACCAGAACTGAAGTATACTTTATTTCTGTTTAAAACAGCAAACGTTGCTTAATCTCCATGGTCCAATAATTATTTTGTGTCTTCTTTAATATTCATATATACAGTATATAGACTGTCGCTACGAATGCCTATAATCACAATTGGTTAATTTAAATTACACTCTCTGCCCTCCTGTCTCGGGAGGGTGACTTCCCTCAGGCAGCTGCAGTCCCTGTCAAGATGCAATAAAGGCAATGCCTGAACAAACGCTGTGTCTGTGAGTGTCCATGCTGGACTCAGGTGTCAGCTGTGGGGAATTCCTGACACAGGGGCACCACAGCAGCCCTTGGCCATGCAGAGGCTCCTTTCCTCCCCTGCAGCAGCTGCTCCTTTGGTGCTGTGATCCAGCCTCTGCTCTGCGCGATGCCAAATGCAAGAAAACCAGGAGTGCCACCACTCAGACTGTCACTTAGGTCCCTGCAGAGCTCAGGAGCCACCATGGCTGTGTAGGTGTGGAACCTGCAGTGGGCCATGACAGCAGGGACAGCAGGGACAGCAGGGACAGGGGGACACAGCACAGCAATCACAGCCCGGCTGCCCTGGGACAGGCCCGGCAGGCAGACAGGACACGGGGCAGGCAGGAGTCCCCATCCTCTCTGTGCCCGCCTGAGCACAGGGACATAAGGGACAGGGGCAATGGGGACACAGCCGGCCCCTCTCCTCTGGGAATATCCCACCTGCCCAGGGGCCCTGACAGAACGCAGGGGCTGAGGCTCTGCAAGGGGAACCCAAGGGTGAGCAGGACGACCTCCAAGTTACATCTGCCCACATTCTGCATGCAAACTGCTGCGTGGAGGAGAAAACCAGAGGGGCCTTGCCACAGCAGATACCATCTGAGGGAAGGTGTTCTCTATTCCTGCACACGGGTGCCCCATGCAACATGGAGCACATGAATGCACTTTGACACCAGATTCTCACCCCTGCTCGAGCGCTCTGGCACAGCAGGAGCGGCCATTCCCTAATAACACACGGGTTTGCAACTCTTGTGCAAAGCAACACAAATTGTCTCTCTCCTCCTGCAGACCATGGTGTCCAAATCAGTCCCTGCCCTGCTGGTGCTGCTCCTCTTCCACTTCCCACGGCCCGTGGTGATCAGTTGGGATGAGGATGCAGAGCTGGGCAAAGAGGGCCTGGAGCAGGCTACCCCAGAGCCACCCGAGCCTGCCTGGGGACCCCTGCTCTGGGCAGCCGTGCAGCAGGGGCCCTACTGGGCTGCTGCTGAGCTGCTCTTCCTGCCTTTCTTCCTCTGCCTCAGGCCCAGAAGGGCGGCCATGAAGCAGAGAGCAGCGGCCCGGAGAGCTGAAGAAGAGGCCAGAAGGCGCAGGATGGAAATGGAGCAGAGAAGGCTTCACTTCAAGAGGACATGCAAAGACTTGAAGGAGCTGTGGAGGACCATGAAGATGATCAAGAAGAAAATGGCCAGGCTGATTTGAATGAACAGCAAGGTGAGCTGGTTCCTGCTGTGAAGCTGAACTCATTGTGTTCAAGTCAGATTTCCTCTGCATGGATGTCACTGTAGTCAGATGAGAAATTGGCCCCTTAATTTGAATGCAGTGGTGCATAGAGCTGTAGTCTAATGTAGCTGACCTGTGCCCTGATAGCAAGGGGTGTTTAACAAATCTGGTATTGCCAGAAGGCTTTTGTTACTCTCAGACTGTGCTCTGCACATGGAGCAGCAGAAGAATTAAGGCCAAATCCACCCTCAGGAACTGGAGGATATCACACGTGGGTAAGGAGCTTTTGTAAGGGAGAATTGACTGTTCTTCTCTCCCACCAGGTGACCCTGTGCTCCAACACGGTGATGGAGTTCTACCAGAGAATGCTGGTGCACCTGGAGGGTGTTGGCAAGGGAGGGGCAACCCTGATCATCACAGCCAGGTCTCAGCCCTTGCCTGGCTCCCCCAGGCACTGCCTTGCCCAGGCTTTGCTGGCTGCAGTGCCAAGGAGAAGTGCTGCTGGATGCCCTCATGTTGTGCCAGCTGGACATGAGAACAGCAGTGCTTGGGCAGCAGCCTGTGGTGAAAAGCACCCCTGCTCACAGCCCAGCACGGGCCTGGGCCCTCTTCTAAAGGCACCAGCAATGATATCATTGATTGGCCTGGGCTTTGGTGCGTGAGGGAGAACAAATTTCCCGAGGGCCTCCTCTCCTTCTTCCTGCAAGAGGTGGAGTTGTGCTGGTGGTGAGCACCGTGCACGGGTTTGGGCCACACAGGGCAGCTGCTGAGAGTCAGGGTCTGGCTCTGTCCATGAGGACCCATGGCAGGGGGGAAGTGGCTCCCAGCAAGAGTGGGGATGGCAAGGTCTGACGAGGGGAAAGCAGCCCTTGGTGGGGCAGGTCAGCTCCAGTTTTTCTCCTTCCCTCTGCTTCCCAATTTGAGCTTTAATGTTGTCAGAGCTGAGCCCAAAAGTCGTTGTTGCTGCAGCAGAATTCCATGCTGCTGTGCTGCTGTGGGTGTCAGTGTGATGCCCAGAGGGATGCAGCTCCCTGGGGCTGTTCCCTGTCGCCATGCAGGCAGTGCCTGGGCTGCCATTCTGTAAAGCAGGTGGAGCTGGGGCCAGGCAGGGCCTGGAGCTGTGCAGTGAAGAAGCCAGGGAGCTGCAGGGCCTGGCAGGGGCTGATCAGCCCCTCTGTGGGGCAGCTGCTGTCTCGTGCCCTCCAGGGCTGGGGCAAAGAGCTGAGTTCTCAGGCAGGGCAGCAGCACCATGGCAGAGAAGGGAGTCATTTGTACTGAGACACTGGGGTTGTGTGTTCCTTGAGCCTTGGGGAGCACTGATCCTTGTTGGGAAGGCTCCCCCAGAGCTTGTGGCTCACTGGGACTGTTCCAGGAGTCCTTGCAAGCCTTCTGGGGTGCAGGAGGGGCTGAGGCAGCTGTGGGGCAAAGGGCTCTGCCTGGGGCACTGGGCAGCCTCTGGCTGCTGCCTCTCAGGGTTTGCCCCTCCTTGACAAGACGTGTTGGAGTGGGAAGAGGTAGAAGGCAATTTATCCCTGTAGGGCTGTTCAATGTGCATTGGACAGTGACCAATGTGTTCTGCTCCATTGCACAATCTCTGGGGGGAAACGTTCTCCATTCTCTCAGGATCTCTGATTGCCCTGGGGTCATCTCTCTGCCCAGATGTCTCGTTCCTGAGCTCCAAGTGTCCCCCCAGGTGCTGCTGTACGGTGAGTGCCACCTGAAGGTGCCCTAGGAGAGGAAGATCCTCATTAGGAATCCCAGCCACTTTCCTGGCTGCTACGGGCTCATTCCCCAGGTTTGGCATCACATCCACCTCCTCCTGTCAAATATTACTGAGGAGATTATTAGGGGAAAAAAGGGCTTGGATAAGACCTTGCTGGTTTCTATTCAGCCTTAAAGATCTGCTGAGAACAGGATCCTACCCGAATGTAAACTTTAGGAGGCAGTTGAAGCTCCTGAGGAAACAGTTGATGTTCTGGTCTTCAGGGGCTTTTCTTGTGGGAGATCTGAGAGGGTTGTGAAAAGCTGCTGCATCCACAGACACCAGTGCCTGTGCTGGCAGCCTCCTTGCAGGATCCCCTGGGAGTGCTAAGCCTACAATTCTTGCCTCTTGTTTGTGCCTTTTACCTTTGTCCTGGGCAGTTGTAAACGCGTGTGTCAGTTGCTGTTGTGGTGCATGTTAAGGAGTCTAAAGTTTCTCCAGAGCTGCCTCTGAAGCTGCATTTCATTCTGTCCCTGCCAGAAACGCAAGGAGGACTCTGCTGTGCTGACTCCAGCCCCAAGCCCTGTGGGATTGTGCAGCCCCAGAGCTCAGCAGAGATCCCAGCTGTGGTGGCAGTGCAGGCCCTGGGCACTCACGGCCCCAGCGCTGTCACCGGCGTGTTCGGGGATGAGCTGGGTCCCGAGCGGGTGGCTCGGGGATCCAATACGGGGACGCGTCGCTCTGGCAGCCCCGGCAGCCCCGGAGGGCTCCGGCCCCCGCCCGGCAGAGCTGCGGCTGCTGAGACCCCAAAATATCCCCAAAAAACAGGTGAGACACCCCAAAAATATCCCAAAAAATCCAGGGGAGACCCCTCAAAATCCCAAAAAATCCCAGTCAGACCCCCCTGAAAAATCTCAAACAATCTGGGTGAGATTCCCCCAAAAATGCCAAAAATCCATGTGAGATCCTCCCCAAAAAATCCCCAAAAAACCAAGTGAGATCCTCCCCAAAAAAATCCCCCAAAAACCCCAAAGTCCAGGTGAGACAGCTCCCCAAAAAAATTTTTAAAATTTCAGGTGAGACCCCCCCCTCAAAAATCCCAGTGAGACCCCCCCAAAATCCCAGAGAACAAGTGAGACCCCCCAAAAAAATCCAGGTGAGACCCCCTAAAAAATCCATCAAAAATCTAGGTGAGATCCCCCAAAAATGCCAAAATATCCAGGTGAGACTCTCCTCCCAAAAAACCCCAAATAAATCCCAAACCCACTCCAAAAAATCCAGGAGAATCCCTCAAAAATAAAACAAAAACCAGATGAGATCCCCCCCAAAAATCCCAAAAAATCCCACTCAGACCTCCCTGGATTTTTTGTGTGCAGCTGCTCCTGGCAGGGTGCACAGGGACAGGGATTCTGCCGGGGAAACAGGCACAGGCTGCTGGGGAGAAGGACAGGAGGGATGGGAGGCACAAACAGCTCCTGCTGGTGCAGGTGTCCCTCCCTCCCACTGCAGATCCCTGTTCATGGTTATCTTATTTTCCAGAGATGAACTTTACCCTCCTAAAGTCAAACCACAACCACCAAAGGGGAAGAGAAGCAGTTTGGGTTCCTTGGCATCTCAATGGAGGCATTTCAAGATCAGAAATGTGGAGGAGCCAGTCGCAGCCCTGAAAGAAGTGCAGGATTTTCCCCACTCTTCAGGAGCAGAGGTAGATTTTCTTGTCCATGCCGTGCTTGTGTTCCTCCCCAGCCTGCCAGCACCAAGTCCTGCTCATGCTGAGCTCCCTTTTTGCTGCCCTGCTGTGCTGTGCCCTGACAGTGGGCTGGGCAGCAGGGCCAGTGGCTGGACATGGGCTGAGGGGGAGGGAGAAACAGGAGAGTTTTCCTTGGAGAAGCTGACTCAGATCCTACAGGCCTGTGCTGAGTGTGGGATTTTTTGCCTTGTTTCCTTCCCAGTGTAAGATGAGGCTTTTCCCTGCATCATCCTGGTCAGATCTCCAGCTTCCCTCCCAGAGCCAGCTGGGATGATCCTGATCTCCATGGAGCCTCTTCCCAAGGCAGCCAGACTCCCTGTTTGCAGGGCTCTGCTTTCCCCCAGAGCTGCTGCTGCCCTGCTGGCCCTGGAGCTGTCAGACAAAGGGAGACTTTGTAAAGTGGCTGTCTCTGCCTCCCAGCACAGAAAATGGCTTGTTTTCCAGGTGCCAGCACCAACTCCTGAGCACCCTCACCTGCCACGAGGCTCGGAGGGGTTCAGGTGCTCCCTGGACGTGGCACACGCTCCCCTGGGAGCGGAGAAGGCAGGAGGGAATCTGTCTCACTGCCCATTGTCAGCGTGGCCAGCAGGGCTGGAGCTGCCAGTGCCACTGGGGGCCCTCAGCACTGGCCACAGAGGGGCCTCCCATCCCTGCAGGCCCATCACAAAGTGCTGCTGGAGCAGCTGCTTGTTGGAGAGGCCGTGCAGGACACGTTGCAGGGCTGCCCAAGGACGCTGTGCAGCACCTGTGCAGGGCACTGCTCCCCCTGGAACTCCTCAGGTGGTCCACAGGAAATTTTGGCAGGGGCTTTTGCTGCAGCACCTTGAGAAAGCAGCATTTAAATCAGAGAGAGAGGGCAAGAGCCTCAGGAGTCAGATGAGCTGGGCTGGGCTCCTTCCCTCAGCTCCAGGAGCTCTCACTCTGAGTCTCCTCCTTTTCTAAAAGCAGGAAGCTTTTAAACTTTTTAAAGGCAAGTTGTGCATCAGAGAGAATTTCTGCTGCCAGGAGACATCCCAGTTCCCTTTCATGTCATGTACTAATTAATGCATTGGCCCGTGAGTGTGGGAGAAGATTTTGCCCATGGTCCCTGCCCTGGTCAGTGGCATGGATGCAGGATGAGGTGAGGGTGATTCTGGCAGTGTTTGGGGAATAGGCCCCTCTGGCTACAGCTGCCCTTTGCTCCAAGATGCTCTTCTGCATCCATTCCCATGCTCAGCACCTCAATCTCTCCTGTCTTCCCCCCAGGCTTTCAGTATCCTGCCCCTGCCAGGTGTGCTGCAGCCAGGAGAGAGCCAGCAGGTCTCCTCCACCTTCTCTGGCCACCTCAGCAGCACCTGCAGTGTCCCGGAGCTGTGCCACGTGGAGGGAGGCCCCAGCTACGAGGGGCTGGTGCCCGGGGAGGCCTCACGTGTCAGCTCCTCCCTGAGCCCCCCGAGATCAACTGTGGCTCTCAGGCCCCTCTCAGGGACAGGTGAGTCAGCCTTCCATGGGCTCCTGCTCTGCCATGGGTTATTGTCCCTGCAGGGCTCCCCTGCTCCAAGGACTCTGAGCTCAGAGGTGCTGCACAGCAAAGGCAGCAGCAGCACAGGCATGGCCACTCTGAGCTCCCTGGCTGCCAAGAGAGGAAGGACCTTCTCCTGTTGAGACACAACATCTTCTTCTCTATTTGAGTGCTGAGCCCTCCTGGCTCAGCTGCTGCCTGCAGGGAGCTGGGCTCTGGGCTTGCCTTGGCACTGCCTCTAGAGGGGTCTGGAAGTCCATGGTGTTGAGTGGCATCTTCTCCATCATCTCCCTTCTTCACCAAAGCACTGGGATTGTGCTATGGGCAGGCGTGGGGCACAGAGCAAACCTTGCTTTGGGCCCTGCTCCTGCCCCAGATGAAGCCCTTGCACTGCTGATCTGCCAGGGCTCTCCTTATGCTGGGACAGCAGCCAGAAAAGCTCATGTCCTTTAGGCTCCCCTGCAGCTGCAGCCGTGGGCAAGCACAGGAGAAGCTCAGCTCCAGCAAGGCAGCCCAGCTCAGGACACACAGGCCCAGGCTGGAGCTGGGAGTGGAGGTGCTCCAAGCCAGCCTGTGCATCAGGACTTCTTCAGGCCAGGCTGGAGTTGGTTTCATGGGGAGGAGAGGGACGAGGCTGCTTCCAATGGTTTCCGTGGCAGCCAGCACTGGTTTGCTTGGTCCCAGCTGGGCTCCAGCAGGAAATCTGCCTGACAAGAGCCTGCCTTGCAGGAGAGGAGTTCCTGCAGCCTCTGCTTTCTGACTGACAGCATTGTTCTCATGAAGGAGCAGGCTATGGGTCGTTAAAGCCCAAGGTCACGGGCAGAGACTCTCTAACTAATTAGAGTTAGACAGTGGTGTGTTTATTAACACCGGCGGGCGGCACCAGAGCTGTCCCTAAAAGGCGAGACTGCGCTGCCCAAGGTTCTTTGCCCTCTCTTTATTGCCCAAGATCTTACATACAATACATCTGCACAGCCCCAGCACCTCCCATCCCTGCTCTGTATTCAAATGAGGTCATTGGTCCTTCACACCTGTGCAATTCTTCCCTTGAATTGGGTCCGTGGTCTTGAATTGGGTCCGTGGTCTTAAGGGATGAAGTCAGGAATGTCTTCATCAGGTCTCTGTGACCCTCTGGCACCATCCAAGGTCCCCTGCTTAGTGACTGATTGGCATCAAGCCCAGGTGCTAACCATTGTTCTCCTGGTTTCAACATGTTCTTATAACAGTTCACTGACTCCACTTCCTTCTAGAAAGGAACTCCTAATGGTAAACAATAGAACAATCAGCTCCAGCTTAAGCATCTCACAATCATTAACCTATGGTCTGCCTGTCTAACTTACATCCTGATCAGTGGGAATTGCTTCTAAGCCTCAGCTGAAATCTGAACTCTTTAAAATCCTGCTTCAGCCATGCCCAGGGGGAAGGGGGCTGAATGAGCTGAGTAAGAATTGTAGGGGAGATGAGCAGATGTCAGCAATCTGTGCTCTGCTCTAAACTGGGAAGCCAAGAGACAAAGGGCGTTTTCAGGCAGCAGCACAGAGAGCTGCTGGATCAGCCTTGGGCAGGGCCTGGAGGGGTCTGGCTGTGCCTTCAGAGGGAGCTGGCACAGTCAAGAGCCTCTGATGGCAAAGCTGAGGTTTGGCTGGGCCTGGAGGTCCCCTTCCACCAATGCCCTCCCTTGGGATGTTCCCAAGCCCTGTGGGTTGAGGAGAATTCACGGGAATGGCCTCAGGGTCAAGGAATGAAGTGCAGGGCCAGCCAGGACTGGGGAGCCCAAGTTTCTGGTGGGGACTCTCAGCCATGGTTTCTGTTTTGGCTGCACAAGGGAGCTGAAGCAGCCGGCTCAAAAGCTTGAGGAGGAGGCAAAAGCCTTAGAGGAGGGAGAGAGGCGGAAGGAGGAAGAGAGGCAGAAGAAGGAAAAGAAGGGTGTCTCTGTGGGGAAGCAACCCCCAAAACCAGAGAAGGGGAAAAGCAAACAACCACAGAAGAAGGAAGCCAAGGCCCCAGAGAAGAAGGAAACCAAAATCCCAAATAAGGAAACCAAGGCCCCAGAGAAGAAGGAAAAGAAAGCCCCAGAGAAGAAAGAAACCAAAGCATCACAGAGGAAGGAAACCAAAATCCCAGAGAAGAAGGAAACCATGTTCCCAGAGAAGAAGGAAACCAAAGTGCCAGAAAAGAAAGAAGCCAAAGCCCCAAAGAAGGGGGGAACTCAAATCCCAGAGGACACAGCTGAGCTGGAGAAGAACTCTTTACTCTTTATTCACACAACTCATTTTACACAGTTTGACAGACCTCGTGTGCAACTTTAGTTAGTTCATAGATTTCTTGCAGGTTATTCTATTACTGGTTAATAAAATA
The DNA here is from genome assembly GCF_037042795.1 of Molothrus aeneus. NCBI lineage: Eukaryota > Metazoa > Chordata > Aves > Passeriformes > Icteridae > Molothrus > Molothrus aeneus. The sequence continues at coordinate 2,407,767 of NW_027099027.1, read as the reverse complement.
GATTTTACTTGTGCATCAAATCTCTCTGTTGTATTGTTTACCTGTTCTCTTCACTGATTCTCATGGACAAATCCCTTGTTGTTGCAGGTGCATTTGTTTTTCACCCTCAGAACAGATTGTTCACCAAGTCTCATTCTCACAAGAGCTTCCCATGGGAACTTGTAACTGCTTAGCTGCACTCAGAAGAGATGGCAGGCCAGCTGTTAATGTGGCAGAACAAGGCCTGATTTCATAAGGCCTTTCTTTTATCATTATCCCACCTGCCTGTGACATCTCCCCCTTCTCGTTCATTTAAAAAAGGCTCCTATGTTCTGATGTTGAAACAGCTCACTCTTGTCAGGGCATTATCTCATCAAGGTTATCACTGGTTATCTGTTAGATATGGGATAAGATAGATAAAAGACCACTTACAATCAACAAAACTTACCAAATTCCATCAAGTCATTGACACAGGGTTTTGCAGCAGGAGAAGACAAAAGAATAATGTCCAATGTCTCTTAGGGAAATGGAAAGAAATGACCATTGTTTCCAATGAGTTGAGAAGTGTGAGAAAGTCTTTGAGCTGGAAATGTTGATCTTTGACACCACTGAATTTCCTCCTGGCAGCTGGAACAGGGAATAACTGGAGAAGGTTCGTAGGAGCTCTGTACCATGAGGATGCCAGGAGGCTTTTGCTGGCAAATTGCCTCTGTCAGTGCCCAGACACAGCCGTGTCTGGCCAGGCCTCCTCCTGCTCCTGCTCTGGCCACAAAGGCTGCAAGGTGATGAGGTTATTTCTCTCTGCACTGGGCCTCATTTCTTCAGAGCTGATCAGTATCTGATGGAATGAACAGGTGACTGCTTTGAGCTGCTGATGATGAAACACAGGCACATCTTCTCCTGAAGGGAATGAATCAATCAGGCTGCACTGTGGTACACTCCATTGGGATTTAGATGGGATGATCTTGTTTCCAAATTCCTAATGTAAATATTGCATTATTCAAAATGATTCCTTGTCCAAATGTCTCATGTACATATTGCATTATTTGAACGTTCTTAAGGCGTTCATTCCTCTTCTTTTTTGTTTTTTAAGAATGAGATGCATGTCTTTTGTTATGAGTATGAAGCAACATCACAGTAAAATAATACATGCAGTGGACAAGAAACTTAGAGCAATTGGGAAGAATTTGGATACAACAATCAGGAACATTTCAAATAGCAGACAAAGCTAACAACGCAGGTGGAATGAGGTAAATAGCAATCTCTGCAATAATGTACCATCATCCCAGGGTCTGCAAACAGCTGACAAACCTCGATTCAGGGGGGACTTGGATCATTATTTCCAGATAATAATTCCCAAGCTGCCTTTAAAAAGAGTTCAACTGTCATGTCTAGAGGGTCAGATGGCCAAGTCAAAGCAACTCAAATCCAGTTTTGATGCAGAAAACATCTGGGTCTGTTGGCAAATTCCCGTCCAGGCAGAGCCAAGGCCTGGCCACCACCCAAGCTCTAAGTGGGAGAGAATTCCCTGAACGTCATTTAAAACAAGGCTCTTGAGAACAGCGCTGAGGAGTAAAGGTCTGGGGGCGACAGACTAATGAACCATGCAAGAGCTGTCTCCTCCAAAATTCCCCCAGCACAGAGATGCTTTAAACCCAGCAAACTGTTGGAGTGGTTCTGTAATAATCATTGGGGCTGCATCTGATTGCTGAGAGTAGATGTCACAATGCCATCAGTTTAGAGGAGGCTTCCCACCAAGCTGAGATATCATTTCTTGGAACTGTGAAAAAGATTTAAAAATGATGAGACAGCCCTGGGTCAAAGCATGGAGGATTTTGGTGGGATTTTGGGCAGATGGTTTGGTGTGTATCCAGAGTGACTTTGGGCAGATCTGGGGCCTGCTTGGGGCAGGTTTGGGGCAGATTTGTTGCTGCTGTTGGGGTTTTTCTCCCGTTTCCCCAGCTGTGGGCAGAGCCCTGAAGCACATCCTGTTCCTGCCCCACTCCCTGAGGAGCCCAAGGAGCTGCTGCTCCCCATGCTCTGCACCCAGGGAGATCTGGGGCAATCCCGGCATCCCGGGCATTCCGGGCATTCCGGGCCCTTTGGGCATTGGGGGATTCTGGGGCTTGGGGGGCGAGAGGGGTGAGGGGGGCTTGGGGCTGGATTGTCTGGGGAAAGGATCAGGATTTTGGGGGGATGTCTGGATTTTTGGGAAAGAACAGAATTTGGGGGGGAGGAAATTCTGGATATTTTAGGGAGGAAATTTCTTGAATTTTGGTGGAAATTTCTGGATTTTTTAGGGAGGAAATTTCTGAATATCTTCCGAAAGTCTTCTGGATTTTTTGGGGAGGGATTTCTGGATTTATGGGAATGTTTCTGGAGTTGTTGGGAATGTTTCTGCATGGAGAATGGGGTTGGTTTTGTATAGTTTGGGGAGGAATGTTTCTGGATTTTCTGGGGAAAGTTCCTCATTTTTTGGGAATGTTCCAGGATTTTTGGAGGAACATTTCTGGATTTCTTTGGGAATGTTTCTGGATTTTTGGGGGAATGTTTCAGGCGTTCTTTTGAGAACATTTCTGGATTTTTTGGGAAACATTTCTCCATTTGGGGGGGAACATTTCTGGATTTTTGGGGGAGAATATTCCCAGGTTTCTGGGGAACATTCCTGGGTTTCTGGGGAACATTCCCGGGTGTCTGGGGAACACTCCCAGGTGTCTGGGGAACGTTCCCGGGTGTCTGGGGCTCTCCTGGCCCCGTTCCCAGCCCAGGTTCCCGGGGTTCAGGAGCTGCCCTGGTGCCTGGGCCCCGCGACATCGCCTGGGTGCAGTTGGAGCCCGAGGTGCAGGCGGGCGCCGCCCGCGAGGCCCTGCAGGGCTTCAGCATCACCCAGAGCAGCGCCAGGAAGATCTCCTGCGCCAAAAAGGGACCCAGCTTCCCACCCAAATCCCCTTTCTCCATCCCAAATCCTTCTTTGTGCATTGCAAATCCTTCTTCTTTCACCCCAAATTCCCTTTCCCAGCCCCCAGGGATTTTGGGGCTCCTGAGGGGTTACTGGGGTTTTTCCCAGCATTGTACCCAGGGTCTCTCTGCAGACATTGCACCTGGAGCTGCCCCAAATAAACCCCAAATGACCCCAAATTTGGGGACTCGGGGTGGGGGGGGGGGGTGTGATACTAAAATTCGGGGTTTGGGGGTGTTTGACTCCAAACTTTGGGAATTGAGGGGTTTGATCCTAAAATTTGGGGTTTAGGGGATTTTTACACCTCAGTGTTTGGGGATTTTTGACGCCAAACTTTGGGAACTGGGGATGTTTGACACCCCTGGGTTTGGGATTTGGGGGTTTTTGTTCCCAGGATTTGGGGTTTGGGAGTTTTTTTCCCCAGAATTTGGGGATCAGGGGGTTTGACCCCCAAACTTTCGGGATTGGGGGCTTTGACCCCAAACTATGGGGATGAGGAGGGTTGGACACCCCAGATATTTCAAACCCCAGGAGTTGGGAATGGGGGTTTAGAACCCAAACTTTGGGGGCTGGGGGTGTTTGACACCTCAGGATTTGGGATTTGGGGGTGTTTGACCCCAGACTTTGGGAACGGGGGGTGTTGGACACCCCAAATGTTTCAAACCCCAGGATTTGGGGTCAGGGGGATTTAACCCCAACATTTGCAAATTGGAGAGTGTTTGACACCCCAGGATCTGGGATTTGGGGGGTTTAAGGCCTAAAATTTGGGGTTCGGGCTGGGGGGCGGGGGGGGAGGTTGAGATCCCAGAGTTTGGGTCTGGGGGTGTTTGGCCCGCCCCAGTGTTTGAACCCCCAGGATTTGGGGTCCGGGGGAGTTGACCCCAGGATTTGGGGTGTTTGACCCTAATGTTTGACCTCACCTCGGGTTTGGGGTCGGGGTTGAGATCAGGGACATTCCCTGGAGTCAGCGGCGGGATCGGGATCGGGAACGGGATCGGGAAGCGGAACAGGAACGGGGAGGGTCCCTGAGCCAATGCCGGACCCCAACCCCAGGGAGAGGCCCCGCCCCAGTCCCGGAATGGCCCCATCCCCACAATCCCGGAGCCCTCCCCAGGCCCAGCCCCTCCCCGACCGCTGAACGGAGCCTCCCTCAATCCCAGCCCGCCCCGATCCGGGCCGGAGCCATCCCCAGAGCCTCCCCCATTCCCGGCCCGGACCCTTCCATCCCTTTTTGAGGCCGCTCCTGCCGCTCCCCGCCCATTTCTGGGGGTTCCAAAGGGCCCCGCGGACCCTCCCCATTTTGGGGGTGTTGGGGTGGCCCCAGGGCCGCCCCGAGGGCCGAGGGGGGATCGAAAGCCCCAAACCCGAGGGGCTCCTGGGGGTGCCCAGATCCTCCCGTCCCCAGCCCGAAACAGACCCTGGCCAATCAGAGCGCGGGGCGCTGATGACGATCCTGTTGCCGGGCAGAAACTCGGAGCACTGGCCCCGCCCGGCGCTTTCCAGCGAATCAGCGCCCGGCTCGGCTGTGACTCATCGGTTGCCGGGCGGAACCCAGCGCCTCTCACAGCGCTGGCCAATCAGAGACTGCGCGGGGCCATTCCCAGCCAATCAGAGCGTTTGTCGCTGATGACTCTCAGTGTCCAGGAGCGGAATTTGGGGCGGGGGGCGGTGACCCCGGCGATGGGGATGGGGCGTGCGGGGGCAGCTGGGGCCGCACTGGTGGCACTGGGGGCGCTGGGAGCCCCCCCGGCCGCGGGGGGAGCGGGGGGTGCGGGGAGAAGGGGGGCGGGGGGGCCCCAAATTCAACCAAAGGGGGGTCGGGACCCCCAAAGGGAGCAGGAGGGGCCTGGAACCCCCAAAACAAAGCACGGGGGAGGGGATTGGGGACTGGGGGAACGATGGGGAAGGGGCGGGAGAGCGGCGGGGAAGAGGGGGATGGGACCCCCAAATTGAGGTGGGAGGGAGCTGTGGACTGGGGGAAACCCCCATCAAATCCCATAAAAATCCCATTAAATTCCACTCAATTCCCATTAAACACCACTAAAATCCAATAAAATCCTATTAAATTTTATTAAAATCCCATGACATCTCATTCAAATCCCATAAAATTCCATTACAATCCCATCAAATTCCATTAGAAGTCCATAAAATCCCGTTAAAATCCGATTAAATCCTATTAAAATTCCTATTAAATCACATTAAATTCTATTAAAATCCTACTAAATTCCTATTGAAATCCATTTAAATCCCCTCCAATCCCATATAATGATCCCAAACCCACACAGAATTGGCCCTGAATTACCCCCCACACGTACGGGCCTAAAAACCCAAAAATGTGAAAAATTACCCCAAATTATCCCAAATTTACCCTGAATAACCCCATAAATACCCCTAAATAACCCCAAAGGCACACAAAGAACCCAAATCCCCCAAATGACCCCAAATGCCCCAAATGACCCCAATCCCATAAATGACGCCAATCCCATAAATGACCCCAAATCCCATAAATGACCCCAAATCCCATAAATGGGACTGGGAGAGGGGAGGAGAGGGCAGGGAAAGGGGGAGTGGGACAAACTGGGCGAGGAAATCAAACTCTGCAGTCAGACAGAGCAGGGATTTGTGTATCCAGCGCTGGGAGCGAGGGGGATCTCTCTGGCAAAAACCCACTCGGTCTCCTTTAGCCTTCAGCTCCATTTAAAAGTCACAATTACAACACTTCATTAGCATACTCACATTTGCATAAAGCTGTGTCCCGGTTTTACAGCCGTGTGTGGCTTCAGCACCTGCGTCCGTTCCTCCTGTGGTGGCCCTCAGTCTTCTGGTGCTCTTTTGATGAAGGCTTCTGTCGTCCTCCTCACGCTGGAACTTTTTACCTGGACCATCAGCCCATGCCTGGTGCTCCTTGTTCTTCAGTCTAACCTGGTCTGAGCTGATTTTGCCCTTTGCAAGCTCTGTTCAAACTTGCTCTCTCGCTCTCGCTGCGTTTGTTGTGTCACTGGCTCTGCTCTCTCTCTTGCTCTGCTGCCTCGCTGGCTTTGCCTGCATGTGAAAAATGCATGTATTTTATGATTGGCTTTTCACAAATATTAAAATGAATATTATATGTCTGGTGTTAGAAAGCAATGCTGTATTAATTCTCTTAAGGACTGTGTTAAATATAGTTTTAGGTTATAAAAATGTTAAAATAGAAATGATGCTATGTAGGATTCTTGTTTTAAAGAAAGGACTTGCACTGAGATAGCAGCCACAGGACACCTAAATCTTTCCAAGAAAAAGAATTTATTGCCCACTTATCAGAAGGAATGAACTTCTTCCCGCCTCGAAGGCGCTGTTAGGATTCAGAGGGAGAAGGTGGCACTGCCCAGACAGAATCCTGTGTTTGAATGGAATTTTTGCATCATGGATGAAGTGTATGAATATGCAACAGGCTGTTGTTTTTAAGGGTTAATCCTGTGTTAACGGGTGTCCCTTTTCGGGCTCGTGCTGCCCAGAAAAAGGTACCCGGACCTCCATAACCCTTTCTCTCTATTGTCTCATATTGTCCTAATTCAAATTGTCCAAATTATTATTACTCTAATTGTATTGCTATTTTTATAACCATTTTATTACTATGGAACTTTTAAAATTTCAAAATCAAGTGATTGGTGTGTTTCACACTGCACATCTCGCTCCAGGGCTGCTTGTGCTGAACCTTGCCTTGCACCGCCCTGAGGATTCCCCCAGCCCGGGCTCCCAGCAGCTCCAGGCCCGGCCAGGAGGAGCAGCAGGGCCAGGGCTGGCAGGGCGTCCCCCCAGATGTGGCCCCCGCTGGTGGCACAGCCGGACCCTTGGGAGGCTGCCTCAGGCTTTATTGTCCACCAGCATCCCAGGAGGGAGCAGAAAATCCTCCTGCAGACGCTGATTCCGGAGGCTCCCAGCGCTTCCTTGTCTCCAGGAGCTTCTGCCAAGCCCCAGTGAAACCTCGGTGCCACATTGTTCCACAGCCTCACAACGCTCTCCTGGCTCCCGTGAGGTCCCTCTGTGTCCCGCTGCAGCCTTGGCTCCATCAGGCTCTCCTGGCTCCATCAGGGTCTCCTGGTCTCCATCAGGGTCTCCTGGCTCCCATCAGGGTCTCCTGGCTCCATCAGGCTCTCCTGGCTTCCATGATGCTCCACTCTGTCCCAAGGGGCATCTGCGGCTCAGCTTTGGAGCCCTGCAAGATCCAAAAGTTCCCCCCAAAAAACACCAGCCCAGGGACCCCCAGGATCTTTGGGCTGAGCTCCCATTGCCCAGGCACCTGCATGGAACCCAAGTGACCGCTGGGACTCCATGGAATGTCCTGGAACAAACTGTCCCTGGTCAGACAGGGGTGCCATGGAACACAGGTGCCACTGGGACACGGACACTGCCCATGGAACCGAGTGTCCATGGGGACAGAGCCGGGCCTGATGGAACAATGGAGAACATTGTCACCCAATGGAATCCATGGAACCAGGTGTCCATGGTGACACTGGAGAACATTGTCACCCCATGGAATCCATGGAACCAGGTGTCCATGGTGACACTGGAGAACATTGTCACCCCATGGAATCCATGGAACCAGGTGTCCATGGTGACACTGGAGAACATTGTCACCCCATGGAATCCATGGAACCAGGTGTCCATGGTGACACTGGAGAACATTGTCACCCCATGGAATCCCATGGAACCAGGTGTCCATGGTGACAGAGCCGGGCCCAATGGAACCTACTGGAACACAGGAGAACATTGTTACCTGTTAGAACCCGGGCTGCTGAGAATTTTGGACTTTCTGCGCTGACAGACACTGACCCCCAAGAGAACACTGCATTTGACCTGAGGCTGTGGAGAAGGCTTCCAAAATGGAATGATGGAACTGGGATTATGGGTGTGGAGTTTGAATAGAAGGGTGTAATATCACATGGTGGACAACTTGGAGTTTAAGGTTTTAGAATATAGTAATATATATAAAGCAAGATGGAGGTTTTAGGGCGGAGGCTGATCCTTCTTCTTCTTCTTCTTCTTCTTCTTCTTCTTCTTCTTCTTCTTCTTCTTCTTCTTCTTCTTCTTCTTCTTCTTCTTCTTCTTCTCCTTCTCCTTCCTCTTCCTCTTCCCCTTCTCCTTCTTCTCCTTCTTCTTCTTCATCTTCTTCTTCTCCTTCTCCTCCTCCTCCTGGTCCTCATCCTTGTCCTCGTCCTCCTCCTTATGTTCCTCCTTCTCCTCCTTCTCCTCCTCGTCCTCCTTATCCTCGTACTTTTCCTCGTCCACCCTCCTCTTCCTCCTCCTCCTCCTCCTCTGGTTTGGGTGGTATTGTGTAATTGGATAAAAACGTCCCTTATGTTGGGCACAGGTGCTTGGTTATTGGGTTAATAGTAAAAATAATTTCATTGTCATTTCTTAATTGGGCAGTTTATCTTCAAAAGACCTTGCAGAGAGAGATGGGGCTCCATTTTTACCTTGTTAGTGAAGTGCTGCAGAACTCACAGCTTGTGAGACTGTTCTAGAGAAAAGAGCTAATGAACACCTGAGTCCAAACAAGAAATGCTGTCTGGGGATTTCATCCGGACCTTGGCAGAAAAGAAGCAAAAGAATTGACTGTTACCCCACGGAATCTTATGGAACCAGGTGTCCACTGTTTCACTGTGCAGCCTCAGAGAGTGGTGAGACCCTTGTGTCACCATGGAATATCCTGAAACCACGGCTCCCTTGTGACAAACCTGGGCTTTATGAAACCAAGGAAACCGCTGGGATGCAATGGAATCTCATGGAACCAAGGGTCAACTGTCAACACATCAGCTTCTCAGGAAACCAAGCAAACAGTGTGACACAGAGAGGGGCCTCATGGGACCCAGGAGACCATGGTGACACCGTGGTGGGATCTCATGGAACCAAGTGTGAATTGTTACAGGACCCAGGAGACCATGGTGACACCGTGGTGGGATCTCATGGAACCAAGTGTGAATTGTTACAGGAGCCAGGAGACCATGGTGACACCGTGGTGGGATCTCATGGAACCAAGTGTGAATTGCTACAGGACCCAGGAGACCATGGTGACACCGCGGTGGGATCTCATGGAACCAAGAGCCCAGAGTTTCACGGCTCAGCCTCATGGAGCGCTGGAGACCATGGTGTCCCAAAGGGAACACATGGAACAAAGGCTCCTTAGTGACACAGCAGGGCCTCATGGAATGCAAGAGATCATCCTGATGGAATGGGAACTCATGGATTCAAGGGTCCACTCTTCTGCTGCATGGCCTCATGGAATGCTGGAGACCATTGTGGCACCATGGAAATGAATGGCACAAAGGCTCCACTGTGACCCAGCAGGGCCTCATGGAACCAAGGACACCGCTGTGATACAATGGAATCTCATGGAAGCAAGGTCCAGTTGTGACAAAGCTGGGCCTCATGGAACCAAGGACACAGCCGTGATGCAATGGAATCTCTAGGATTCAAGGATCAATTGTCAGCACATCAGGTTCTCATGAAACCAAGCAGAACATTGTGACACAGTGGAATCTCATGGGAGCAAGGCTCTGCTTTGATCAAGTGGGGCCTCATGGGACACAGGTGCCACTGGGACATTGTCAGGCCTGGTAGGAACAAGACGCCACTGTGTCAGACCAAGGCCTCATGGGACCTAGGAGAGCCCTGGGACACAATGGAACCTGATGGAACCAAGGGCCCATTGTGACACGGCAGGGTCTCATGGAACCCCTGTGCCACTGGGACATTGCCAGGGCTGGTGCAAGCAAGGTTCCACTGTGACAAAGGCAGGCCTTGTGGCACCCAGGAGACCATTGTGGGACAATGGAATCTCATGGAACCAAGGCCCCATTGTGACAAAGCGTGGCCTCATGGAAGCCCAGTGCCACTGGGACATCTCCAGCCTTGGAGGAAGCAAGTGTCCATTGTGACACAGCACAGCCTCAAATCACAGGAGAGCAGAGGGATGGAGCCATGGAATCTTGGGGAACCAAGTGTCAATTCTAAACGCAGTGAGGACTCATGGAACCCAGGAGACCATTGTGATGCTGCACTTTGTCACAATGGGGCCGTGCTTCTGTGAGGATCCATGGGCCCACAATGTTCTCCTGGGTTCCAGGAGGCCCCGCTGGGTCACAATGGCCCCTTGCTCCCACGAGCCACAGCACGGTCCCCGTTGCCCCTGGGTTCTGTGAGGCCCTGCTGCGTTCACAACTGACACTTGCTTCCATGAGATTCCATTGCGTCACAGTGGCCCCCATGTTTCCATGAGGTTCTGCTGTGTCACAGTGGACACTGGGTTCCACAAGAGCTGGCAATGTCCCAGTGGCACCTGTGTCCTGTGGGCCCCACTTTGCCAAAGCAGAGCCTTGGCTCCATGAGATTCCAGGCTGTCCCAATGCTCTGCTGAGTTCCACGAGGCTGTGCTGTGTCACAATGGACACTGAGTTCCACCTGCCCTGGCAATATCCAAGTGGCCCCTGGCTTCCATGAGGCCCTGTTGTGTTTGCAGGTGACCCTTGGTTCCCCAAGATGTCATTGTCACGCCGCTCTCCTGGGAGCCCTGAGGCCTTGCTGTGTGTGAGAAATCACCGCTACTTTTAAAATTTTAAGGGTGATTCAACCTTGAAAAAAATTACAACAAAGGACTGAAACAGGAGAAATCACAGCACTGGGAGCCCTTCCCCACCCCGTGGCTATCATGGCTCCTTCACAAATTGGCTGCTCCTCCTTTTAGACTTTTGGTGTTGCATCAGGCAATCCTAGCCCCACCCAAAGTCTGTCAGGTAACTCTTTGTGGCCGTCCATTGGTGGAGAATGCTTTCTTGCAACCTGACTGGAGAGCAGGTGTTGCCATGCCTGCCTTCCAGTGACAAACCTGCCCTCCCCAAATGCCCCAACCACCAAGGCCATTACAAGGGGAGGGAAAAAGGACTATGGGGGACAGATGACAATAACATCACTACACATCTTAACACACACATAGTATCTATCTCCTCACTGTGAGACCCAACTATGACATTACTCATCTGTAACACTGTGCAATAATGGAGCCTTGTTCCTACCAGACCTGGCAATATCCCAGTGGCACCTGTGTCCCATGAGGCCCCACTTGGTCAAAGCAGAGCCTTGGCTTAACAACTGACCCTTGTTTCCTTGAGATTCCATTTGTGAAAAACACGTTCACTCTCCTGTGAAAATGTACAAAGTTTAATAAAGGACAATGGGAGACCAGGACCATGGAGCGAAGGTTATTACGGCCAGGTGCCTCTTGGCACTCAGCCAGGAGCACCCTGTTACCTTTGGGGATCCCCTGAAATACCTTTCCCCTTACGTCAGCCTGGTGCATATTCATAGAGCCTCATGCATACCCATAAACCACTTTACATATTCCAGGAATGATTTTACATGGCCCCTCCTTGGGTCTGCCTTTTCAGAGCATGTGTGTTTCTTGGCTGTGGTTTTGGCTCCTTGTCTTTATCACCTCCAGTTTTTGGGCCTTGGTGCACTCTGCCTTCAGACGGGGAGTGCTGATAGTTGGCAGATCTGTACAGGTGTCCTCATCCTGTGTGCATTGGATGTTATCCCATTCAAGCAGGCAGTTTAGCACAAGCAGCCTTTTCACTGAGCTTAATTAACAACAGAAATAAAAACGATATCTTTAGAACAAAGTTACTTTAACATCACACATATAAAATCCATTTTAATATTTGCAAAAAGCCAATATTATGATATTTATCTATAACAGGGTGAAGGAGCCCTGGCCCAGGCTCTGGCCCTGGGGGACACGGGGACGCTGCCGGGGGGTCCCTGTCCCCCTGTGCCACCCCCAGGGCCCCGGCTCCCGTCCCTTTGTCAGGCTCTGGGGTCGATCTCGTGGAACATCCTCTGGGGGAGGCTGGGGGCTGGGGGTGGGAGGACCCGGGGGGACAGGGGACCCCGCTGTGCACGAGCAGGGTTGGACTGCTCTGGGGGGAGCTGTGAGGGGGCCGGGGCAGAGTGACCTCCCCAATGACCTCACACAGCCCCCGTGATGTCACACTGCCCCTGTGATGTCACACAGCCCCCGTGATGTCACACAACCCCTGTGATGTCACACAGCCCCTGTGATGTAACACAGACCCTGTGATGTCACAACACCATCTGTGATGTCACACAACCCCTGTGAGGTCACACAGACCCTGTGATGTCACACAGCCCCCGTGATGTCACACAACCACTCTGTTATGTCACACAACCTCCATATGATGTCATTCAGCTGCTATGTGATGTCACACAGCAGATTTGTGATGTCACAGTCACCCTGTGATGTCACAGCCTTCTCTGTGGCATCACACAGCTGCTCTGTGACTCTGTGTCACAACCCACATTGTGATGTCACAGAGCTGCCTTCTGTGACGTCACAGCTAGCTCTGTGCTGTCACAACCCCCTCAATGCTGTCACACAGCCCACTCTGTGCTGTCACACAGCCCCTTGCTGCCATCCCAGCTGCTCTGTGCCTCTGGGACACAGCCCCAGAGGTGCTGCTGTGACACAGCCCCCGTGGGGACATCCCACAGCCCCGGCCAGTGCTGAGCCCCTGTGAGCTCTGTCTGTGCCCTGCTCGTGTCCCTGAGGGGCCCTGGCAGTGCCCCAGCCCTGCTGGGCTGTGCACAGGAGCTGCTCCTGGCCAGAGCTGTCTCTCTGCAGCTCTGCTGCCCTTGCCAGGAGCTGCCTCTGGGCCAGGAGCCCGGCCCAGCTCAGCAGCACAGACACAGCACAAGGACTTTAATCGCCCTCTGGGCCTTTGCTGCTCTTTGCATCACACCCAGTCCCTCAGAGTGGGCTCAAAGACTTCTCAAGAGCTCAGAGTGAGATTGAAATACTGAAGTTTCTTGTACTTTAAAGAGATCCCTGTGAGGGACAGCACTGAGAAAGTGTCCCCAGGTTCCAGGGAGAGCAGAACACTGGAGGCACTGATGGCAGCTGGGGACAAACAAGGCAAAGGTGTCTCTGGTGCTGAGCAAACCTGGATTTGTTTCAGGAATGTAAAGGGCCAAGGCCTGAGCCCCAGGGCCTGGCCAGGCAGATCCTGTCCCTCCCTCCTTGCTCAGGGCTCTTCCCGGGATGGGCACTGGCATGTGGGGATGGGCAATGCCAAGGGCAGGAGCGTGGGGCGGCCCCTGCCAGGCTGCTGGGCAGGGATAAGGAGGCAATGAGGCCCCAGGCCTGCAAGGGTCACTTGTCCCCTCCTGGCTCAGGCCCAGGGCCAGCAGCCATGGCCAAAGTGCTGCCCAGGTTGGCTCTGTCAGGGCTGTCTTGCAGCTGCTGCCCATCCCTGTGCCCTGTGCAGCCCAGGCTGTCCCACGGTGTCCCTGCCCTGGCCTCTGTCCCTGCAGGCTCTCGGCATCCCCCGGCTGCCCCACCTGGCTGGGCCCTTCCTTTGCTGACAGCTCTGCCTCCTGCCTGCCCCTGCCTGCCCACACAAAGCCTGGGGCTGCTCCAGGCTCCTGCTGGGGACGTGCTGCACCACAGCCCTGCCCTGACAGGGAAATTCCTTTCTCCTGGTGCCACTCTGGGCCTCCACAGCTGCCCTTGGCGTTAATTCTTTCTCTCTCTGGCTGTTTTCCACTATGTCAAAGGGATCCACCATCCCTGAAATCGCTCTTTAAATACTCTCATGGCTCTGCTCCACTGTCCTCAGGCTCCACCCCACTGAGCACAGAGCTCCTTTGTCCCTATACAGTGCTCATGTTCCCAAGGCCTCCAAACCCCCCCTCCTTGGGACATCTCTGGGCCCTCTCCTAAGTGTTTCCAAATGAAAACATTCATTTCAGGGTCTAAAGAAATCACCAGAGGACAGGGCAGCCCGACCTGTCTGAACTGGCTACTTTTGTCTGGGAGCAATCCTTGGATATACAGAATTTCGGAGGCCAAATTCTAATTTTGGCCATGGTCCCTGGAAAAGAAGGCTGGTTCTTTTCCATAGGAATGAAGGAACAGAGCCCCAGTGTTTCAGGGACAGATGTGAGGTGACCACCAGAGGCCAAGGCCAGCCAGGGCTGGCAGGTTTTGTTTTGCTAGATACCCTTGCATAGAGGAAATTATTTTAGGGAGAGTACCAGTTTTGGCAATGACCATCTGGAAAGTCAGACAGCTCTTTTCCATAGCAAGGAAAGCACAGAGCCCCAGTGCTCCAGGAGCTGATGAGAGGCAGCCCTTGACATCCCAAGATCAGCCAGAGCTGTCAGGTGGCCCTTGGGAGGCCAAGCCAGCCAGAGCTGTTCCATGTTCCCTGGGTTCCATGGGGTCCCACAGTGTCCCAATGGTCCCTTGCTTCCATGGGGCCCTGAGGTGTCATAATGCCCCCTTGGTGAAACCAGGTCCTGAAGGTTGGAATGGTCTCCATGGTTCCATCAGGCCCCACAGAGCCACAATGGTCTCTGGGTCCATGGAGCCCCTCTGTGTCACCATGGCCCCTTGGTTCCCTGGGCTCCAGTGGTGCCACAATGATCCCCTTGGTTCCCTGGGCTCCAGTGGGGCCACAATGATCCCCTTGGTTCCATGGGCTCCAGTGGGGCCACAATGATCCCCTTGGTTCCATGGGCTCCAGTGGGGCCACAATGATCCCCTTGGTTCCATGGGCTCCAGTGGTGCCACAATGATCCCCTTGGTTCCATGGGCTCCAGTGGTGCCACAATGATCCCCTTGGTTCCATGAGGTCCCCACAGTGTCCCAGGGATCTCCATGGGAAGGAAAGAACCCAGCCCCACTGTTGCAGGTGCAGCCACCAGAGGCCCAGGCCAGCCAGCCTTGACGGTACTGGCAGATTTTGCCTGGGAGCAACCCTTGGATATTGAGAATTTCAGAGGTGGAATCCCAATTTCAGACATGGACACTGGGGGAGAAGGATGGTTCTTTTCCATAGGAAGGAAAGCACAGAACACCGGTGGTGTCACAGGGGCAGATGAAAGGCAGCCATCAGAGGCCAAGGCCAGCCAGACCTCTCTGTCCTGGCAGCTTTTGTCTGAAAGCAACCCTTGGATATCGGGAATTTGGGAGGTGGAACCCCAATTTCAGCCCTTTCTGCATGGATAAGAAGGACGGTTCATTTCCATAGGAAGGAAAGCACCCAGCCCCAGTGTTTGGACAGCAGGGGAGAGGCACCCCCAGGAGGCCAAGGGCAGCCAGACCTGTCTGTCCTGGCAGCTTTCACCTGGGAGCAATCCTTGGATGTACGGAGTTTTGGAGGTGGAATCCCAGTTTTGGCCATGGTCAAGATGGGTGTTTTTGCCCATAGGAAAGTAAAGCACAAAGTCCAAGTGTTTAGGAAGAAGATGAGAGGTGGCCACCCTCAGGCCAAGCCAGCCAGCCCTGTCTCTCCTGGCACCTTTTGTCTCGGGGCTTTCCTTGGACATTGGGCATTTTGGAGGTGGAATCTCAGTTTTGGCTGTGGGTGCCTGGACAGGAAGAAGAGTTCTTTTCATAAGGAAGGAAAGCACCCAGCCCCAGTGTTTCAGAGGCAGATGAGGGCCAGCCCTCAGGAAGCCAAGGCCAGCCAGGCTTGTCAGTGCTGGAAGCTTTTGTCTGGGAGCTATCCTTGGATATAGGGAATTCCAGAGGCAGATGCCCAGTTTTGGCCATGAGTTCCTGGTTGAGATGGAGGGTTTTTTCCCACAAGAAATAAAAGCACATGGTCCCAGGGTTTCAAAGGCAGATGAGAGGTGGCCCCAGGTAGCCAAGGCAGCCAGATCTGCCCCTCCTGGCAGATTTCATCTGGGAACAATCTTTGCATGTAAGGGAATTTGGAGAAGGAATCCCAGTTTTTGCCATAGGGCCCTGGAGGAGCATCAGGACAGTTCTCTCCCATAGGAAGGAGAGCCCAGAGCCCCAGTGCTTCAGGGGCAGATGAGGAGCAGCCCTCGACATGCCAAGGTCAGCCAGACCTGTCCAGCAGCCCCCGGGAGGCCAAACCAGCCACACCTGCTCCCTGTGCCCTTGGTTCCATGGGGCCCCACAGTGTCCCAATGGTCTCCTTGATTCCAGGAGTCCCTGCAGTGTCACAGTGTTCTCCTTTCTTCTGCAGTGTCACAACGGCCCCTTGGCTTCCCTGAGTCCTTGCAATGTCCCCATGGCCCCTTGGCTCCCTGTGGCCCCGCTGTGTCACAACGGCTCCTTGGTTCCACGGGCCCCACAGCTTCATCCTTGGCCCTTGGTTCCAGAGGGGGCCTGAGTTTCACAATGGTCCCCCTGATTCTGTGAGGCACCAGAGTGTCACAATGGTCTCTTTGCTCCCATGAGGTTCCATAGTGCCACCATGGTGTCCTTGGATCTGCGTTGTCACAACGGCCCCTTGGTTCCATGAGTTTCTGGACTGTCAGCAATGGTTTCTTTGCTCCAGAGGGGCCTTGATGTGTCACAAGGGCTCCGTGGCTGGGGTTTGTGTCTCACCCACGCTGGAACCCCAGCAGTTGGTAGCCATGTGCATTTCTTTCTATAGAGCTTCTGTCTTCCTGTCTCTCTGTCTTCTCCTTCTAATGCTCTTGATATGGAACATTTTTGGGTACCTCAACAACTGAAGTGATTAAACGTTTCCAGGTACACCGGGCTGAGTTAATGAAGTTACTGCTATGGTGTTTTATGTTGAATTGGATGTTTTAGTAAATCTTTTTCCAAAGTTTCTTGATTTTCTGTACTTTGCCAGGAAAATTTTGTGCCATTTTGTCCTCTTGAGAATATATGGTTGGTGTTTCTCCTGTGCGCCAAAATCCAGTAAAGGAACCCTTGGTTACTGTGAGAAACGACTGCTGACTTTGAAAATTTTAAAAGGTTTATTCAACCTTAACAAAAATGACAAGAAAAGGACTAAATAAGGAAGAACAGGCCTGGGAGCTCCCCTCGTGGCTGCCTACCACGTGCCTGGCTCGTCCTCAAGATGGACGCTTCGCCTTTGATACCCCAGGATTGCATCAGCCAACCCTGGCCCCTCCCACAGTCTGTCAGTCAACTCTTCTTTGCTGTTTATTGGTTGAGTCTGCTTTCCTGCAGCTTGATTGGAGGGTCAGGTGCTGTCATGCCACGCCCCCTCCCCTAGGAACAAGTTTTTGTTGTCGCCTTCTTTCCACCTGTCCTGGATGGCTCAGGCTGTCTGATGGTAACAACGGGGGGAAAGGGACTGTGGGGAGAACAGAGGACACCTAAACAACAGACTGCAATAACATAATCACACATCAATAAAGCTTCTCTTAATATTCACACAGTATCCATCCCTTAATTGTGAGAGCCAATCATCTCATTAGCCATCTATAGTACAAAGGGACCTAAAATCACTGTTAAAAGGTAAAATTACCCAAAGAGGACTAAAATCCACCCATATGGGCCTAAAATCAGCCAAAGGCATCTAAAATCCACTCTAAAACTGCCCAGTTTATCCTAAAATCACTCAAACAGGCCCAATCCCCACCCAAATGGGCATAAATCATTCAAAGGGATCTAAAATCCACCCTCAAACCCAACAGATTTGGCCTAAAATCTGCAAAGGGGCCTAAGATCCACCCTAAAAGGCTTGAAATCACTGCAAGGGATCTGAAACCCACCCTAAACCTGTCCAGTTTGGCCTAAAATCACCCAAACGGACCTAAATTCTCCAGGACCAAGACCAAACCCAGCAGCAGAACCAGCACCAGCAGCAAGACTGACACTGGAACTGGGATTGGCAGCGCCACAGGACCGGCACCGGGACTAGGACCAAGACCCAGACCAGAACCAGCACCAGAACTGGCACTGGGACCAAGACTGGGACCAAGCCTGACACTGGGACCGGCACCAGGAGCGCTTTGGAACTGGGACTGGCACCGGCAGCGCTCCAGGACCGGGACCAGGACCAAGACTGGGAGCCCTCCAGGACTGAGACCGAGACCGTCACCGGAACCAGCACCGAGAGTGGCAGCGCTCTGGGACAGGGACTGAGACTGAGATTGGCACTGGGAGCACTCCAGGACCAAGACCAGCACCAGTAGCACCACTGGGTCCAGAACCGCTCTGGGACCAAGACTGAGACCAGCACTGAAACCAGCACCAGCACCAGCACCGAGAATGGCACCGCTCCAGGACCGAGACTGGGACTGAGACTGGGACTGGCACCGCTCTGGTACCAAGACTGGGACTGGGACTGGCACCGCTCCAGTATCGAGATCAACATGAGAACCAGAATCAGCACCAGGAGTGCTCCGGGACTGAGATGGAGACTGAGGCAGGCACCAGAACCAGGATCAGCGCCAGGATCACTCTGGGACCAGCACAAGGAGCAGGAACGGGACTGGAAATGGGATTGGAAATGGGATTGGCACTGGGATCCCTCCTGGACCTCTGCATTCATTCCGGGGAGCTTTGGCTGCGCCCCCGGGCAGGATGGGGAGGGACCCCTGGGCAGGGCGGGACCCCCTCAGTTCACATTGATCCGGTGCAGCCATCCTGGTCCATATGGTCCAGTTTGTATAATCCCAGTCTCGGCTCCTAATCCCCATGGTCCCAGCCTGTGAAATCCCAGTCCACGTGATCCCAGTCTGTACAATCCCAAGCCATACAATCCCAGTCCATATGATCCCAGTCTGTATGGTCCTGCATGGCACACACTCCAAGGACCTGGAATTCCAGTTCCCAGCCAGGAAAAGATGTTCCTGCCCTTGAAGGCAAAGCTCTTAAGAAGGGGCCGAAAGCCAAGTGGATCCTACAGTGACATTTCACTGCCAGCCTTCAGAACTTCACCCAAGGTTGTTGTAGCTCCTGCACTGGGAATTAAATCAGGGCAGGGTCTTTGGTGGCAGCTGCCCTGGCTCAAGGGAGACACTGAGAGAGAAACAGAGCAGGCAAAGAGAGGCAGGAGAGAAAGGAGGACACAAACACAATCAGCTGAGAAGGTGGCACTCTGCAAACAGAACTGCAATGGACTAAAAATGAATGGGACAGAAATCACTAACTCTGAAAGTTTTATTTGCTATCAAATACATCCCACCCACCCAGCCCCACACAATCCCAATCCCATCAGTCCAAATTGGGATCGCACTTCTCCCAATCTCCTTCACACCCCATCTCACTCTGGCAGCTGTGGAATGGAGTGAGTCTGGCGTGGGACTGAGTTTTTTAGGGTGGGAACAAGGCATTTTGATGTGGGATTGAGCCTGTATGAATTACAATTCAGTTGTTTTCAGTGGGATTCAGTTGTTTTGAGGTGACCCTCTTGGCTTTTGGAGTGCAAAGAGATGGAGAACACTGCACAAAATCCCCCCCCAGACTACACAAATCCTCCAGAATATTCTCTCCAAACCATCAATTTCCCATTAAAAAATTCTGAAATTGTGGGACTTTAGACATCTTTGATCAATTTTTTTCTTTAAACACTGTTTTGGCTGTTTTTAAGGGATGAAGATGAATCAGAAAAAAATGCCAAACCAAAGGACAAGCAGGCAGGTGTGTTCCCAACATGGATCACAGGGAATGTGAGTGACCAGGGCTGTGCCCAAAGCGCCTCCTCCAGTGGGGGATGGAGCTGGAGCAGCGCACGAAGCTCTTCCCGCACTCGGGGCACTCGCAGGGCTTCCCTTACCGGTGCCTCCGTTGGTGTTGGGTCAAGGTAGAGCTCCTGGAGAAGCTCTTCCCACACTGGGGACACTTGTAGGGCCTCTCCCCAGTGTGGATGCGCCGGTGGGTGACGAGGGTGCAGTTGCGCTGGAATCCCTTCCCACAGTCAGGGCACTGGAAGGGCCTCTCCTCTGTATGAATCCAATAGTGCAGGAGGAGATGGGAGCTGGTCTGAAACCTCTTCCTGCATTTATCACACTCGCAGGGCCTCTCCCCTGTGTGGATGCGCCAGTGCTTGACAAGGTCAGAGTTGTACTTGAATCCCTTCCCACAGTCGGGGCAGTGGAAGGGCCTCTCCTCTGTGTGACTCTGATAGTGCTGGAGAAGATGGGACCTGGTCTGAAACCACTTCCCGCACTTGGAACACTCATAGGGCCTCTCCCCAGTGTGGGTCCTCTGGTGCCTGATCAGGTTGGAGCTCTGGCTGAAGCTCTTCCCACACTCCCCACACTCGTAGGGCCATTCCCCAGTGTGGGTCCTCTGGTGCTTGATCAGGTCGGAGTTCCTCCTGAAGCTCTTCCCACACTCCACGCACATGTGGGGCTTCTCCCCATCATGGAGCTGCTCATGGAGCACCAGCTCCGAGCTCTGGCTCCATCTCCGGCCGCCTTCCCGGCCCAGGCTGGCTCTTTCCCCCTCACATCCCCGCCATCTGCGTTTGCAGTCCCTCCTCGTGCGGCATCTCCGGGGCTTTTCCTTCCCGTTGGCTTCCTGCGCCGTGGAGCCGCTCAAAACGGCCTCTGCCACCAGGTTCTGCCGCGGGCATTTGTCCTCCCTGCTCTCCATGCTCAGCTCCTGCTCTGGGCGAGGAAGGACAAGGACAGCATGGGATTTGCCTCCGTGCCACAGGCAAGGGCATCGAGATCTCCCCAGGATGTCTCTGGGGTCGCACTGCCCCTCTTGGCTCTCCCCATTTCGGGATGCCGGGGCTGTTTGGGCTCCCGGGCTCCCTTCTCCCCTCATTCTCTGCCCTGGGCTGCAGCGGCTCCAAGGAGTCCCCCCTGCCCCTCTCCAGGCTCTTGAGGCTCCCGCCAATGGCGGCGCTCCCCCCTCTCTGGCCTCCCCACTTTGGCCTCCTGGGGGACACAGGGCTCTGCTCCTCCAGGCTGCCTCTGCCGGCAGCCGCCACCGCCACCCCCGATGTCCCCCTGAGGGGCCTTTTCCGCTCAGCCTTGGACTTCTCCATTCTCCAAACATCCCCCCAAAAAACCCAACCCAGGGACCCCCCGGGATATCCGGGCCGGGCTCGCCCTCCCCGCTCACCTGCGCCATGGGGGGGGGGCGATGATCCCACAGGTGGGGGCTGCGAATTCAGGCAGAGATCGAGACCGCGTGGCTCCCGCAGCTCAGCCTTGATCCGCCCTTGTCCTTCCTCTTCCTCCCGCTGCTCCTCTGTCTTATCTCCACCCCGTTTTGCTCCTCCCCCCTCACCCCGCCTCCTTCCCTGCTCTTTCTCCTCCCGCTCCTCCTCTTCCATCCCCCCTCCTCCTCCCCTGTCTTATCCCCACCCCCCATCTCCTCTTTCATCCCGCCCCTTCCATTCCTTCTCCTCCTCCTCCTCCCTAACCCCTCCTCCTTCTCCTCCTTCCATCGCTGCTCTCTCTCCGCCTTCATCCCTCCCCCTGCTCCTCCCCCCTTACCCGCCTCCTCCTCCCCCTCCATCCCTGCCCTTCCCTCCCTCCTCCTCCTCCCCCAGCAGCAGCCACACCCTCGGTGCCCCGTTCCCGCAGCCCTCGCAGCCCGCGGCAGCAGCGGCGATGGAGCCGGGACAGGTCGGCATGGGCAGCGCGGGGCTCTCGGCTGCTCCCAGCCGCTGCGGGCGGGGGGAACCCGGCCCGGGCCAAAGGAGAGGCAAACTGGGCAAACTGGGGGCTGCACATCCAAACTGGGCCTTGCTGGGGACCCTGCCTGGCCACTGCCAGCCCTTGGGGCTCCTCTCGGCACATGCGCCAGGGGGGAACGCACACAGGCCTGGGGGATCCCAGCAGTGGCAGCACTGCCAGCGACTGGGCTGCACTGGGATCGTACTGGGAGCGACTGGGGCTGTACTGGGTTTGTACTGATATCAGACTGGGATTTTACTGCCATACCAGGGCAGATTGTGATCACACTGATGGATACTGGGATCATACTGGGAGCGAGTATGAGCCTGCGGGGGGCAGTTAACACCATGTTATGGGCAATTGGGATATACTGGGAGTGACTGGGATTATGCTAAGTGTGACTGGGAACAGCTGTGAGTAACTGGGATCATGCCAGGAGCAACTGGGAGTGACTGGCTGCATGTTGGGGGTGATTGGAAACTGCTGGGCTTATACTGGGATGAACTGGGATCATGCTGGAGCGGACTGGGATCATTCTGGCAGTGAGAGCCACTACACTGAGGCTGACTGGGAGTGCTTGGGAGCAAATGGGATCATACTGGAAGGAACTGGAAAGATGCTGGAGGAAACTGGGCTACACTGGGACATACTGGGAGTGACTGGAACAAAAGTGAGGGTGAAAGAGAGCAACTGGAACCATGTGGAGCACAACTGGTTCAGACTGGCAGGGACTGGGAGCACACTGGGGCCATATTTGGATCATACTGGGAGGGACTGGACTAATACTGGGAGGATCTGAGAGGGACTGGGAGCACACCCTGCACATCATCCCCCAGACTGGGCCTGACTGGGAGCAACTGGGAGCACGCTGGCAGCAAATGGCATCATACTGGGACTGACTGGGCTGATCTAGGGAGCAACTGGAACCATGCTGGAGGCAGCTGGGACCATACTGGGAGAGATTGGAAGCAACTGGGATTATACTGGGACCACACTGGGAGGGCTGGCATGTGACTGGGATCAAACTGGAGCTTACTGGGATCATATTGGGGTTGAAAGGGAGCGACTGGGATCACACTTTGGGCTACTGGGAGCAGCTGAGGGAAACTGGGATGATGTTGCAAGCAAACTGGAGGAACTGGGAAGGACTGGATGCCTGCTGGAGGCAACTGGGATCTACTGGGCATGACTGGGGGATCATACTGGGATAACTGACACCTTACTGGGGCCACTGGCAGTGCCTGGAAATGACTGCAGACATGCTGGGGGCAACTGGGATATACTGGGAGTGTCTGGAACCATACTGGGGGGACTGGAACCACACTGGGAACAACTGGGACCATGCTGGGGAGAACTGGGACCACACTGGGGGCAACTGGGAGTGAGTGGGACCATGCTGGGAGGGACTGGGATCATCTGGGGAGGGACTGGGAGTAGAGCAGGGGCAACTGGGTTCAACTGGGACCATACTGGGAGTGTCTGTAACCATAGGGGAATGATGGAAGCACACTGGGAACAGCTGGGCCCATGCTGGGAGCAACTGGGATCACTCTGAGGGCACTGGCATCAGACTGGGAATGACTGGGAGCAACTGGGATTAGACTGCAAGGGACTGGGATCATACTGGGAGTGGCTACACTCATACTGGGATTATACTGGGCGTGAATGGAACCTGACTGGGGCTTACTGGGAGCTACTGGGCCCATGTTGGGAGGAAAATGTGACCCACTGGGAGCAACTGGGATCGGCTGGAAGGTTCTGGAACCATGCTGAGAGGACTGAGACTACAACTGGGGCAACTGGGATCATACTGGGAGCAACTGGGGCCACCCTTTGAGCAACAGATGGGAACTGGCACGATGCTAGAGGAAACTGGGAGGAACTGGGAAAGACTGGGATCATTCTGAGGTAACTGAAACATACTGGGAGTGTCTGTAACCATCCTGGGGGCACTGGAACCACACTGGGAACAGCTGGGATCATGCTGGGAGCAACTGGGACGATGCTGGGGGAAACTGAATCTACCCTGGAGGCAACTGGGCACGACTGGGACCCTGCTGGGAGGGACTGGGACTATTCTTGGGGCAACTGGGATCATCATGGGAGGAACTGGGAACAGCTGGAATTATGCTGGGAGCAACTGGGATCACACTGGGATCCCAGTGAGAGCAGCTGAGTCCATGCTGGGTTACACTGGGATCTCATTGAGAGCGACTGGAATCACACTGGGATTGACTGGGAGTGGCTGGTTTTGTGGATTTTGAGGGGGTTTGGATTTTGGGGGATTTATTGGCATTTTGAGGGGGAGTTTTCTGGGGGTGGTTGGGAGTTTATTGCAATTTCTTGTGGCTCTTTTTGAATTTAGGGGGTTTTACTGGGATTTTGTTGGGATTTTTGGGGATTCTCAGAAATTCCTGGGGTTTTATTGGGATTTTTAGGAGATTTTGGGGCATTTTATTGGAATTGTGGTGGCATTCAGAGGGATTAATTGGGGATTTGGGGTTTTTGGGATTTTTGGTGGGATTTGGGGGGTTTGGGGTGTTGCCAGGATTTCCTTGGTTCTTGGGGGAGATTTTGTGGGACTTTTTCTAGTTTTGGGGACATCTTTGGGGGATTTGTGTTGTTTAATCAGGATTTTTTGGGATTCCAAAGGATTTTGTGGGTTTATATTAGGATTCTGGGGTGTTCTAATGGGATTTTCAGAGATTTAATTGGGATTTTGTGGGTTTTATTGGGACTTTCAAGGCTTTTAAGGAGATTTTGGTGCCTCTCAGCCCTTCCCCACACCCAGGGAATGCCCCAAAGCCCCCCTAAAATTCCACAAAAACCCCACAAATCCCCCAAAATTACAAGAAAACCCTCAAAAACCCCAGGGAATCTCCAAACATCCCAGTGGAACTCACCAAAATTTAAAAAAACTCACTAAATTTTCAATAAGTCTCCCCCCAAAAAACCCCCACAACCCCAACAGAACACCAAAAATCCAAAACTTCCCAAATCAACAAAACCCCCAAAATCACATTACCATCCCAAAACCAAATAATTCTCCCCAAAAACCCCAATAATTCCCCCCAAACTCCCAACAAAATCCCCCAAAGCCCAAGAAAGCCACCCCGAAATCCCCAAAAACCCTCTCAAAACCCCAAAATCCCCACAAACCCCCCCAGACTCAGTGGGGCCATCCTGGATCAGGGGGCACCGGCCGGTGGAACAGGAGCCACTTCAGGGGGCCCTGGGAGCTTTTTGGGGAGGGGGCACCATGGGTGACCCCCCAAAAACGGGGGAGGGGGGAACCCCTGCAGTGCCCCCTCCCCCCGAAACCCCCAGAGCCCGGTTCAGGGTGGGCCTGGGACCCCCCGGGACCCCCAAATCTCCCCCGGGACCCCTCCAGGAACTCCAAACTCCCCAGAGTCCCCCACTGTTCGCCCAGGACCACGCTGGACCCCCAAACACTCCCCAGGACCTCCAAAACCTCCACAGGACCCTCAAACCCCCCCTGGTCTCCCCAAAATACAACTCAGACCTACCTGAGACCCCCCCAAATCCATCAGACTGCCCCAAATTCCCTTCAGACCCCTCAATCCCCCCAAAACCCTAAGATATTCCCTCAGACTCCCAGATTTCTCAGGACCACCTCAAAACCCCCCAGATCCCCTCACAATCCTCCAGTTCCTCTCAAAATCCCCTCAGACTCTCCCAATTTCCCTCAGTTCCCCCTAAGCCCACCTGAGAATGCTCAACACCCTCTCAAGCTTCCCCCTGGCCCCGCCTCAGCTCCACCTCAGCCGCTCTCCCCTCACAATCTCCCTAATCCGCTGTGTGTGTGGGCTCCCAGCCGATAGCGACGCGCCCCGCCGCAAACCAACCAATCACGAGCTGCCCGTCCCCAAGCCGACCAATAATGGTGCGGCTACCCTCAGCAATGCCCGCCTTTCCAGCGCCTCCCCAACCAATCAGAGGCGAGCCGGAAGCGGCGCCCCCTTCCCCGCTGCCTCTGGGACCCGCCAGGCTCGGGACAGGAGCGGGAGGGGCCTGAGAGGGGATTGGGGGGGGGCGGGGAAGGGTCCAGAGGGGTCAGGGGGTTTGGGGGGGTCTGGGGAGGGGTCCTGGGGCATTGTGGGGGGACCTGGGGGCTGCGGATGAGTCCTAAAGAGGGGTCTCGAGGAGGGGCCGCGAGACATGAGACACTCATGCCACAGTGTAAGCTGTAAGCTTCCTTAGCCAATCGTGTTATGACACACAAACCTCCAGCACTGCATCTAAAAACTTCTTGTTTACCATTGGAACTACTTTGATATTTTCTAGATCTTGGACTCTAACACATTAAACTTTCCTCCACTTCAACTTTCCTCCTGGTGTCTCTGCTATGAACTAGAAATCCGCATTCTCCCTTCTCCCAGCACCTAAGTTTGGAAGCCCTTTCCAAGGTGTCCGATCAAATCCTGTGTTTAATTCTAAGCTTTGCTGACAAGACCAAAGGTCTGCGATTTCCCTGCATTTGGCTTTCCAACAACACTGATGCTGTTAGTTCCAGAGTGCCCAGGATCCGCCTGGCAAGTCAGCTCTGGCAGGAAGAAGGCGGCTGCCAGGGGGCTGCTTGTGGCCTCTGACAGCCCCATTGCTCAGGGCTTGCCAGCGCCCCAGCCCCTCAGGCCCTGCCCCAGCGCGGCCAAGCTGCCCGGCAGCAGCGCCGCAGCCCCACAGCAGCTCCAGAGCAGCCCCATGCAGAGGCACCTGGGAGCCCTCAGCAAGGCAGCCAGCAGCAGACGGGCAGGAGGGCACGGATGGCGCTTCCTGCCTGGCACAGGGCTTGTGGCCATCTCCAGGCAGCGCTCTGGCAGGGATCCCCGCAGCTCCGGCCCCTGCCCAGCCGCTCTGTGGGCAGCACAAAGGCTTCAGCAGAACCACCAAAGGCCAAGGGCCTTCTGGCCATTTCCCCTTGCCCACTGCAAGCCTGGGCAGCTGGCTGAGCACAAGCACCCTTTATCCCGTCTTCCCCTAGGCCCTGCGCACCCTGGGCAGCAAAAGAAAGATCCTGGCAGTCTGTGTATTAGAACACAGTCTATATTTACATGGTAAAGGGAAAAAAAAAAAAAAGAACATTCTTGAAGTAAAAGAAAAAAACATACTTGAAGTAAAAGAAAATTCCTCCTGACTCAGGTGGCCCCAGCAAAAAGAGCTACTGGGATCAGCTCTCCACGGAGCTGCGGCAGGGCAGGCAGCCGAGCTGTGACAGACGAGGCCGTCTCTTCCATGCCCTGCGCAGGTGATTTAGGAGCCACTGGAACCTGGAGATGGGAGCCCGCTCTCCTGACTTGAGGATGCAGAGCGTTTGAATTGCCAGGCTTCCGACGGCGAGGCTGATGTCATTTGTTTTGTCTTCCAGGGCTGCAAGAGAGAGCAACAGAGCCACGGTCAGAGCCAGATGTGCGGGGAGCCGAGGAGAGCCCCCAGCAAGGGCCATGCCAGGCGGCTCTTGCCATGGCCAGGAGGGAGCAGGGAGCAAGGCGATCAGGCCAAAGCTGCGGGCCACCAATGGCCCCCGTGGCCCTGAAAGCTCAGTGTGCTCTGGCCACGGGAGCAGAGCCCTCCACAGCCGGGGCAGGGCTTGCAGCTCCCCCCGGCAGCCCCCGCTGCCAGCCCGCTGCCCTCACTCACCAGTGCAGATCAGCTGCAGCTCTCGCTGCTGCCCCCTCAGGCGCCGCCCGGCCATGCCTGTGAACACAGAGCCTGTCACGGCGGCAGCGGCACAGCTCCCTGCCAGCGGCGCTGCCGGCGCTGTGGCCACACGGGCTGCTGGCCCGGCAGGGCTCAGCCCGGCCCTTGGCGCACGCTGCCGCCCCAGGGCACGGCTGCCAGAGGGCGGCAGCAGCAATGCCCAGGCCAGGCGGGGCTCCACGGCGCCGGGCCTGGCTGGCGCTGCCGGGGCAGCAGGCGGGGCCGGGGCCGAGCTGTGGCGGGCCGGGCCGGGGAGGGAACGCGGGCTCGTGGCTCACCCATGAAGCTGATGGCCGCCTCTCGCAGGGGCTCCTGTGGGCTCTGCAGGTAGCGCAGGGCCCAGCGCAGGTGCTCGGCCGCTCGGCTCCTGTCCTCTGCCAGCTGCAGAGAGCGGCAGGAGGGAAGGCTTGGCGCGGGCTCAGCCCCTGGGCCGGGCGCTGCCTGCGCCCAGCCCCGGCCTCCCCTGCCCGCACAGCCCTGAGGCGCGGCCAGCAGCCGCCGGCCAAGGGCTCCCGAGGGGAGGGGGCAGCGGGCCGGCTGCTGCCCGGGGAGCCGCGGTGCCGCCCCGCAGCCCCGCCGGGCCGGGGCTCCACGGGCACCCGGCTCGGGCCCTCGGGAGCCTGGAGAGGAGCCCGCGCGGCCTCTGGCTGCCGCAGCGGGCAGGGGCACAGCTGCCCGGCCCGCACACTGAGCGCCGCCCTCAGGGGCCTTCTCCAGCCTGAGCCTGGGCCTTGCAGGACCTCCTTACCAGGCACTCGCTGAACTTGCACAGTTGCTGCTCCTTCACCAGTTTCTTGAGATCCCTCCTCTTCATCAACTTGACCGCACAAAGCAGCGCTTCCCGAGAAGCCTGGAGAGCAGCAGGGACGCCGAGATGGCCCCACAGCCCAGGGCACGGCACCCGCGTCCCCGTGCCAGGGCCTGGAGGAGGCTGCGATCCAGCAGGCGCAGGGCAGGATGCAGCCGAGCCCCCTGCCAGGGGAACAGCAGCAGCCCACGAGTCCTCACCTCTGCCACACGCTGATTCTCATCATGGCAGTGGAAGAAGAGTGGAAGCAAGCTCTGTTGCACAGGGCTTTCCAAAGGTTTTTCTCTCTCTTCCAAATACTCCATCATGTCTCGGAAGAGTTTGATGGAGAGCAGCTGGACCTGGCTATTATCCTGTAGGAAAAAAAAAAAGAAAAACTACCTCAGCATTGGCTCCTCCAGGCCCCCCTGGGCACAGGGCTGGAAATGCACAGGGCACACAGTTTCCAGGCAGCAGCCAGCAGCTGTGGCTGGGGGCACAGAGCCTTACGTGGTCAAAGTGTGGCAGGAGCGCCTCAGCCAGCTGCAGGGCAATGGGGGTTGACATCAGAATGTGTGATTTGTGCAGGAATAGAAAGCTGAGTGTGATGAGGGTCATGCCAGCTATCTCTGCATCATTGCCGCACAGTAGGTCCATGAGGCATTGGGTCAGGCTCCACATTCTTTCAGCCTGTGCGGAACACAAGTCTGTGAAAGGCCATCCTGCTGCCGCAGGGCCCAGAGGCCAAAGGCCTGTCCCGAAGCACGCGGGCAGCTGAAGTGGGAGGCAGGAGAGCTGGGAGCAGCTGCCCCAGCGCCCCAAGCCCAGGCCAGGCCAAGTGACTTCGTTCCCAGCGCAGCTTCAGCCACCGCCCCCTTCTCACCATTGAGGGCTCATCAATGAGCTCCAGCAGGGCCCTGAGCGCCAGGCGACGCCTCTCCCTGCACTCGCTCTGCAGGTACCTTGAAGAGACCTTCACAACACTGGCAGCACATTCACTGGCATCCAGGCACTCGAGGAGCTGAAAGGCACAGGCCAGTGATGGGGGAGCCGGCCAGCAGGAGCCTGGAGCCGCACAGGGCTGGGCCCAGGCAGCAGCAGCAGCAGCAGCAGCAGCAGCAGCACAGGGCACGTGCAGCGTCCCAGGCGGCTGCGGCTCCCAGAGGGCAGAGAGCTGGGAGGCAGCTCAGCCAAGCAGCGCTGCACACCCGGCTCACCTCCACAAGGAACGCCAGGGCGGGCAGATCCCAGTGTGGCTCCTGTGTGCTGAGCAGCCAGAGGAGGTGGAGTGCAATACTGGAACCCAACCCAAGACAAGCATGGCGCATCTCCCTAGGAGGGTGAAAAAGGGACCAGGAACCTAAGCAAATCTCTCCAAGGACAGGCTGGCAGAGCCTGCTGGTCTTTCACCACCATCCTGCAAGGGGACCTGGGCCCTTTAGGAGGTGTCTCCTCCTGTGCTCTCTCCCCTCCCAGCCTTTTCCAGTCTGCTTGGCCGTCCCTCGGTGACAAGACCCTGTGACCCAGGGCCACGGGGACTGTGTGGGACAGCCCGGGCACAGGGCACAAATGCTGGGAGCAATGGGGAGAAGGGGAGTCTCACCTGGCCAGCAGACCCACGGCATAGTGGCGGGTGTCAGCACAGAGCAGCGTGTCCCAGCCACGCTTGCGTTCCACTGACACCACCACCTCCTTGTACTGCTTTTGGCAGAGCAGGGACTTCAGGCTCTGCACTGCAAACCTGTGTGCACAGCAAAGGCCAGGTCACCCTGGCAGCACTGGCTCCTTGGCAGGCCATGTGGCAGGGACAGGAGGACTGGCATGGAGCACCTGTTGGGGCTGGTGGCAAGGCCATGCTCTTGCAGGCATTCCTTCCAGAAGGCATCGACCTCCTCTGGCATCTCTTCTGTGCTGAAGAACACTTGGAAGAGCAGATGCACAAATAGCTGGGGGAAATACGACGTCACTACACGTGGCACATGGGGCTCCTGGAGCATCTTCCACATCACCACGGTTGCCTGCAAGGGACAAAACCCCCCGAGACAGCGCTCAGTGCCCAGGTGTCCCTGGGGCAGGGCCTGAGCAGGGCAGGGAGAGGCCCGCAGAGTCCTTGGCAGGGGGAGCACGGGGCCTGGTGGGCCTGAGGCTGCCCCTGGGCCAGGTTTGAGGCCAGAGCCTGAGGCAGGGAGATGCAGTGGGGGAAGGAGGATGGAGAGCTGCTGGAGAGGCGGCCTTGTGGCCAGCAAAGGCCACTTGCAGAAACTCACAGCCAGGCCAAAGACACCCGTTTTGTCCCCATCGGAGGTGCACGTGCTGCGCTCTGGCCAGCTGCCCAGCACATCCAGGAGGATCAGCAGCACTGGCTCCGCAGTCCTGGATGAGCACATGATGGTCTTCCACATGGAGATGGCAGCTCTGCGGGGTTAGAGCTCTGTCTCAGGGGGGTCTCAGACACAGCACCGTGGCCTGGGCATCCCTAGGGGCCCGGGCTGACCGCCAGCTCTTCCTCTGCCCACTGGGCCTGGCCAGCAGCAGCCAGGCAGCCCAGCCCTGTGGGGACAGGCCCCTGAGGGGCGGCAAGGGAGCATGGCAGCAGGCTCGGGGGCTGACGTGCCAGGGCTGGGAAAGGCAGCAGCCAGAGGGCCCTGGAACTCTCTGTTGATCAGACGCCTGGGCCAGGCGGTACAGGGTGATGGGATGGGGAGGCCTGAGCCCTCTGGGCAGGTGGGCCCCATACCTGTCACAGGACGGGGCCACACGCAGGAGCGTCATCACTGTGTCACCCGGGTGTGCTCTGGTGAGATTCAGCAGGGCCTTGTCCAGCCTGTGCTGGGCAGAATCATTGGCCAGGAGCCATCGGTGAATGGACCTCATCATGGCTGGCACCTGGAGAAGGCACGGGGAGACTTGGAAAGCTGCCAGAGGGAGCCATGTCCCCAGGGTCCCCGGAGAAGTGCTTCCCTTGTCAGCGCACTGCCATGGCCTCAAAGGCTCCCAGGGACCAGCAGGCGTGGCTGGGGAAGCCACGGGACTCATGGGGGAATTGAAGCCTGGCCCCAGGCTGCTCACTTGTTCTGGCCTGGCAACACCCTTCTCCAGGAGCAAATCCAGCAGGGCGGCACTGGTCTCATGACTGAGGAGCTCTGAGTGAGCTCTGAGCCCAGTGCCCATGGTGCTGGTCTCTACCTGCCCAATGCTCCGGATAAAGTCGCAGACGAGCTGTAGGAGAAGGGCAAGAAGCCGGGGATGTTGCATGGAGTGCTGCACACACGGTGCTGGGCTGAGCAGGGACAGCAGGCCCAGCCCAGGTGGGGGTGGCTGCAGGTACCTGCGCTGCTCTGCGGAAGCGGCCACGGCTGGATTCCTGCTCTTGTGTGCGCTCCAGGGCTGCATCTGGCAAAGAGCGAGCGCAGCCAGAGCTGAGGGGCTGCGGGAGAGGCCAGAGAACAGAGCCCAGCCCTGCGCTGCCCAGGCAGGGAGAGCCCCGGGATGCCCCAGGGGATGGAGCACGGCCACTGCGGGGTGTCTGCCCAGCCCCTCTTCCGTCCTGTCCATGGGCATTTCCCCAGGGGATGGCATGGCATGGCATGGTGCCAATTGGCACAGGCTCCAGCCCTGCAGGCCAGCTCTGCCACTCACCCTCCTGCGGTGGATGGAACGGCACCACCTCTTCTGTCTCCTGGGCTGGGGCAGCTCCAGGGCCTTCTTCTTCCTCCTCCTCCTCCGCCACCCAGGCCAGCTTGGGCACTCTCGGGGGTCTCTCCTCCATGGCTGTGCCTGGAGCTACTTGCAGGAGAGATGCCTTGGGAAAGCTCCGGGGCACCAAGTCCCACGCTCTGCCCTTGAGGACAGCTGCAGAATAGAAGCCTCAGGAAGGCTACGGGTCAGCGAGTCCTGTGCTCTGGCCTCGAGCTCAGCTGCAGGGACAGCGCCGCGGAGAAGCTCCGGGTCAGATGGGAGCGAGTGCGCTGTGCGGGGGCTCCTCACGGCACCGCTCTGTCCCCTTGTGCCCCGTTGCGTGTTGCCAGCAGCCGGGCAAGCTTCTATTTCCCACGTGTCACAAAGGGGCCTTGGACACCGGCTTCCGTTCCATGGCACGGTGACCGTGCTGCAGCGTGCCACCCAGGGCCCTTGCACACACTGCCTTCTGCCCCGGGGCCGCCCCTGGCCCAGCCAAAGTGGCCCAGCTTGGAAGGAATCCCTGGCCCCAGGTGTCTGAGACAGCCCGCACAGGATCTTTAGGAAGGGCTCAGAGCATCAGCAAACACTGCCCGGCTCTGCGGGCTCAGTCCTATCCCCATATCTTTTCCCAAGAGCATTTGAATTTCTAAATGAGAATCATTTGAAGGGAGGGGATTGACATTTTCCATTTCAGAGAAGGCTTCTGCCTTCCTTAGCAGACACCTCTCTTTTCAAACCAAGACAATTGTTTATCATCTTGCAGATCTGCACTTGCTGGGCAGCCCCGTTTTACACTCAGGGCCTGGAGAACCATTGCCAGCAACTGGGAAAATCCTAGCTGCTCCATCCTCCCAGAGATGAGGTCTCCAAATTTGCCCCGAAAGTGGCTCCAGCTTTTAGAGGCCAAAAAGAGCAAGTCCCAGTGACTTGATGATAGTTTTAGCCCAGAAAGCCCTGCAGCTGATGGCACACTTCACAATCAGCAGGGGACACAGCTAGGCCAAAGCCCAGAGCTCTGCCGTGAGCTTTTCTCCTCAAATTCCCTTCAAACAAACCTCCATGCAAGTCAGTTGGGAAAGTTTCTTCAAATGATCCATTTCTGGCACTACAGAACTGCACAGGGTTCTGTGAAAGATTCTAAAGCAGCTGCTCTGGAGTCCAAGAGCCAGCACTAAGAGTCCTTGACATCTATTTGTAGCTAAATCGCACTTTGGGTGATTTGAAGGAGTTTGGAAGGAGCTAGAGAGCGGACCTCTGAGTTTTTCAGATGATGCCATTGCTTTTTCTTCTCTTCTACATAGACAGGAAGGGTGAGTTTGGCTCACATCTGCACCGCATGGCTCACAGGGCTGCAAGACTTGTAGTTACAAGAGCTTTGAAGGATTTCTTGGTCAAGAAGACACGGCCAACAAGGATATTTATGTTTTGGAGCCAATCCTTCAGTATTTCATCTTACGGACTCATGCTCTCGGGGTCTCTGGCTGGTCAGAGTGAGCCCGAGATAAGTTCCAAAGTCTCTTTTCCCAGCCCGGCGCTCGAAGAAGGAGTCAGAGCTCTTCATTTCTGGCTCTCAAGGTTGTTTCTTGTATCTTATCTATAAAATTCTTTCTCCTGCCCCAGGGCAGCGTTATCTTTTAATCCTAAAAACTACCTGTACAATATTTACAATGACTTTCCAATACCTATCACCTAGACTGTGAGCTTCTACTCTAAACCAATCTAAAAGTGCCACCATCACAGCAGAAGATGGAGGCCAAGAAGAAGAAGAAAAAGAAGGAGAAAGGCTGGACAAGCCCAGATTCCTCCATCTTGCCCCCTGAAGCCCCATTCTAAAAACCCCAACAATCTATTTTTCACCCTGGGATAAATTCACTATCATTCTACTGAAACTTTGGCAGCTTGTCATTCTTCATACGAGGTTGGTAATTGATTTTTCCAAGGGCTAAATCAAAGGCACAGGGGTCTTGGGCTCTGTGCCAGGGTCTCTGAGCACCCTGGGCAGGGGCTCGAGTCCTCCAGGGCAGCCAGAGGAATTTCCTGCGTTCCCACATCATGCCACAGTATAAGCTGTAAGCTTCCTTAGCTAATCGTGTTATGACACACAAACCTCCAGCACTGCATCCTAAACTTCTTGTTTACCATTGGAACTACTTTGATATTTTCTAGATCTTGAATTCTAAACCACTAAACTTTCCTCCACTTCAACTTTCCTCCCCGTGTGTGGTGGTTTGACAGGAAATATGTTTTCTGGGATGCTGTGGTTAGGCCAATGGATGTTTAGATTTTAATATTGGCACCTAATGTGGCCACCTGGGCATTGGAACCACCTCTGAGAACACAGGGGTTAAAAGCAGAGCACTCGTGGGGAAAGTTCTCTTGGGTTTCCATCAGGAAAGAGTTGGGGTCTGCCCCGGCCCAGCTGCTGGCTGGGCGGGCGGAGGGGAAAAGCCATGTGGCCGGGAGAGGTAGGCCTGAGCCCGGGGCTGGAAGGGTGGAAGAGAGAGAGAGAGACACCGGGAGCCATCGGGCAGCCCCCCGGGAGACAGAGAGAGAGAGAGAGAGAGCCGGTGCCTGGGACTGTGACCTTGAACCTTGATAAACATGGGCCTGTGCCGGCAGCACGGCTGGGACGGAGAAGAGGGGGGGGTGCAGCCGGCCGCTGGTAGGAGCTTTTAACCCCTTTTCGGGCAATGAAAACTTTACAGAACATTGACCTTTCCTAGAAGATAGAGTGGAAGATGAGGAAGGAAATGGGCAAGTGTGAGAGAGGTCTGGGCAAGTGAGAGATGTTGGAAGAATAGAGAAGAATCTTAGTGGGAAGAGATGATGGAGTGGCTTTTGCTGGACTCTTTTTGTACAGCCATGGACAGAACCATGTTCCTTGTGACACAGAGACTGCATCCAGGGGGAGGCAATGCCTCAGGACCAAGAGGGTTCAGTGTTGGTGCCCCTCGGCCCCAGGGGGTGAAATATGGGGGGGACAGGTGTCCCAAAGGAGAGACTGTGCCCTTTTTGGATCGGGACAAAGCATCCTTAAAATTCGACCCTAGAAGCAGCTCTGGTCCATGTTCAGTGGTGAGAGCACTGGACATGAAAGGAAGACGTCACCATTGGCACAAGAAGGACTCCTTCTCCTCTTGATGAATGAGGATGGAGTATTCTGAAGGGTGGTGCCGGACTGAGAGTTGATGATTTGGGGGATGTATTGTATTGGGAATTTGGTGGGGAGGAGGAAGAGATGTATTTGTGAAGTTTTCATTTTCCTTGTGTGTTTCTTTTTTTTTTTTCTTTTTTTCCTTTCCCTTGTAGTTTAGTTAATAATTTATTTTTTTTTTCCCAAGTGGGAGCCTGCTGTGCTTATTCCTGGTCCCATCTCACAGCAGAAACCAGGGAGGGGGTATTCTCATGGGGGCACTGGCATTGTGCCAGTGTCAAACCATGACACAGTGTAGGGGGTGGTGCTGCTTAAGGGGGAGCCAGGGGCTGCCTCAGCAGTTCCTACTCTCATCTGGTCATTTGGGTTGGCCTTGACATCCCAAGTATGGCTTTGTCAGCCTGAGACGCAGAAGAGGGGTTTCATTCTTCACTTCCATGTATCCACAAGCCCTGGTTTTGACAATAATTCAGAAATTTGGGGAAGAACAGACAAATGAATTAAACAGTGTGGCCAAGCAGATGCAGAGACAAGGAGATGAGCAGCAGGGTGCTGGAAAGGAGCCCTGCTCTGAGGCTGATCCACTCCTCTGTGCCCCTCGGCAAGGCGGGGAAGGGGCTGTAAAGCCCCGTTTGAGCTGAGAGCACGAAGCAACTGCAGTTCTCCCCATCTTCCGAGGGCAGAGAGAAGCGAGCACGGCGCGGAATTGCAAAGCACAGCCCTGCAGCCCCGCGCTGCCCTCTCGCTCTTTCTCCATGCGCGCAGCCCAGCGGTGGCCACAGGGCAGGGTGACCCCGCCGCCCGCGGCCGCCCGCACCCGGCACGGGCGGCGATCTCCAGCCCCCCGCAGCATCTGGGGCTCAGGCTGCCTCTTGCCGGGCACCTCATCGCTCTCCATCCATGGTGCTGCTCCGGGATGAGCCTGCGGCCGCCCAGAGCAGCATCTGCCCGCGGCAGGAGCAGCGCTGCCGGCCCCGGGCTGCGAGCGGGCGGCCCCGGCCGATGCTTCCCGAGCGGCTGCAGGCGCTTGTCGTGAGAAAGGAATGTTCTTCCTGTCCCGCCCCATCCCCTTTCAGAGCCCTGCGTTTCCCAGCCGGCCGGATGATTCCCTTCCCAATATATTCTTCCCTTCAGCTGTCTGTCACTATTTCAGGGGTTTCTCCAGCCTGTAGTAACATAGTCAGTCTTTATGCTGGCTTAGGGGAAACATTTCCCTGCAAGACTCAGAGCTTGAGCTCATCTCCTTGCCCCAGTGAGGGATTCACCTGCAAAGTGCACGCAGACACCTCTGTGACTTTTTTGGATGCAGCTCTTGGAAGAGGCTGCCCAGAGAAGCTGTGGCTGCCCCGGATCCCTGGGAGTGTCCAAGGCCAGGCTGGAAGGAGCTTGGAGCAATAGGATAGTGGAAGGTGGTGGAATGAATGATCTTAAGTGTCCCTTCCCACCCAAACCACTCTGGGATTCTGTGATTTGTCTCTGCTTAGGCATGTCCATGTGGACACCTGAGACTTGGGCTTTCATGCCACCCTTTCCCACTGGAGTGGCAGGAAATGGGCTGGCTTGGTGGTCTTTTGAGTGCTGCTGAAATCCAGACACAGCAGCCCTCACCCTGAAGAAAGGCAAGGCTGTTCCATTTCCTTGGTACTGCTGCCAGATTTTGGAGCCTCATTCTCTGCAGCCAGAAGAAGAAACACTTCACCCACCGAGTGGCCAGCACGGAGGGAAGGAGAGCAGCTGTGTGCTGGTGCCTGTCCTCTGCAAGGGGACACACTGTCACCCTGCCCCAGCCCTTGTGAGCCAGTCCCTGGAGAGCTGCTCTGGCCATTGCCACAAGCTCCTGGAGCTTGGTCCAAGGTTTGTTGCAGTGCAATGGATGGCTAGACGATGGCTTAATAAAATGAAGACCTAAGAAGAATTAAAAAAAAAATAAATTAGGAAATAAAGAAGAAACAAGAAGCATAAGAAGGGTTTAGGCCAGAGAAGTGATCTTTCCAAAGCTGGGCAAGGAAAGCTTCTTGATTCTGCAGGATCTTAGACTTGTGGATGATAAATGCATTTTTGTTTGGTTCAATTCTGACTTTGGCTTTCAGCATGTGATGATTTTTAACCAAAAATATGCCAGAAACTGAGCTGCACTTTTGCTATCCTGCACAGGCTCCCCCCAAATCCTCTCTACAGCATCACTCTGAGCTCTCAGTAGTGCTGTTTTAGGCATAGAAACATTTGGTGTGTGCAGGTGCTGACAAAAACAGTGGGGAAGTCACAGGCTAGGCTCCAACAACTTGAAAGCTCTGTTTTACAGTGATCACAGTGACCTTCCACGGGTGAGAGAGGGGAGGTTTGAACCTCTTCAAAACATCCACTCCAAGTGCAGTTTCCCAAAGAGGAAGATCTTCCCTGGGAGACTCGCACAGGGTGAAACACTCTCACTGCAGCTGAGGGCAGAGGTTGTGTTTAAACAGGAGGGTGAGGAGCAGGCTCACTCAGCCATCCCATGTGCATGAAAAGCAGCTCCAGAGCTTCTGGTCTGATTTTTCAGCAGCTCACAGGGCCATGGAGTTGCTGGATGTGTTTTTGTGACCCCCCTCACCCAGAGCATGAGCCCTCTGCTCATTTGGCAGAGAGAGCAAGTGACCAAGGCATCTGGTGGATCTTCAGGGTGAGCTTTGAGAGCAAAGCCCTTGGACACACACACACACACACAAAGGTGGTGCCTGCCAGCAAAAACCTTGGATTTTTTTCAGTATGGGAAGATACATCTCAGGATTGGCTCATTCCCACAACCTCAGCACAAACTCAGAGCAACACAGGGGAGTACTCTGAAAAGCATGGGCTTTGCATTTTGGACCCCTCTCCAAGCCCATGTGAAGGATTCCCTGGGGAATGTACTCCTGGCTCCATCCATACTGACTGCACAGTCACTCCTGGCATTGCCACAGCTTGCTTTGTCCAAGTGTGGGTGGCTGTGGCTTTTGTGTCCCAAAGGGGACAGTCCTCCACTTCATAGCTGTGTTTTCTTCACTGAGTGGATTATTTGCTTCACTCCTGAGGTGAAAACCAGCGTGCATAGGAAACAGGCAGAATTGGTTTGGGGAATAAAATCAGGGAATGATGGGGTGGAAAAATGGCAAAAATAGGCAGAAAACTGGCCTGGCAGTATCAATGTAATTCTTAGGGCTAAGAACCAGCAGGTGACAAACAGGTGCCGTTTTTCTGAGATAAAAGGCTCCGTGCCACTTCAAATAGCATAAAAAACTTGCCTGTGGCTGGGTCTCCATGGGCTGTGCGTCTCTCCCTTGAAGCCATCCATGTGGGAGTCTGACAGCACCAAGGGCAGTCCCAGGTGTCCCTGTGCCTCGTGTCACTGTCCTTGGCGGGCCAGCTGTCCCCTTTGTGGCCTGGCATGTGGCACGGGGGGCTCAGAGCCCGGCAGGGCCGCGCAGCCGCAGCAGCAGGGCTCCCACCGCCCCGTCCCGGAACGCTTTGTCCTTGGCTGCCGCTCTCGGTGCGCGGACAAAGACCTACGAGCCAACAGGAATCATCCTTTGGAGTCTGCAATGACAGCATGGAGGAACACTGATGGGATCATTTAATAAAATCCACACTGTTTCCTTGGGGAAGCTGAATAAACAGCGCTATCAGGAGCTGCCTCAGCCAGCCCTTGAAGGCCAGCAGTGCGTGCTGCCGGGATCGTGCTCCTTGCACGCGGAGGGAGGCAGGGAGCTGGATCGAAGGGCTCATTAATCAAACGGGAGTTTGCCTCTGCTTTGGCCCACATGGAAGCCGGGATGCTGCACAAACACACCCTTCCCTTTGGCCGTGAGCTGGCCACCTCCTCAGGCCAGCTGCAGGTGAGGGATGCACAGAGGAATGTGTGACGCCTCTTGTTTGCATTCCCCCTCACATCCAGGGAGGAGCCCGGGTCCCTCTGTGGCTGGTCCTGGCTGAGAATCCCCCTTGCTGCTCTTTCTGTGGAGAGCAGCTCAGTTAATCCGTGCCAGCTTCTTCTCCTCCTGCCCACTGTTGTCTGGGGACTGCCAACCCCCCGTCCCTGCTTGACACGTTTGGAGTGAGGCTGGGTGTGGATGTGTTCATGGAATCACAGAATCCCCAAATGGTTCAGGCTGGAAAGGATCTTAAAGCTCATCCAGTCCCACCCCCTGCCACAGGACACCTTCCAGCATCCCAGATTGCTCCAAGCCCATCCAGCCTGGCATGGAACATTTCCAGGGATGGGGCAGCCACAACATCCACACCCACAAATATTAATGAATGCTGGACTTGAGCCAGCACCTAAATCCATTCCTCCTTTGTTAATCTGATCCTAAGATGCATTATGATCCAGGGGAATCAAGGAGTTCTCAATGCCTACCCTTGTATCTCCCTTCTTGGAGTCATGTCACTGAGAATTTCAGTGTTTGCTTAAGAACTTTTCTCAGATAAGGTGTGAAGCCTGAGATCACTTTCAAGACTCAAAATTTTGCTCTCAAGAAAATTAGCTTTTAAAAAATGCCGTGGTTTGAGCCAGTGTCACAGTTTCAGGGAGTTTCAGGTGAGGAGTCCACAGCCCCATCAGTGCCAAGCCTTCCCTTCTAAGAACATCTTCCCCCCCCTTTTCCTCCTTTCCCACCTTAAAGAAGAAGCTGAGGAAGCTGGAGCCAGTGCTGCCGTTGCCATCACTGCTTCTGGAATTTCCTTGGCAAGTGTGGCTTTTCTGCCATTTCTGTCCCTGCTGACTTCATCCTTTCAGCCCCTCTCCTACTTCTGGAGGTCTTGGTGGGCTCCATCCTCCAAAACCTCAACTGGCCTTTTAGGAAATCTAACATTTCTTCCTGTGAGTCCTCCGTTGAAAGCTTGTGGCCATTGCACCTTTCAGTGAGGCCAAAAACCTCAATTTATATCACTTCAACTTACTTCTGACTCCCACAATTAGTTATTCTTGCATTGATGACTGCCCATTCTGAATCATGGGTCTGGTGCTGGGACACTCAGTGCATTCAGACCAAGGGGTCTCCTGACTTTCCTTAGTCTTTGGGTTTGGACTCTGTCCTGTTGCAGTTTTCATCAGATTTGGACCAGAGGGTGCTGGACACTGGAACAGACTCCCCAGGGATTGGTCACAGCCCCTGTGAATTCAAGGAATGTTTGGACAAGGCTCTCAGACCTGTGGTGGGATGTCCTGTGCAGGGCCATGAGTCAGACTCATGATCCCTGTGAGTCCCTTCCAGCTCAGGATATTCTTGGATTTGTTGGAGTCAGTCATGGATATGGACAAGACACCTCAGGGTGGATCCCTTTCTCTGCTCTCTGCTATTCTGCTCTTTCCTGGCAATCTCCAAGAAAATTGCTCTGCACTAATCTTTTTTTATCAATTGCAGCAGCTTGCTGGGTTTTCTTCTAAATCTTCCAGATGTCTTTGATCAGCCATGCAAAACACTTTTCATTTTCTCCTGAACTTTGCTTTTCTCTTGAATAAAAAGTGCAGCCAGGCTTGCTTAAGAGGTTTTCTTGAGACAGTACCACTTTCCTTTCTATCTTATGGACCGTGTTTTGCCTTTTAATTTCACCAACGTGACACCTTGGTTGGACAGGGCCGGGTGATTTCCTCATTTGGATCCAGTGGGGCTGGGATTTCCAGCCCTAAACTCCTTGGACTCTGGCACCAAAAATCGATCATAACATCACACAGCAGCTTCTCCCTTTTAAACTTTCTCTGAAATAACCAAAACAGCTCTTAAAATTCCTTTCTCTTACAGCTTACGCTGTGGCATGAGTGTCTCATGTCTCGCGACCCCTCCCGAGACCCCTCTTAGGACCCATCCACACCCCCCAGGTCCCCCCACAGTGCCCCAGGACCCCTCCCCAGACCCCCCCAAACCCCCGGACCCCTCCCCAAAGCCCCCCCTGACCCCCCCGGACCCTCCCCCTCCCCCCCCCGATCCCCTCTCAGGCCCCTCCCGCTCCTGTCCCGAGCCCGGGGGGTCCCGGCGGCGGTGGGGAAGGGGGCGCCGCTTCTGGCTCCCCTCTGATTGGCTGGGACGGCGAGGGGGAGGCGGGCCTTGCTGAGGGGAGCCGCGCCGTGATTGGTTAGTTCAGGGACGTGCAGCGCGCTGATTGGTTGGCTCGGGGCGGGGCGCGCCGCTATTGCTGGGAGCCCGCACAGACGGTGGAGGCGCGAGATTGTGAGGGAGAGCGGAGTTGAGGTAGGGCCGGGGGCAAACTGGGGGGGGTTGGGGCGGGTCTGAGGGGAAATTGGGGATTTTTAGGGGCATCGACGGGAAACACGAGGTTGTGCGGTGGGTTTGGGGGGAATGAGGGGGTCTGAGGGGGCTTTGGTGGGTCTGAGGGGGCTTTAGGGAGCTTTGGGGGGAGCTTGAGAGCGTCTGGAGCATTCTCAGGTGGGTTTAGGGGGAACTGAGAGGAATTGGGAGAGTCTGAGGGGATTTTGGGGGATTGCGAGAGGATTTGGGCCGTTCTGAGGTGGGTCTGGGGAATTTCGAGGAGTCTGAGGCGATTTCATGAGGTTTGGGGGGATTGAGGCGTCTGAGGGGGATTTGGGGCAGTTTGATGGATTTGGGGGCGTCTCAGGTGGGTCTGGGGTGAATTTTGGGGAGAAATGGGGGGGGTTGAGGGTCCTGTGGAGGTTTTGGGGGTCCTGGGGAGGGTTTGGGGGTCCAGAGAGGATCTGGGCCAACACTGGGGGAGCTCTGCGGGGTGGGGCGTTCCTGGAGGGGTCCCGGGGGAGATTTGGGGGTCCCGGGGGGTCCCAGGCCCACCCTGAACTGGGCTCTGGGGGTTTCGGGGGGAGGGGGCACTGCAGGGGTTCCCCCCCCCCCCCGGTTTTTGGGGGGTCTCCCATGGTGCCCCCTCCCCAAAAAGCTCCCAGGGCCCCCTGAAGTGGCTCCTGTTCCACCGGCCGGTGCCCCCTGATCCAGGACGGCCCCACTGAGTCTGGGGGGGTTTGTGGGGATTTTGGGGTTCTGAGAGGGTTTTTGGGGATTTCGGGGTGGCTTTTTTGGGCTTTGGGGGATTTTGTTTGGAGTTTGGGGGGAAGTATTGGGGTTTTTGGGAAGAATTATTGGGTTTTGTGATGGTTATGTGATTTTGGGGGGTTTTGTTGATTTGGGGGATTTTGGATTTTTGGTGTTTTGTTGGGGTTGTGGGGGCTTTTGGGGGGAGATTTATTGAAAATTTTGGGAGTTTTTTTAAATTTTGGTGAGTTCCACTGGGATGTTTGGAGATTCCCTGGGGTTTTTGAGGGTTTTCTTGTAATTTTTGGGGATTTGTGGGGTTTTAGTGGAATTTTAGGGGCGCTTTGGGGCATTCCCTGGGTGTGGGGAAGGGCTGAGAGGCACCAAAATCTCCTTAAAAGCCCTGAAAGCCCCAATAAAACCCACAAAATCCTAATTAAATCTCTCAAAATCCCATTAGAACACTCTAGAATCCCAATAAAAGCCCATAAAATCCTTTGGAATGCCAAACACCCTAAAAATCCTGATTAAACTCCACCAATCCCCCAAAGATGTCCCCAAAACTAGAAAAAGTGCCACAAAATCTCCCCCAAGATCCAAAGAAATCCTGGCAACACCCAAACCCCCCCAAATCCCACCAAAAACCCCAAATCCCCAATTAATCCCACTAAATGCCACTACAATTCCAATAAAAAGCCCCAAAATCTCCTAAAAATCCCAATAAAACCCCAGGAATTTCTGAGAATCCCAAAAAATCCCAACAAAATCCCAGTAAAACCCCCAAAATTCAAAAAGAGCCACAAGAAATTGCAATAAACCCCCAACCACCCCCAGAAAACTCCCCCTCAAAATCCCAAAAAAATCCCCCAAAATCCAAACCCCCAAAATCCACAAAACCAGCCACTCCCAGTCAATCCCAGTGTGATTCCAGTCGCTCTCAATGAGATCCCAGTGTAACCCAGCATGGACTCAGCTGCTCTCACTGGGATCCCAGTGTGATCCCAGTTGCTCCCAGCATAATTCCAGCTGTTCCCAGTTCCTCCCATGATGATCCCAGTTGCCCCAAGAATAGTCCCAGTCCCTCCCAGCAGGGTCCCAGTCGTGCCCAGTTGCCTCCAGGGTAGATTCAGTTTCCCCCAGCGTCGTCCCAGTTGCTCCCAGCATGATCCCAGCTGTTCCCAGTGTGGTTCCAGTGCCCCCAGGATGGTTAGAGACACTCCCAGTATGTTTCAGTTACCTCAGAATGATCCCAGTCTTTCCCAGTTCCTCCCAGTTTGCTCTGGCATCATCCCAGTTTCCATCTGTTGCTCAAAGGGTGGCCCCAGTTGCTCCCAGGATGATCCCAGTTGCCCCAGTTGTAGTCTCAGTCCTCTCAGCATGGTTCCAGAACCTTCCAGCCGATCCCAGTTGCTCCCAGTGTGTCACATTTTCCTCCCAACATGGGCTCAGTAGCTCCCAGTAAGCCCCAGTCAGGTTCCATTCACGCCCAGTATAATCCCAGTATGAGTGTAGCCACTCCCAGTATGATCCCAGTCCCTTGCAGTCTAATCCCAGTTGCTCCCAGTCACTCCCAGTCTGATGCCAGTGCCCCCAGTGTGATCCCAGTTGCTCCCAGCATGGGCCCAGCTGTTCCCAGTGTGCTTCCATCACTCCCCTATGGTTACAGACACTCCCAGGATGGTCCCAGTTGAACCCAGTTGCCCCTGCTCTAGTCCCAGTCCCTCCCCAGATGATCCCAGTGCCTCCCAGCATGGTCCCACTCACTCCCAGTTGCCCCCAGTATGGTCCCAGTTCTCCCCAGCATGGTTCCAGACACTCCCAGTATATCCCAGTTGCCCCCAGCATGTCTGCAGTCATTCCCAGGCACTGCCAGTGGCCCCAGTAAGGTGTCAGTTCTCCCAGTATGATCCCCCAGTCATGCCCAGTAGATCCCAGTTGCCCCCAGCATGCATCCAGTCTTTCCCAGTTCCTCCAGTTTGCTTGCAGCATCATCCCAGTTTCCCTCAGCTGCTCCCAGTAGCCCAAAGTGTGATCCCAGTCGCTCCCTTTCAACCCCAATATGATCCCAGTAAGCTCCAGTTTGATCCCAGTCACATGCCAGCCCTCCCAGTGGGGTCCCAGTATAATCCCAGTTGCTTCCAATCTCTCCCAGTATGGTCCCAGCTGCCTCCAGTGTGGTTCCAGTTGCTCCCTAGATCAGCCCAGTCAGTCCCAGTATGATGCCATTTGCTGCCAGCGTGCTCCCAGTTGCTCCCAGTCAGGCCCAGTCTGGGGGATGATGTGCAGGATGTGCTCCCAGTCCCTCTCAGATCCTCCCAGTATTAGTCCAGTCCCTCCCAGTATGATCCAGAGATGAGCCCAGTGTGCTCCCAGTCCCTGCCAGTCTGAACCAGTTGTGCTCCACATGGTTCCAGTTGCTCTCTTTCACCCTCACTTTTGTTCCAGTCACCCCCAGTATCTCCCAGTGTAGCCCAGTTCCCTCCAGCATCTTTGCAGTTCCTTCCAGTATGATCCCATTTGCTCCCAAGCACTCCCAGTCAGCCTCAGTGTAGTGGCACTCACTGCCAGAATGATCCCAGTCAGCTCCAGCATGATCCCAGTTCATCCCAGTATAAGCCCAGCAGTTTCCAATCACCCCCAGCAGGCTCCCAGTCACTCCCAGTTCCTCCCAGTTGCTCCTAGCATGATCCCAGTTGCTCACAGCTGCTCCATCCCAGTCACTCCCAGTATATCCCATTTGCCGCTAACGTGGTCTCAGTTGCCTCCTGCAGGCTCCTACTCTCTCCCAGTATGATCCCAGTATGATCCCAGTGTCCATCAGTGCGATCACAGTCTGCCCTGGCATGGCAGTGTGATCCCAGTA
Organism: Molothrus aeneus; assembly: GCF_037042795.1. NCBI lineage: Eukaryota > Metazoa > Chordata > Aves > Passeriformes > Icteridae > Molothrus > Molothrus aeneus. Next base: position 2,363,226 of record NW_027099027.1, on the reverse strand, counting down.
TGATGTCAGTACAAACCCAGTCCCGTCCCAGCACAATACCAGTATAATATCAATAGAAACCTAGAATTGTCCCAGTCACTCCCAGTATGATGCCAGTATATTCCCAGTCACTCCCAGTACGATCCAAGTACACAGCCAGTACATCCCCAATACACTCCCAGTATGATCCCAGTACAATCCCAGTATGATGTCAATACAAAGTCAGTACAGCCCCAGTCACTCCCAGTATGATCCCAGTATGATGTCAGTACAAACCCAGTAGAGCCCCAGTCAGTCCCAGTACGATCCCAGTGCAGCCCAGTCCCTGGCAGTGCTGCCACTGCTGGGATCCCCCAGGCCTGTGTGCGTTCCCCCCTGGCGGATGTGCCGAGAGGAGCCCCAAGGGCTGGCAGTGGCCAGGCAGGGTCCCCAGCAAGGCCCAGTTTGGATGTGCAGCCCCCAGTTTGCCCAGTTTGCCTCTCCTTTGGCCCGGGCCGGGTTCCCCCCGCCCGCAGCGGCTGGGAGCAGCCGAGAGCCCCGCGCTGCCCATGCCGACCTGTCCCGGCTCCATCGCCGCTGCTGCCGCGGGCTGCGAGGGCTGCGGGAACGGGGCACCGAGGGTGTGGCTGCTGCTGGGGGAGGAGGAGGAGGGAGGGAAGGGCAGGGATGGAGGGGGAGGAGGAGGTGGGGTAAGGGGGGAGGAGGAGGAGAAGGAAAGGAAGGGGCGGGATGGAAGAGGAGCAGGAGGTGGGGATAAGACAGGGGAGGAGGAGGAGGGGGGATGGAAGAGGAGGAGCGGGAGGAGAAAGAGCAGGGAAGGAGGCGGGGTTAGGGGGGAGGAGGAGAGGGAGGTGGAGATAGGACAGAGGAGGAGCGGGAGGAAGAGGAAGGACAAGGGCGGATCAAGGCTGAGCTGAGGGAGCCACGTGGTCTCAAGCCCTGCCTGAATTCGCAGCCCCCACCTGTGGGATCATCGCCCCCCCCATGGCGCAGGTGAGCGGGCAGGGGGAGCCCGGCCCGGATATCCCGGGGGGTCCCTGGGTTGGGTTTTTGGGGGGATGTTTGGAGAATGAAGAAGTCCAAGGCTGAGCGGAAAAGGCCCCTCGGGGGGACATCGGGGGGTGGCGGTGGCGGCTGCCGGCAGAGGCAGCCTGGAGGAGCAGAGCCCTGTGTCCCCCAGGAGGCCAAAGTGGGGAGGCCAGAGAGGGGGGAGCGCCGCCATTGGCGGGAGCCTCAAGAGCCTGGAGAGGGGCAGGGGGGACTCCTTGGAGCCGCTGCAGCGCAGAGCAGAGAATGAGGGGAGAAGGGAGCCCGGGAGCCCAAACAGCCCCGGCATCCCGAAATGGGGAGAGCCAAGAGGGGGGAGCTTTGGGCATTGCTGGCACTGCCAGCAGCCTGGGCACGGGGGGCACCCAGGAGAAGGGGGAACCCCAAGGCAAGTGTGACCCCAGCAGCTGGGACAGGGGGGAACCCCCGAACACCAGAGGGGAGGGACCAGGGTCGGGGACCCCCTGGGAGGCTTTTTCAGGGCTGAATCTTGGTGTTTGGGAGGTTTTTCTGGAGCCCGGATGGCCGGACTAGAGATGTACCTGGGCAGAGAGACCTTCAAACTCAACGTGTGTTGGCGTAGATGGAACAGGAAAGCCTTATAAATATTATTGTCTGGCTTTTCATTCCAATCTTGCTTATAGTTACTATAAGCAAGATTGGAATGAAAGCAAGCTTTTAGATAGCTTAGTTACTGAACAAAAGGAAAACAATGGTATGGCCCGACTGAAGGTAATCCTCTTCTGATGAAACAATTCCCTCTGCTTGCTGACAGGTCCAAGGGTCAGAGCAGACCCTACTAGCTCAGCAGAAGGGCTCCAAAGAGGAGTTTTTAGGGTTTAAAATGTAACACAGTATGGTGATGTAATGATTCTTACAGGCTGTATGTAAATGCTAAAGAATTTGTATCTTGTACTGGACTGGTTAGTGAGAAATAGAATATTCAACACAGAAGAAGATTTATTGTATTGTAACGGGAACCTTACACTCTTACACTCTTCCCCTCTTACTCTCTCACCCTCTCATCCTCTCTGCTCCTCTCTTCTCTCAGGCCTGCTCCAAGCTGTGGCTGGCAGCTCCAAGCAGGGCCCTGCACCCAGGCCCTTTGCAATAAACCACAAGTTCCACGACCTGGCTGCAGAGATCTCTCGTCTCCGTCCATCCCGACCGTGCTACCCCCGACGCTCCTACAAACACGCTCATCCCTTGTTTTCCCCAAACCAGGATTGCCCATTGCCAACCCTGAGAGGCTGCGAGGAAGAGGAAGATGCTCCGGGACACTGAGGCAGGTGAGGAGGAAGTCAGTGCCCCTTTCCCCTCTGTGCTGCTCCATCTCCCAGCCCAGCTCAGCCCCCGGCTGCAGCACAGCCCTGGGGGGATCTCGTTGCCCTTGCCTGTGGCACGGAGGCAAATCCCATGCTGTCCTTGTCCTTCCTCGCCCAGAGCAGGAGCTGAGCATGGAGAGCAGGGAGGACAAATGCCCGCGGCAGAACCTGGTGGCAGAGGCCGTTTTGAGCGGCTCCACGGCGCAGGAAGCCAACGGGGAGGAAAAGGCCCGGAGATGCCGCACGAGGAGGGACTGCAAACGCAGATGGCGGGGATGTGAGGGGGAAAGAGCCAGCCTGGGCCGGGAAGGCGGCCGGAGATGGAGCCAGAGCTCCATGAGCAGCTCCATGATGGGGAGAAGCCCCACACGTGCGTGGAGTGTGGGAAGAGCTTCAGGTGGAACTGCCACCTGATCAGGCACCAGAGGATCCACACTGGGGAACGGCCCTACGAGTGTGGGGAGTGTGGGAAGAGCTTCAGCCGGATCTCCAACCTGATCGTGCACCAGAGGTCCCACATTGGGGAGAGACCCTATGAGTGCTCCGAGTGTACCAAGAGCTTTCAGACCAGCTCCCATGTCCTCCGGCACTATCAGAGTCACACAGAGGAGAGGCCCTTCCAATGCCCCGACTGTGGGAAGGGATTCAAGCACAACTCCACACTCGTCAGGCACCGGCGCATTCACAGAGGGGAGAGGCCCTACGAGTGTGATAAATGCAGGAAGAGGTTTCAGACCAGCCCTGATCTCGTCCTGCACTATCAGAGTCATACAGATGAGAGGCCCTTCCAATGCCCAGACTGCGGGAAGGGATTCAAATACAACTGCAACCTTGTCAGGCACCGGCGCATCCACACAGGGGAGAGGCCCTACGAGTGTCCCCAGTGTGGGAAGAGCTTCTCCAGCAGCTCTCACTTGACCCAACACCAACGGAGGCACCAGTAAGGGAAGCCCTGCGAGTGCCCCCAGTACGGGAAGAGCTTCGTGCGCTGCTGCAGCTCCATCCCCCACTGGAGGAGGCACTTTGGGCACAGCCCTGGTCACTCACATTCCCTGTGATCCATTTTGGGAACACACCTGGCTGTTTGTCCTTTGGTTTGGCTTTAATTTTTGCTTTTCTCAATATCTTTGCACTCCAAAAACCAAGAGGGATTGTTCTGTCACCTTAAAACCACTCAAATCCCACTGAAAACAACTAAGTTTTAAGCCATAAATGCTCAATCCCACTTCAAATTGCTTGTTCCCTCCTCAAAAAAACTCAGTCCCAGGATAAACTTGCTCAATTCCACAGCCATCAGGGTGAGATGGAGTTGGAAGGAGATTGGGAGAAGTGGGATCGTGTGGAGCAGTGGGATGGGGATTGTGTGGGCCTGGGTGTGTGGGATGTATTTGATAGCAAATAAAACTTTCAAGAGGTCCTGATTTCTGTCCCGTTCATTTTCAGTCAGTTCTTTTTGCAGAGTGCCACCTTGTCAGCTGATTCAATTCCTATAAAAGTCCCATTTTTAAATCATCTAACCCAAACAGTCCAAAAACCAATATCCAAGTAAAGCCACTCACCTGTAATTAAATTTTTAAAAAATATTTTAATTGTTTTTGAGTATCTAAGGGTGATAAAGTTTAATTGTTTGGTTAAAATGTCTGAGAAATTATACTGCTGTTTGGTTTTGTGTTTAGTATATTTGTAATATGAATTGTTTCACTACGGTGTGTTAGATTGTATGTTAGTTTTTTTAGATTTTTTTATCTAAAGTACATTAGTCATCGAGTTAAAACTTTCAAAAGGGATTTCTTGGTATATAATTTGTTTATTTATATGCATTGGTAATATTATAGCAACAATTGTTGTTTTTTTGGGTTGAACCGTTGGAATATTGTAAGGAAGACTTGAGATTTTTATTATAATTTATTTAATTTTAATTATTATTTCTTTATTTATAATTCTAATTTTTTTGAGATGTGTCCTGGTTTAGGGCAAATTTGAGAGAAAACCTCCCCGGGGGCCCCTCCAGAAAGCAAAGCCACAGGGCCCTCCCCCCAACCGGTTCGGGAGGGATTGCTCAGAGAGAAGTGGAAAGAACCTGTTCATTTAACAGGCACAGCACCCCCAGCACACAAAATGAACAATACCCATGACACCGCTCTTTCCCGGCTCTGAAAAGGATGACAAATTCAGAAAGTCTCTCTTGGGGGTGGTCGCTCTGTTCTCAGTCCCTCCGGCGCTGGGGCAGCTGCTGCAGCCACAAGGTGCAAACTCTCGGTGTTTCCCAGGTCCCAGTCCAGAGCAGGTTCAAGTAATTCTGAAAAAAGGAAAGGAAAAACAGTCCAGGGAAAAATTCAGACTGCTTAGCTAAACTAACTAATGAGCAGAAGCAAAAAGCGAGAGCAAAGCAGGAGCAAGAGCAAAGCAAAAAGCCAAGCAAAAAGCAAAAGCAGCACCATGTACTGCCCCGTCTCTGTGTCCCACCAGCTGTGGAGGAGCAGGCTGATAAGAAACCAAAACAAAACTTTCACTCTTCAGAGCCAGTCTTGGAGGCACAGATCATAATATCCAGCATAAACAGAAGACACGAATGGGGATACAAGCATCGTAACGTCACCCTAGGACAATGTCCCAAAGGTCCATTTGCTGTAGATGGGATGACTTGCACGTCAGTGTTTTCCAAGGTAGCTTCTGCTGCTGCTGCCACACCGACTCCTGCGCTCCCTGCTGTGGCTGATTGAAGAATGTCCAGGTTGTGGGGGAGCATTTGTGTCACGGCGCGCCCCCTTTAGCGCTCGGTTCCGCGGTTCCCAGCGGCTCCGTCTCTCTCGTCTGTGGATTTGCATTCGCCGCTTTGGTACCCGTGCTTGTCACATCTGCTGCACTTTCCCTTGGAACCAGTAGCTGTTGCTGTTGGTTACTTTTCTTTACGGCTCTAACTTTGCACCCGTGGCTGCCACACCGAAGGCAAACTCGGTCGGGGCCATTTTCTCTGTGCTGCACAAGTGGCTCAAGGGCAGTTGCCATTGCGTTGCTGGATAGGTGGCCTTGTCCTCTGGAGCTCCTACTCCCAAACAAGCTTCTGTCATGTCTGCCACATTAGCTGTTCTGGGCAAAGTTTGCAGGATCCTTTTGGAGGTGAGATTTGCATTTTCTACTGCTAATTGCATTCCTAGCACAGCTTTAACCTCTAGGCACATTCCTGGAGCCCAAACTACTGCATTTCTGAGGCGGCCTAGGAAACTCATACAAGTCTCATTTGCCTCTTGTCCAATGGTGGTATAAGATGGAGGTGCTAGTCCCATATCTGGAAATGCATGAGAAGCCTCTCATGCAAGTTTCTGAGACTGTTGCAAAATAGCAGTATGCAAACGTGCTTGAGCTTGCGGGTCAGCAAAAGGGCCTCTCTTCAGCATCATTTCTGGGGGGCCAGGCTCCCTAGGGTCTCTTTCTAAGGGGTTTTGATTATTTGTACCATTTCAACACATTCTGTGTGTCCCTGCAAGCAAGAAAGCACCACAGAGCCTCTCCCTCAAAGCCTTGAGGTAGTGCCAAGGCAGAACTTGTTCATGCTCTTTTCCCCTGGTGATTTTCTACTCCCGTCCAGACTCTGATAGCAAAGCCGTGCTGGTGACAAAAGATTGACCTTGGCATCCTGGGGCACTTTCTGGGTGGGTGTTTGAATCTGCTTTTCCAGGCCTCGGGCTGAGCAGGGTGAGGCCGAGGCCTGGGCCCCTCCAGCCGGCGCCGGGAGCCCCCGGGGCAGCGGCGAGGGGCGGCCCTGAGGGGCGGCACAGGGGGCATTTCCCCCGAGCGGGCGGGCGGGCGGGCGGTGGGGAAAGGCGCCCTGGGCACAAGGGCCGGCACAAGGGCCCCGGCTCTCTGCAGTGCGGGCGGCCCAGCGCCAATCGCTGCTCCCGGAGCCGCTGCCAGGGCCGGGTCTCCTCCCCGCCGCTGACCCTGCACCTGCAGCGCTGCCTCCGCCTCTGCCGGGCTCCCCGGCACGGACGGCAAGGACGTGGACACGCTGCAGCAGGGGCCCAGCAGGGACACCCAGATGGTGCCAGGGCTGCAGCTCCTCTCCTGCAAGGAAAGGCTGACACAGCTCGGCTTCTTCAGCCTGGGAAAGAGACCCAGCCTTGATCCAGCTGTGGCCTTCCAGTACCTGAGGGCAACACACAAGAAAGCTGGACAGGGACTTTGTACGAGGGCAGGCAAGGACAGGACAAGGGAGCGTGGATCCAAATTGAGAGAGATTAGGTTTAGGTAAGGGATCAGAAAAAAGACTGTCCTGGAACAGGTTGCCCAGAGAAGGTGTGCGTGTCCCGTCCCTGACAGTGTTCAAGGCCAGGCTGCATGGAGCTCTAGACAAGCCGGTCCAGTGCAAGGGGTCCCCAGCCACAGCAGGGGGGTTGCAGCCATGGGATTTTCCAGATCCCTTCCAAGCCAAACCATGCCACGACTCCATGATTCTGGGATACTTCCCCTCCTCATCCTCTGGCAAAAAAAGAAACTTGGCCCCAAGTTCCACACTGCAGACCATGTCTTTTGGCAGCCTGCAACTGTGTCAACAGAGGATGAAAACAGATGACATTACTGACACGATTTCCCTTTTCTACTTGAAAAGTAAATGCTCTGCTCCTGTCCACTCTGGCAAAATTGTCAGAAGAGGCAACTGTTCCCCATGAAATGCTTGGGCTCATGCAAAGAAGAAAGAAGCCAGAAGCCAACAGTCTTCGTTATTGCTACATTGTTTTCTTTGGTTACTTCTCTAATAGGAATGACTTTGGGGTGTGATTTGTTTGTTTCTCTCTTTTGTTCCTTGGGGCACGCGGCGGCTCCTCCGTTGGGTTCGCGGGGGCAACGGAGGAACGGCCGCGAGCTCCGGCGGCTCCGCAGCAGCAGCAGCAGCACCACCACCACCACCACCACCAGCAGCGCTTCTCTCGATCGGTTTTCTGCTCGACTTCCCACTCGCTCGACATCCCCTTCTCCTCTCACACTCACTCTACTCCTGTCCTGTCCCGTGCTGTCCGTGTTCCGCCTCTCCCAGCCCGGCTGATGCCGCGTCCCGCAAGGCGCCCCTCGGCGGGGCCGCCCCGTGCCCGCCCCTGCCCGGCCCGCCGTGGTTCTGCCTCGGCCGGGCTCTCTCCGTCCTGGCTGTGGCGCCGCTGGAAGAGCCGCTCGCTCTGGTGCTGGCGGAGCAGTGTGGGCTTTTGGCTGCGCCTGGCGCGGGCTCTGGCCCAGCCCCGGCCAAGGCCCCGGGCCCGAACAAAGCCCCTGCAGCGGTTCCGCCCGCAGCTGCCCCGCTGCCTCCCGGCTCCTGCCCCGTGGCCGACAGCGTGGCCGGCAGCTGCTCCGCTCCGAGCTCCGCCACTCGCCAGCTCGGCCGCCGGCCCCGAGCCGCCGCAGCCTGGGGCGGCTCAGCAAGCAGCAGCGCGCCGGGCAGGCGGGTGCCCCGGGCAGAAGAGCGGCAGCGCAGTGCCGCCCGCACGGGCGGAGAGGCCTCCCCTAGAGCAGCTCTAGCGGCAGGGCCCGCTGCGGGGCAGCGGCGGCTGCGGCAGAGTTTACTCCGGTCCCCGCCTCGCCGACGGCGCCCCGGGAAGAGACGGGGCCGGCTCGGAGGGCGGCGGGCGATGAGCTCAGCCTTGGCTCGCAGGCGGCCATCAAGCGAGTGTCCCGGGAGCGCATCTCGGAGTGGGCGCGGCTGGGGAGTGAGCGGGGCCAGCAGGAGGAGCTGGCGGGGCGTGCCGGGCGGGGCTGAGGTGTGGCCCGGCAGGGCGGCAGCTGGAACGCTGCGAGGGCAGCGAGCGTGGAGTGAGCGGGGGCCGCACAGCGCCCCGGGCCGGGCCATGGCGAGCCGCGGCGGGGCCGGGCAGGGGCTGCCCGAGGTGCAGCGCAGCATCGGCCCCGCTGATGGCATCGCAGTCCCCCCGCAGCGCAAGGGCGCCCTTGTGCCCCTGGAGCTGGCGCTGCTGTGGATGGTGTTGCGGCCTGGCTTCTCCAGCGTTGTGAGGCTCCTGGACTGGTTCGAGGTGCCCGAGGGCTTCGCGCTGCTCATGGAGCGTCCGCAGCGCTGTCAGCACCTCTGGTACTTCCTGCACGAGCGGCGGTTCCTGACGGAGCCCGTGTCGCAGGGGCTGTTCCGCCAGGTGCTGGAGGCCATGGGGCACTGCAGCAGCTGCGGCGTCCTGCACCGCCACATCAAGGCCGAGAACATCCTCGTCGACCTGGCCACGGGCGAGGCGAAGCTCATCGACTTTGGCTGCGGCACGATCCTCCAGGACACGTTCTACACCCGGATGTCAGGTGAGCCCAAAGCCGGGGCCCAGCCGGGCAGCGGAGTTCCCCCCTTGGCTAGCAGAGGGGGAAGAGGGAGGGAAGGAAGGAGGGAGGGAAGGAAGGAGGGGGAATCCATCCTCAGCCAGCTGCAGCCAAGTTGCTTTGTGGCAGGGCAGGGGCTGGCTGTTGTGGAACGGGAGCTGGCTGGGAGGGAGGGAGCAGCATGGGCCTGATGAGCTGCGCCCGTGTCCCATAGGAACGCCGGAGTACAGCCCACCAGAGTGGATCCTCTTTGGCTGCTACCATGGCCAGCCAGCCACCATCTGGTCCCTGGGCATCCTGCTCTATGAGCTGCTCTGTGGGCACCTTCCTTTCCACACCAACAAGGACATTGTCTGGGGCCAGCTCTTCTTCCCACCCTGGGTGTCTCAAGGTGGGGATGCGCCTTCAAGGCACGAGGGGAAGAACGGGGTTGGGAGGGGCAGCTGGCACATAAGCGTCCTGCTCTTGCAGCTGGTGAGGAGGTGCATCTCCTGGGCTTAGCTGAAGGAAGTGGCACCTGTGCCTCTGTGCTGGTGTCCTCCGCAAGACAGGATTGATAGGAAACTTTTGGCTGCAGCTCTGAGCACTCCTGGTGTGGCCTGGGCACTGTGGAATGTGGGAGAGCATGGACAGGAGCCTTGTCCCGCTGAGCGGCGGTTTCTGGTTTCTCTCCGCAGAGTGCCAGCACCTCATCAGGTGGTGTTTATGCATGGAGCCCACAGACAGGCCAGCTCTGGAGGACCTTTTTGAGCATTCTTGGCTGCAGGAGCCCGGCCTGGCCCAGGAGACAGCAGAGATGCCTCCCTGTGCACAGTAGGATCCAGGAGCCCAGCAAGCAGCAGCGGCACGCGTCTCGTGGCGCTGGAAGAAAACCCCGGAGTGTTTCCCTGCGGCCGCGGCGCGGAGGAGAGAGCGCAGCCGAGGAGATGCTGCTTCCGCTGGTCCCCTCGAGCTGTGGAGGGAGCGGCTCCGTGCTGCCCTTCCCATTGGAGAAGTGGTGGCAGTGTGGTGAAGGTGCCACGGACTGGGACAGGGGAAACATCCCCCTGCAGCTCAATGGCATTGTGATGTCCCCGCAAGCCGGGGCACAGCTGGCGCGTTCTTCTGGAGCACGACATGGAGCTGGGAACACCATCCTGGATCTGGCCGCTGGCGGGGCAGAGCCGATTGGCTTTGGCTGCGGCCCCTGCCTGGAGGACACACTCTGCGCCCCGATGGAATCAAGATGAGTCCCCAGCCGGCGCAGGGGCGGGGGATGCTGGTGCTTCCAGGCACGGCAGGGCTTGGCCTGGCCACGCGCCGGAGGTTCCTCGCTTGGCGGCGCTGGGGAATATTAATTTTTCCGCCGGCCGCCGAGCTGCTTTTTGGCAGGACAGGGGATGGATGTTGTGGAAGGGGAGCCGGCTCCTGGCCTTGCTGACAGCTTCTGCCAGCCAGCCTGGCACGGGCTGAGGCGGGGGCAGCCAGCCTGACAAAAGCATCCACCCATGTGGATGGGGGCAGCAGAGGGGGACGGGTTCCGAAGCCGTGCCCCAGCTGGTCTGCTCTGCAGGCCCTTGAGGAAGGGGTGCATTTATGGGCGGGAAAGGTGGGGATTTTCCCCACCCGTGAACTGGTTTAATTCTCACATGGAGTGGTCAGACCCTCCTCAGGCCCATGAAACGGTGACAGGCTTTGTGCTTTTTCTGTTTCCAAGTCTTGTTTTGAATTGACTTTAGTGCAATTGTTCTTTGTTTTTCCCAGGAGGATTACACCTGGTGCCTGGACCGGACGGGGAAGCGCCTGCAGCGTCCGTGGAGCTCGTCCAGTGCCAGCGCTGCCCCCGGGGCCACGGTCTGCAGGGACAGCCCCTTCGAGAAGGACGAGGACCTGGTTTGGGATCGGCTCCTCTCCTGGCAGCAGCTCTCCAGAGGTGGGCACCCGGCTCCACAGCTCGGCTGGCAGAAGGGCTCCGGGCAGGCGGCAGCGGGCACACGGGCATCCCGCTCTTGCAGCTGCTGAGGAGGTTGCTGTGCCGGGATTAAGCAGAGGAGGTGGAACGTGGCCTGCCCCGCTGCCCTTCTCTAAAGACAGAGAATGGGTCAGGAGGTTTGGGCTCTGAGCACAGCCAGCAGCCTGCCCGGGCACAGGCCATGGCGGGACAGGGGGACAGGAGCCTGCTGCCACTGACCGTGGCTCTCTGGTTTCTCTCCGCAGGCTGCCAGCACCTCATGCCATGGGAACGGCACCGCTCGGCCTGCCAGGCTGGGAGGGCTGGAGGGCGGCCGGTGTTCATTTGCTGTCAGAAATAAATTGGGTTTTTTGTCATTGTCATCATCGGAGCGTTTCTTTCCTCCTTTTCCAAGCTCTTGGCCTCCCTTCCTCCAGGGTAATCTTTTTTGTCCTTCCTCAACCGCTTGATGGCATTTGGCAGGGGGGGTTAAGCAACGTGAAAAATTCAACAACAGCTCCCGTTGCCAACTGCAGCAGCCCCTTCAAGAGCCCTGAGCTTCCACCAAGGTCAGTGTGTGCCTTGCAAAAGGAAGTGCTTTGCAGTGATGGGGTTGTTGCCCTGCTGCAAAAGCTGGGAGGAAATCAGAAATGGAAAAATGCCAATTTGGCTCAACCACCGCCCAGGATCTTCATCTTTTCCCTCTTCTCCATGACAGGCAGGCAGGGCTGGACTCCAGCAAGGTTCAAGTCCTTGGTGCTCTCTGGCATCAAAGGGATCAAGTAAACTCTTGCACGCAGGGACTACAACAGGGCTTCTTGTCAGATCCCAGGAAATTCCTCTGGCTGCCCTGGAGGACTCGAGCCCCTGCCCAGGGCGCTCAGAGACCCTGGCACAGAGCCCAAGACCCCTGTGCCTTTGATTTAGCCCTTGGAAAAATCAACCTTACATGAAGAATTGTGAGCCATGACAGTTTAAGTAGAATGATAGTGAATTTATCCCAGGGTGAAAAATAGATTGTTGGGGTTTCTAGAATGGGGCTTCAGGGGGCAAGATGGAGGAATCTGGACGTGTCCAGCCTTTCTCCTTCTTCTTGGCCTTCATCTTCTGCTGTGATGTTGGCACTTTTAGAATGGTTTAGAGTAGAAGCTCACTGTCTAACATAGGTGATAGGTATTGGAAAGTAATTGTAAATATTGTACAGGTAGTTTTTAGGATTAAAAGATAACGCCGCCCTGGGGCAGGCAGAGTGCCTTAGACTGTCTTGCTGAGAGGACCTTGGCAGTACAGGAGAAAGAATTTTATAGATAAGATACAAGAAACAACCTTGAGAGCCAGAAATGAAGAGCTCTGACTCCTTCTTCGAGCGCCGGGCTGGGAAAAGAGACTTTGGAACTTATCTCGGGCTCACTCTGACCAGCGAGAGACCCCGAGAGCATGAGTCCGTAAGACGAAATCTTGAAGGATTGGCTCCAAAACATAAATATCCTTGTTGGCCGTGTCTTCTTGACCAAGAAATCCTTCAAAGCTCTTGTAACTACAAGTCTTGCGGCCCTGTGAGCCATGCAGTGCAGATGGGAGCCAAACTCACCCTTCCTGTCTATGTAGAAGAGAAGAAAAAGCAATGGCATCATCTGAAAAACTCAGAGGTCCGCTCTCTAGCACCTTCCAAACTCCTTCAAATCGCCCAAAGTAGGATTTAGCTAAAAATAGGTGTCAAGGACTCTTAGTGCTGGCTCTTGGACTCCAGAGCAGCTGCTTTAGAATCTTTCACAGAACCCTGTGCAGTTCTGTGGTGCCAGAAATGGATCATTTGAAGAAACTTTCCCAACTGACTTGCATGGACGTTTGTTTGAAGGGTATTTGAGGAGAAAGGCTCGCGGTAGAGCTCTGGGCTTTGGCCTAGCTGTGTCCCCTGCTGATTGTCAAGTGTGCCATCAGCTGCAGGGCTTTCTGGGCTAAAACTATCATCAAGTCACTGGGACTTGCTCTTTTTGGCCTCTAAAAGCTGGAGCCACTTTCGGGGCAAATTTGGAGACCTCATCTCTGGGAGGATGGAGCAGCTAGGATTTTCCCAGTTGCTGGCAATGGTTCTCCAGGCCCTGGGTGTAAAACGGGGCTGCCCAGCAAGTGCGGATCTGCAAGGTGATAAACTATTGTCTTGGTTTGAAAAGAGAGGTGTCTGCTAAGGAAGGCAGAAGCCTTCTCTGAAATGGAAAATGTCAATCCCCTCCCTTCAAATGATTCTCATTTAGAAATTCAAATGCTCTTGGGGAAAGATATGGGGATAGGACTGAGCCCGCAGAGCTGGGCAGCGTTTGCTGATGCTCTGAGCCCTTCCTAAAGATCCTGTGCGGGCTGTCTCAGACACCTGGGGCCAGGGATTCCTTCCAAGCTGGGCCACTTTGGCTGGGCCGGGGGCGGCCCCGGGGCAGAAGGCAGTGTGTGCAAGGGCCCTGGGTGGCACGCTGCAGCACGGTCACCGTGCCATGGAACGGAAGCCGGTGTCCAAGGCCCCTTTGTGACACGTGGGAAATAGAAGCTTGCCCGGCTGCTGGCAACACGCAACGGGGCACAAGGGGACAGAGCAGTGCCGTGAGGAGCCCCCGCACAGCGCACTCGCTCCCGTCTGACCCGGAGCTTCTCCGCGGCGCTGTTCCTGCAGCTGAGCTCGAGGCCAGAGCACAGGACTCGCTGACCTGTGGCCTTCCTGAGGCTTCTATTCTGCAGCTGCCCTCAAGGGCAGAGCGTGGGACTTGGTGCCCCAGAGCTTTCCCAAGGCATCTCTCCTGCAAGTAGCTCCAGGCGCAGCCATGGAGGAGAGACCCCCGAGAGTGCCCAAGCTGGCCTGGGTGGAGGAGGAGGAGGAGGAAGAAGAAGGCCCTGGAGCTGCCCCAGCCCAGGAGACAGAAGAGGTGGTGCCGTTCCATCCACCGCAGGAGGGTGAGTGGCAGAGCTGGGCTGCCACAGGGCTGGAGCCTGCAGCCAACTTGGGCCCATGCCATGCCATGCCATGCCATGCCATGCCATGCCATGCCATGCCATGCCATGCCATGCCATGCCATGCCATGCCATCCCCTGGGGAAATGCCCATGGACAGGAGGGAAGAGGGGCCAGACAGACACCCCGCAGTGGCCGTGCTCCATCCCCTGGGGCATCCCAGGGCTCTCCCTGCCTGGGCAGTGCAGGGCTGGGCTCTGTTCTCTGGCCTATCCCGCAGCCCCTCAGCTCTGGCTGCGCTCGCTCTTTGCCAGATGCAGCCCTGGAGCGCACACAAGAGCAGGGATCCAGCCGTGGCCGCTTCCGCAGAACAGCGCAGGTACCTGCAGCCACCCCCACCTGGGCTGGGCCTGCTGTCCCTGCTCAGCCCAGCACCGTGTGTGCAGCACTCCATGCAACATCCCCGGCCTCTTGCCCTTCTCCTACAGCTCATCTGCGACTTTATCCGGAGCATTGGGCAGGAAGAGACCAGCACCATGGGCACTGGGCTCAGAGCTCACTCAGAGCTCCTCAGTCATGAGACCAGTGCCGCCCTGCTGGATTTGCTCCTGGAGAAGGGTGTTGCCAGGCCAGAACAAGTGAGCAGCCTGGGGCCAGGCTTCAATTCCCCCATGAGTCCCGTGGCTTCCCCAGCCACGCCTGCTGGTCCCTGGGAGCCTTTGAGGCCATGGCAGTGCACTGGCAAGGGAAGCACTTCTCTGGGGACCCTGGGGACATCGCTCCCTCTGGCAGCTTTCCAAGTCTCCCCGTTCCTTCTCCAGGTGCCAGCCATGGTGAGGTCCATTCACCGATGGCTCCTGGCCAATGATTCTGCCGAGCACAGGCTGGACAAGGCCCTGCTGAATCTCACCAGAGCACACCCGGGTGACGCAGTGGTGACGCTCCTGCGTGCGGCCCCGTCCTGTGACAGGTATGGGGCCCACCTGCCCAGAGGGCTCAGGCCTCCCCGGCCCATCACCCTGTACCGCCTGGCCCAGGTGTCTGAGCAACAGAGAGTTCCAGGGCCCTCTGGCTGCTGCCTTTCCCAGCCCTGGCACGTCAGCCCCCGAGCCTGCTGCCATGCTCCCTTGCCGTCCCTCAGGGGCCTGTCCCCACAGGGCTGGGCTGCCTGGCTGCTGCCGGCCAGGCCCAGTGGGCACAGGCAGAGCCGGCAGTCAGCCCGGGCCCCTAGGGATGCCCAGGCCACGGTGCTGTGTCTGAGACCCCCCTGAGACAGAGCTCTAATCCCACAGAGCTGCCATCTCCATGTGGAAGACCATCATGTGCTCGTCCAGGACTGCAGAGCCAGTGCTGCTGATCCTCCTGGATGTGCTGGGCAGCTGGCCAGAGCGCAGCACGTGCACCTCCGATGGGGACAAAACGGGTGTCTTTGGCCTGGCTGTGAGTTTCTGCAAGTGGCCTTTGCTGGCCACAAGGCCGCCTCTCCAACAGCTCTCCATCCTCCTTCCACCACTGCATCTCCCTGCCTCAGGCTCTGGCCTCAAACCTGGCCCAGGGGCAGCCTCAGGCCCACCAGGCCCCGTGCTCCCCCTGCCAAGGTCTCTCTGGGCCTCTCCCTGCCCTGCTCGGGCCCTGCCCCAGGGACACCTGGGCACTGAGCGCTGTCTCGGGGGCCTTTGTCCCTTGCAGGCAACCGTGGTGATGTGGAAGATGCTCCAGGAGCCCCATGTGCCACGTGTAGTGACGTCGTATTTCCCCCAGCTATTTGTGCATCTGCTCTTCCAAGTGTTCTTCAGCACAGAAGAGATGCCAGAGGAGGTCGATGCCTTCTGGAAGGAATGCCTGCAAGAGCACGGCCTTGCCACCAGCCCCAACAGGTGCTCCATGCCAGTCCTCCTCTCCCTGCCACGTGGCCTGCCAAGGAGCCAGTGCTGCCAGGGTGACCTGGCCTTTGCTGTGCACACAGGTTTGCAGTGCAGAGCCTGAAGTCCCTGCTCTGCCAAAAGCAGTACAAGGAGGTGGTGGTGTCAGTGGAACGCAAGCGTGGCTGGGACACGCTGCTCTGTGCTGACACCCGCCACTATGCCGTGGGTCTGCTGGCCAGGTGAGACTCCCCTTCTCCCCATTGCTCCCGGCATTTGTGCCCTGTGCCCGGGCTGTCCCACACAGTCCCCGTGGCCCTGGGTCACAGGGCCTTGTCACCGAGGGACGGCCAAGCAGACTGGAAAAGGCTGGGAGGGGAGAGAGCACAGGAGGAAACACCTCCTAAAGGGCCCAGGTCCCCTTGCAGGACGGTGGTGAAAGACCAGCAGGCTCTGCGAGCCTGTCCTTGGAGAGATTTGTTCAGGTTCCTGGTCCCTTTTTCGCCCTCCTAGGGAGATGCGCCATGCTTGTCTTGGGTTGGGTTCCGGTATTGCACACCACCTCCTCTGGCTGCTCAGCACACAGGAGCCACACTGGGATCTGCCCGCCCTGGCGTTCCTTGTGGAGGTGAGCCGGGTGTGCAGCGCTGCCTGGCTGAGCTGCCTCCCAGCTCTCTGCCCTCTGGGAGCCGCAGCCGCCTGGGACGCTGCCCGCGCCCTGTGCTGCTGCTGCTGCTGCTGCTGCTGCTGCCTGGGCCCAGCCCTGTGCGGCTCCGGGCTCCTGCCGGCCGGCTCCCCCATCATTGGCCTGTGCCTTTCAGCTCCTCGAGTGCCTGGATGCCAGTGAATGTGGTGCCAGTGTTGTGAAGGTCTCTTCAAGGTACCTGCAGAGCGAGTGCAGGGAGAGGCGTCGCCTGGCGCTCAGGGCCCTGCTGGAGCTCATTGATGATCCCTCAATGGTGAGAAGGGGGTGGTGGCTGAAGCTGCGCTGGGAACGCAGTCACTTGGCCTGGCCTGGGCTTGGGGCGCTGGGGCAGCTGCTCCCAGCTCTCCTGCCTCCCGCTTCAGCTGCCCGCGTGCTTCGGGACAGGCCTTTGGCCCCTGGGCCCTGCAGCAGCAGGATGGCCTTTCACAGACTTGTGTTCCGCACAGGCCCAAAGAATGTGGAGCCTGACCCAATGCCTCATGGACCTACTGTGCGACAATGATGCAGAGATAGCTGGCATGACCCTCATCACACTCAGCTTTCTATTCCTGCACAAATCACACATTCTGATGTCAACCCCCATTGCCCTGCAGCTGGCTGAGGCGCTCCTGCCACACTTTGACCACGTAAGGCTCTGTGCCCCCAGCCACAGCCACTGGCTGCTGCCTGGAAACTGTGTGCCCTGTGCATTTCCAGCCCTGTGCCCAGGGGGGCCTGCAGGAGCCAATGCTGAGGTATTTTTTCCTTTTTTTTTCCTACAGGATAATAGCCAGGTCCAGCTGCTCTCCATCAAACTCTTCCGAGACATGATGGAGTATTTGGAAGAGAGAGAAAACACTTTGGAAAGCCCTGTGCAACAGAGCTTGCTTCCACTCTTCTTCCACTGCCATGATGAGAATCAGCGTGTGGCAGAGGTGAGGACTTGTGGGCTGCTGCTGTCCCCCTGGCAGGGGGCTCGGCTGCCTCCTGCCCTGCGCCTGCTGGATCGCAGCCTCCTGCAGGCCATGGCACGGGGATGCGGGTGCCGTGCCCTGGGCTGTGGGGCCATCTCCGCGTCCCTGCTGCTCTCCAGGCTTCTCGGGAAGCGCTGCTTTGTGCGGTCAAGGTGATGAAGAGGAGGGATCTCAAGAAGCTGTTGAAGGAGCAGAAACTGTGCAAGTTCAGCGAGTGCCTGGTAAGGAGGGCCTGCAAGGCCCAGCATCAGGCTGGAGAAGGCCCCTGAGGGCGGCGCTCAGTGTGCGGGCCGGGCAGCTGTGCCCCTGCCCGCTGCGGCAGCCAGAGGCCGCGCGGGCTCCTCTCCAGGCTCCCGAGGGCCCGAGCCGGGTGCCCGTGGAGCCCCGGCCCGGCGGGGCTGCGGGGCGGCACCGCGGCTCCCCGGGCAGCAGCCAGCCCGCTGCCCCCTCCCCTCGGGAGCCCTTGGCCGGCGGCTGCTGGCCGCGCCTCAGGGCTGTGCGGGCAGGGGAGGCCGGGGCTGGGCGCAGGCAGCGCCCGGCCCAGGGGCTGAGCCCGCGCCAAGCCTTCCCTCCTGCCGCTCTCTGCAGCTCGCAGAGGACAGGAGCCGAGCGGCCGAGCACCTGCGCCGGGCCCTGCACTACCTGCAGAGCCCACAGGAGCCCCTGCGAGAGGCGGCCATCAGCTTCATGGGTGAGCCACGAGCCCGCGCTCCCTCCCCGGCCCGGCCCGCCGCAGCTCTGCCCCGGCCCCGCCTGCTGCCCCGGCAACGCCAGCCGGGCCCGGCGCCGTGGAGCCCCGCCTGGGCTGGGCATTGCTGCTGCCGCCCTCTGGCAGCCGTGCCCTGGGGCGGCAGCGTGCGCCAAGGGCCGGGCTGAGCCCTGCCGGGCCAGCAGCCCGTGTGGCCGCAGCGCCGGCAGCGCCGCTGGCAGGGAGCTGTGCCGCTGCCGCCGTGACAGGCTCTGTGTTCACAGGCATGGCCGGGCGGCGCCTGAGGGGGCAGCAGCGAGAGCTGCAGCTGATCTGCACTGGTGAGTGAGGGCAGCGGGCTGGCAGCGGGGGCTGCTGGGGGGAGCTGCAAGCCCTGCCCCGGCTGTGGAGGGCTCTGCTCCCGTGGCCAGAGCACACTGAGCTTTCAGGGCCACGGGGGCCATTGGTGGCCCGCAGCTTCGGCCTGATCGCCTTGCTCCCTGCTCCCTCCTGGCCATGGCAAGAGCCGGCTGGCATGGCCCTTGCTGGGGGCTCTCCTCGGCTCCCTGCAGATCTGCCTCTGACCGTGGCTCTGTTGCTCTCTCTTGCAGCCCTTGAAGACAAAACAAATGACATCAGCCTCGCCGTCGGAAGCCTGGCAATTCAAACCCTCTGCATCCTCAAGTCAGGAGAGCGGGCTCCCATCTCCAGGTTCCAGTGGCTCCGAAATCACCTGCGCAGGGCGTGGAAGAGACGGCCTCGTGTGTCACTGCTCGGCTGCCTGCCCTGCCGCAGCTCCGTGGAGAGCTGATCCCAGAAGCTCTTTTTGCTGGGGCCACCAGAGTCAGGAGGAATTTTCTTTTACTTCAAGAATGTTCTTTTCTTTTTTTTTTTTTTTCCCTTTACCATGTAAATATAGACTGTGTTCTAATACACAGACTGCCAGGATCTTTCTTTTGCTGCCCAGGCTCCGCAGGGCCTAGGGGAAGAGGGGATAAAGGGTGCTTGTGCTCAGCCAGCTGCCCAGGCATGCAGTGGGCAAGGGGAAATGGCCAGAAGCCCCTTGGCCTTTGATGGTTCTGCTGAAGCCTTTGTGCTGCCCACAGAGCGGCTGGGCAGGGGCCGGAGCTGCGGGGATCCCTGCCAGAGCGCTGCCTGGAGATGGCCACAAGCCCTGTGCCAGGCAGGAAGCGCCATCCGTGCCCTCCTGCCCATCTGCTGCTGGCTGCCTTGCTGAGGGCTCCCAGGTGCCTCTGCATGGGGCTGCTCTGGAGCTGCTGTGGGGCTGCGGCGCTGCTGCCGGGCAGCTTGGCCGCGCTGGGGCAGGGCCTGAGGGGCTGGGGCGCTGGCAAGCCCTGAGCAATGGGGCTGTCAGAGGCCACAAGCAGCCCCCTGGCAGCCGCCTTCTTCCTGCCAGAGCTGACTTGCCAGACACATCCTGGGCACTCTGGAACTAACAGTTTAATGAAAGGTGGAATCTGTTGCTCTTAAGAGCAAAGATTCATAGCTGGAATAAAGAGTGTTCAGCCCAGCTGTTTCTACGATGAGGCCGTATTTCATCCCCCCTGAAAGTCCTTCATGTTTGCACAGAAAACTGTCCCTGCACAGCCCAATAAATTCCATCACTTCAGCTGGCCAAACAACCACTGTGGTCAAGTGGGGTCTGAGCAGCTTCCAGGATCCCAAGCAGCTTCAGAAGCTTCATTTTACACCTCCTCTTCTCCCAGTGAATACCCACCACCACCATAACTGTGGACCCATAGCTATGGATCACTGGCCTGGCCAGCACAGGGCTAATGTTTGCATCAGCCAGGAGGAGCTGCTCTGCCTGCCTGTCTGTCTCAGCCTCAGCCCTGAGACCCCAAATGCCTCCATTCCGGCCCAATCCTTCCTGGTGCTGAGCATAAGAACTTGTGCAGACAAGAGCAGGGGGGGAATCTCACCAGCCGTTTATCACCTCAGCAACAAGACCTTGGTACCAGGCTGTTATCTGTAGCAGAAAGCAGCAGCAGGAAGGAGACACCAGATCACCAGCCCCAGGCCATGGCCCTGGTGCTGTCCTTACCAGTGATCAGTGTCTGCAGCTCTCCAGGAGCTCAGGGAGCAGGGATGCTCCTCACCATCTCATCTTACCCATGCACCCAAAGCCACGGCCAGCTGTGTGCTCCTGCCCACCAGCACATGCCAAGGCACAGCGTGGGATTCTTGGGGAGGTGTCCTCTGCAGGGCCAGGAGCTGGACTTGGTGATCCTTGGGGGTCCTTTCCAACCCAGGATATTTTGTGATTCTAAGGCTTTGGCCAGCCCAGGTTTCAGCCACCTCCCTGATCCAGGTGTGATTGACCCCAAACCAGATCTTGCCTCTGTCTACCCTCCAGTGCAAGGAACATGTTGCATCTACCCCAGCCCCCTGCTTGTGTCTGATGGATCATGCTGACCTTTTCAACATATTTCTTGGAGTATTATAAAACATTATATAACAAAAAATTTTAAAAAAAGAAAAAACAAACCAAAAAACCAACAAACCAACCCAAACAAAATCAATTTGGGTAATGATGGCCTTTTGTTCCAGTTCATCCTGCACCAAACTCCACAGATGGTAACTCTGAACATTTCCCAGACCTTCACAGTAGAGCTTGGAACTGTCTCTCTGATTTCTTGGTTGTTTCATGACACGTGCATTTCTCCTATATAATCCCAGTGTTTTGCTTAGAAGCCATATTGTAACTGGGAATCAATCTTCTTCATTTGAACATCTAGGACAGATTCACACATCATTTCACCATTAACTAGGACAGACTCAGCCTTGCAGATCTTTCAGGTTTCAAGCCTGGCTGTGTTGTTTCAGTTCTTTGCTGCTGCTTGTGTTTTGTGAAAAAAAAAAAACCAAAAAAACCAAACCAAAACAAAACAAAAAAAACCAAAAAACAAAACAAAAACAAAACAAAACAAAAAACCAAAAAAAACAAAAAAAAAAAAACCCACAAAACAAAAACCCAGACTTTGGGACTTTGTGTTGCAGCTTGAAGAAGAACACAGGTTGTTTCATCACTGTTGTGAGACATGTGTTACCCGGCTCATTAATTCACAACAGTTCTTGTTTTCTCTGCCTTTTTCACGCTGATGTGATACATTTGTGAAGTCCAGGGTTGTACTGCAAGTGATTAATGCTGCAGTAAAGTCTAATAAACTGAGTTTCAGACAAAAAAGTGTGAAAAATGTAACCTCTAAAGTTCTGAAAGCTCACATGTGACAAAACCCATAAATCAGCCCAGAGGCAGTCATTATGGTGAGTTACTAACGTGATTATGCAGCTGCATTTGTCATCATTTCCCATTACGTAGAGAATAAACCTGTCAGGCTGATTTATGGCAGAGGGCTCCACAAGATGGGGACTGGCACCTGTGCTGTTCTGTGGAAAACGATGAGAAATGCTGTGTGTGCTCAAGTGCTGAATGGAAAAGGAAGGAGGGGAGATAACTGTTGTTTGAAGGCACCGATTCAGGGACAAAGACTTCAGAGAGGAGTCATGCTTGCACCCATGGGATGGCAGGAAGAGTATCCACCAACCTGTCCCAACAGCAGCAGCAGCATCAGAATGCGTTCTCCACAGGTGGAGGGAAGAGAGGAGAGAGGAGGTCTTTTGAGGGGACCAAAGTCAGTCATGGAGAAATCCTAGAATCCTGGAATGGTTTGGGTCACAAGGAATCTGAAAAACCATCTTGTTCTAACCCCTGATGTGGGCCGTGACAAACTGAACAGCTGAATGCCTGGCTACTCAGGGGATACTCAAGGTTTTGGATTCCATGCCTGTGCATCTACCGTGGAGCAGCTGGGTCTGCTGGGAGCAGATGGCATCCACCTGAGCTCAGAGCAGGCCAAAAGATGGGCAGATGTCGGACTGAGCAGGGTGAGGGACATCCCTGCACAGCAGCGCTCTGACAAGAGCAGCAGTGGCCTCCTCTCAGTGCCCTTCCCCGAGCAGCAGCCGCTGAACACCATGGTGGCTACACAGATGCTTTTGGCTCTGCAATCCCTTTGTGCTCAAAGGCCACGCTGGGCATTTCAGCTGGGCTGGAAGGTCTGGCTGGGCAGGGAACAGGCAAGAGGCACTGCTGGTGTGAGCTCCATGTGTTCACTGGGGACACAAGGAAGATTCTGTTCATCCAAAGAAAAACACAAGCAGCCAGTCCCTGCTAACACAGCAGTGCGACTCTGTCCAGAGCAGCTCAAATTCTCTGCCAGAACCATCCCCCTGCACCTTCTTGATCTGAAGGGGACTAGAAGTGGTTTCACTGCAGTTCTTTATTTCTGCTGTCTGACAATGGGACGGTTTCACAGAAGTCTTGGATGGACTGGATCAGGGAATAGTCAAGCAAGAAAAACTGAGCAACCATCACCCAACCCCACTCACAGAAGAACGAGTCCCATTAGGAAAAGCACCTCAGGTGTTTTCATCGTTGATAATATGTATCCTACTCAACATTATTGATTATAATCTTTTCCCTTTGGAAACTTATCAGTGGGGACTTCTGCCTGCTTTGTGAAGGGAGCCCCTGGGGCCCATCCCCTCCCAGAGGGGCTGCACTTGCTGCCTGCCGGGGCTTTCATTGCTGGGCCCACTGGGAGCCCCTGAGCTGGGCTGGGCACCAAGGGCAGGGCTGGCCCGGCTGTGATGCCTCTGGCCCCTGTGACACCAGGGGCAGCGTGTCACAATGGGGGCAGCTGGAAAAGGCCCCCGCAGGTAATGCTGGCCCAGCACAGCCTGGGCAAGCGGTGAGTGTGCACGTGGCGGGGCTGGGCCGGGCCAGGGCCGGGCCACAAGCGCCGCACCCGGGCCTGCATTGTCCCCCTGCACCCAGGGCCAGCCCCTGGGGCCGGCGCCTTGGCCGGGGCACGGGGCTGCTGCTGCTGGCCCACTGGCACAGGCCCTGCTGCCTGCCAGCTGCCCGGGGCCCTCTGCTTCTGCCCTCACATCCCTGCGCCTCCGGGCCTCACTTCAGCCCCCACAAGCTCCCTTGGGAGCCCCAGTGAAAGCCTCGTCTCTCTCCTCCTGCAGACCATGGCAGACAGAGCAGTCCTGCCTGTGCTTGTGCTGCTCCTCTTCCTGTTCCCACTGTCCGTGGTGGACAGATTTCACGGGGATGTGCAGCAGCGTGCAGAGGAGATGAAAGCGGCACCCCCAGAGCCAGCTGAGCCCGGCTGGGGACCCTGGCTCCTGGCTGCCTTGCGCTACCTGCACCAGCTCTGGCAAATTGCTCAGCCGCTGCTCCTGCCTTTGGGCTGGTGGCTCAGGCGCAGAAGGGCAGCCACGAGGCAGAGAGCAGCGGCCCAGAGAGCTGAGGAAAAGGCCAGAAGGAGGAAGGTGGAAAGCGAGCGGAGAAGGCGGCTCCTTAGGAAGAGATTCAAAGACATGGAGCAAACGCGCCGGGCTACGAAAGAAATAGAAAAGCAAATGGCCAGGCTGATTGGAATGAATAGGGATACAAACAGGATGCTGAAGGTAGGCAGGGCAGGCTTTTGGAGGAGCACAGGCAGTGGCTGTGTGAAGAAAAGCTTCCTGCTGGAGATGCTCTCTGGGCCGGCCAAGGCGAGCCGCACATCTTTGTGAGCAGCCGGCGCACAGAGCTGCGCTTGCTGCCCAGCACAGCCCTGCGCCGGGGCACAGGCTCCGGGCTCCTGACACACCCTGCCCCTCTGCCCTCTCTCTCCTCACGGGATCTGTAGTAACTGCATCTATTTTAACCCTTTCCCATACAGAGCCTTTGCATCTGCTCGGAGGAAAGCACCATTTGAAGGCATCGGGCGCAATGATTGGAGATTGATTCAAATTCTTCAATAGTTTTGAAATATTTAAAATGTTTTGTTTTAAAATAATTGTCTTTAGCAACATTTTCCAAACTTTTTATGACTATAATGTAGATTAATACTCTTGTAAGATATCATAAATATTTTAATAATAAGTAGTAATTAAATAATGGCACTTTTCTTTAGATTATATAGAACTTATAACTTATAACTTATAACTTATAACTTATATAGATTATATAGAACTTCAAAATTACCAAGTATTATTGCAGTTAACCAAAACTGAAGTATACTTTATTTCTGTTTAAAACATCAAATTTTGCTTAATCTCCATGGTCAAATAATTATTTTGTGTCTTGTTTAATATTCATATATACAGTATATAGACTGTTGCTACGAATGCCTATAATCACAATTGGTTAATTTAAATTACACTCTCTGCCCTCCTGTCTCGGGAGGGTGACTTCCCTCAGGCAGCTGCAGTCCCTGTCAAGATGCAATAAAGGCAATGCCTGAACAAACGCTGTGTCTGTGAGTGTCCATGCTGGACTCAGGTGTCAGCTGTGGGGAATTCCTGACACAGGGGCACCACAGCAGCCCTTGGCCATGCAGAGGCTCCTTTCCTCCCCTGCAGCAGCTGCTCCTTTGGTGCTGTGATCCAGCCTCTGCTCTGCGCGATGCCAAATGCAAGAAAACCAGGAGTGCCACCACTCAGACTGTCACTCGGGTCCCTGCAGAGCTCAGGAGCCACCATGGCTGTGTAGGTGTGGAACCTGCAGTGGGCCATGACAGCAGGGACAGCAGGGACAGCAGGGACAGGGGGACACAGCACAGCAATCACAGCCCGGCTGCCCTGGGACAGGCCCGGCAGGCGGACAGGACACGGGGCAGGCAGGAGTCCCCATCCTCTCTGTGCCCGCCTGAGCACAGGCACATAAGGGACAGGGGCAATGGGGACACAGCCGGCCCCTCTCCTCTGGGAATATCCCACCTGCCCAGGGGCCCTGACAGAACGCAGGGGCTGAGGCTCTGCAAGGGGAACCCAAGGGTGAGCAGGAGGACCTCCAAGTTACATCTGCCCACATTCTGCATGCAAACTGCTGCGTGGAGGAGAAAACCAGAGGGGCCTTGCCACAGCAGATCCCATCTGAGGGAAGGTGTTCTCTATTCCTGCACACGGGTGCCCCATGCAACATGGAGCACATGAATGCACTTTGACACCAGATTCTCACCCCTGCTCGAGCGCTCTGGCACAGCAGGAGCGGCCATTCCCTAATAACACACGGGTTTGCAACTCTTGTGCAAAGCAACACAAATTGTCTCTCTCCTCCTGCAGACCATGGTGTCCAAATCAGTCCCTGCGCTGCTGGTGCTGCTCCTCTTCCACTTCCCACGGCCCGTGGTGATCAGTTGGGATGAGGATGCAGAGCTGGGCAAAGAGGGCCTGGAGCAGGCTACCCCAGAGCCACCCGAGCCTGCCTGGGGACCCCTGCTCTGGGCAGCCGTGCAGCAGGGGCCCTACTGGGCTGCTGCTGAGCTGCTCTTCCTGCCTTTCTTCCTCTGCCTCAGGCGCAGAAGGGCGGCCATGAAGCAGAGAGCAGCGGCCTGGAGAGCTGAAGAAGAGGCCAGAAGGCGCAGGATGGAAATGGAGCAGAGAAGGCTTTGGGTGTCTGGGGAACATTCCCGGGTTTCTGGGGAACATTCCTGGGTTTCTGGGGAACATTCCCTGGTGTCTGGGGAACATTCCCGGGTGTCTGGGGAACACTCCCGGGTGTCTGGGGAACATTCCTGGGTTTCTGGGGAACATTCCCAGGTTTCTGGGGAACACTCCCGGGTGTCTGGGGAACACTCCCGGGTGTCTGGGGAACACTCCCGGGTGTCTGGGGCTCTCCTGGCCCCGTTCCCAGCCCAGGTTCCTGGGGTTCAGGAGCTGCCCTGGTGCCCGGGCCCCGCGACATCGCCTGGGTGCAGTTGGAGCCCGAGGTGCAGGCGGGCGCCGCCCGCGAGGCCCTGCAGGGCTTCAGCATCACCCAGAGCAGCGCCAGGAAGATCTCCTGCGCCAAAAAGGGACCCAGCTTCCCACCCAAATCCCTTTCTCCATCCCAAATCCTTCTTTGTGCATTCCAAATCCTTCTTCTTTCACCCCAAATCCCCTTTCCCAGCCTCCAGGGATTTTGGGGCTCCTGAGGGGTTATTGGGGTTTTTCCCAGCATTGTACCCAGGGTCTCTCTGCAGACATTGCACCTGGAGCAGCCCCAAATAAACCCCAAATGACCCCAAATTTTGGGACTGGGGGTGTGGGGGGGTGTGATACAAAAATTCAGGGTTTGGGGGTGTCTGACCCCAAACTTTGGGAACTGGGGGGTTTGATCCCAAAATTTGGGGTTTAGGGGATTTTGACACCTCAGGGTTTGGGGATTTTTGACCCCAAACTTTGGGAATTGGGGATGTTTGACACCCCTGGGTTTTGGATTTGGGGGTTTTTGTTCCCAGGATTTGGGGTTTAAGAGGTTTTGTCCCGAGGATTTGGGGATCAGGGGGTTTGACCCCCAAACTTTGGCATCAGGGCGGTTGGACACCCCAGATGTTTCAAATCCCAGGATTTGGGGTCAGGGGGTTTTGACCCCAAAGTTTGGGAATTGGGGGGATTGACCCCAGGATTTGGGGGAATTTAACCCCAAAGTTGGGGGGATCAGGGGGACTTGACACCCCAGAGTTTGGGGTCGGGGGGCCTTTGACCCCAAAGTTTGGGGATTGGGGGCTTTGACCCCAAACTTTGGGGATGAGGAGGGTTGGACACCCCAGATATTTCAAACCCCAGGAGGTGGGGATTGGGGGCTTTGACCCCAAACTTTGGGGGTTGGGGTGTTTGACACCGCAGGATTTGGGATTTGGGGGTGTTTGACCCCAGACTTTGGGAACGGGGGGTGTTGGACACCCCAAATCTTTCAAACCCCAGCATTTGGGGTCAGGGGGATTTAACCCCAACATTTGCAAACTGGAGAGTGTTTGACACCCCAGGATCTGCGATTTGGGGGGGTTTAAGGCCTAAAATTTGGGGTTCGGGCTGGGGGTGGGGGGGAGGTTGAGATCCCAGAGTTTGGGTCTGGGGGTGTTTGGTCCCCTCAGTGTTTGAACCCCCAGGATTTGGGGTCCGGGGGAGTTGACCCCAGGATTTGGGGTGTTTGACCCCAATGTTTGACCCCACCTCGGGTTTGGGGTCGGGGTTGAGATCAGGGACATTCCCTGGAGCAGCGGCGGGATCAGGATCGGGAACGGGATCGGGAAGCGGAACAGGAACGGGGAGGGTCCCTGAGCCAATGCCGGACCCCAACCCCAGGGAGAGGCCCCGCCGCAGTCCCGGAATGGCCCCATCCCCACAATCCCGGAGCCCTCCCCAGGCCCAGCCCCTCCCCGGCCGCTGGACGGAGCCTCCCTCAATCCCAGCCCGCCCCGATCCGGGCCGGAGCCATCCCCAGAGCCTCCCCCATTCCCGGCCCGGACCCTTCCATCCCTTTTTGGGGCGGCTCCTGCCGCTGCCCGCCCATTTCTGGGGGTTCCAAAGGGCCCCGCGGACCCTCCCCATTTTGGGGGTGTTGGGGGGGCCCCAGGGCCGCCCCGAGGGCCGAG
This sequence comes from Molothrus aeneus, assembly GCF_037042795.1. NCBI lineage: Eukaryota > Metazoa > Chordata > Aves > Passeriformes > Icteridae > Molothrus > Molothrus aeneus. Next base: position 2,336,053 of record NW_027099027.1, on the reverse strand, counting down.
GGGGGATCGAAAGCCCCAAACCCGAGGGGCTCCTGGGGGTGCCCAGTTCCTGCCGTCCCCAGCCCGAAGCAGATCGTGGCCAATCAGAGCGCGGGACGCTGATGACGATCCTGTTGCCGGGCAGAAACTCGGCGCTCTGGCCCCGCCCGGCGATTTCCAGCGAATCAGCGCCCGGCTCGGCTGTGACTCATCGGGTGCCGGGCGGAACCCAGCGCTTCTCACAGCGCTGGCCAATCAGAGACTGCGCGGGGCCATTCCCAGCCAATCAGAGCGTTTGTCGCTGATGGCTCTCAGTGTCCAGGAGCGGAATTTGGGGCGGGGGGCGGTGACCCCGGCGATGGGGATGGGGCGTGCGGGGGCAGCTGGGGCCGCACTGGTGGCACTGGGGGCGCTGGGAGCCCCCCCGGCCGCGGGGGGAGCGGGGGGCGCGGGGAGAAGGGGGGCGGGGGGGCCCCAAATTCAACCAAAGGGGGGTCGGGACCCCTAAAGGGAGCAGGAGGGGCCTGGAACCCCCAAAACCAAGCACGGGGGAGGGGATTGGGGACTAGGGGAATGATGGGGAGGGGCGGGAGAGCGGAGGAAAGAGGGGGATGGGACCCCCAAATTGAGGTGGGAGGGAGCTGTGGACTGGAGGAAACCCCCATGAAATCCCATAAAAATCCCATAAAAATCCCATTAAATTCCACTCAATTCCCATTAAATACCATTAAAATCCTATTAAAATCCCATGACATCTCATTAAAATCCCATAAAATTCCATTACAATCCCATCAAATTCCATTAAAAGTCCATAAAATCCAAATCTATTAAAATCCTACTAAATTCCCATTTAAATCCATTAAAATCCCATCCAATCCCATAAAATGATCCCAAACCCACACAGAATTTGCCCTGAATTACCCCCCACACACACGCCCTAAAAACCCAACAATGTGAAAAATTACTCCAAATTATCCCAAATTTACCCTGAATAACCCCAAAAAAACCCCAACTAACCCCAAAGGCACACAAAGAACCCAAATCCCCCAAATGACCCCAAATCCCCCAAATGATGCCAATCCCATAAATGACCCCAATCCCATAAATGACCCCAAATCCCATAAATGGGATTGGGAGAGGGGAGGAGAGGGCAGGGAAAGGGGGAGTGGGACAAACTGGGCGAGGAAATCAAACTCTGCAGTCAGACAGAGCAGGGATTTGTGTATCCAGCGCTGGGAGCGAGGGGGATCTCTCTGGCAAAAACCCACTCGGTCTCCTTTAGCCTTCAGCTCCATTTTAAAGTCACAATTACAACACTTCATTAGCATACTCACATTTGCATAAAGCTGTGTCCCGGTTTTACAGCCGTGTGTGGCTTCAGCGCCTGCGTCCGTTCCTCCTGTGGCGGCCCTCAGTCTTCTGGTGCTCTTTTGATGAAGGCTTCTGTCGTCCTCCTCACGTTGGAACTTTTTACCTGGACCATCAGCCCATGCCTGGTGCTCCTTGTTCTTCAGTCTAACCTGGTCTGAGCTGATTTTGCCCTTTGCAAGCTCTGTTCAAACTTGCTCTCTCGCTCTCGGTGCGTTTGTTGTGTCGCTGGCTCTGCTCTCTCTCTTGCTCTGCTGCCTCGCTGGCTTTGCCTGCATGTGAAAAATGCATGTATTTTATGATTGGCTTTTCGCAAATATTAAAATGAATATTATATGTCTGGTGTTAGAAAGCAATGCTGTATTAATTCTCTTAAGTACTATGTTAAATATAGTTTTAGGTTATAAAAAATGTTAAAATAGAAACGATGCTATGTAGGATTCTTTTTTTAAAGAAAGGACTCGCAGTGAGATAGCAGCCATAGGACACCTAAATCTTTCAGAGAAAAAGAATTTATTGCCCTCTTATCAGAAGAAATGAACTTCTTCCCGCCTCGAAGGCGCTGTTAGGATTCGGAGGAAGAAGGTGGCACTGCCCAGACAGAATCCTGTGTTTGAATGGAATTTATGCATCATGGATGAAGTGTATGAATATGCAACAGGCTGTTGTTTTTAAAGGTTAATCTTTTGTTAACGGGTGTCCTTTTTCGGGCTCGTGCTGCCCAGAAAAAGGTACCCGGACCTCCATAACCCTTTCTCTCTATTGTCTCATATTGTCCTAATTCAAATTGTCCAAATTATTATTACTCTAATTGTACTGCTATTTTTATAACCATTTTATTACTATGGAACTTTTACAATTTCAAAATCAAGTGATTGGCGTGTTTCACACTGCACATCTCGCTCCAGGGCTGCTTGTGCTGAACCTTTCCTTGCACAGCCCTGAGGATTCCCCCAGCCCGGGCTCCCAGCAGCTCCAGGCCCGGCCAGGAGGAGCAGCAGGGCCAGGGCTGGCAGGGCGTCCCCCCAGATGTGGCCCCCGCTGGTGGCACAGCCGGACCCTTGGGAGGCTGCCTCAGGCTTTATTGTCCACCAGCATCCCAGGAGGGAGCAGAAAATCCTCCTGCAGACGCTGATTCCGGAGGCTCCCAGCGCTTCCTTGTCTCCAGGAGCTTCTGCCAAGCCCCAGTGAAACCTCGGTGCCACATTGTTCCACAGCCTCACAACGCTCTCCTGGCTCCCGTGAGGTCCCTCTGTGTCCCGCTGCAGCCTTGGCTCCATCAGGCTCTCCTGGCTCCATCAGAGTCTCCTGGCTCCATCAGGCTCTCCTGGCTTCCATCAGGGTCTCCTGGCTCCATCAGGCTCTCCTGGCTTCCATCAGGGTCTCCTGGCTTCCATCAGGGTCTCCTGGCTCCATCAGGCTCTCCTGGCTCCATCAGGGTCTCCTGGCTTCCATCAGGGTCTCCTGGCTCCATCAGGGTCTCCTGGCTCCATGAGGCTCTCCTGGCTCCATCAGGGTCTCCTGGCTTCCATCAGGCTCTCCTGGTCTCCATCAGGGTCTCCTGGCTCCATCAGGGTCTCCTGGCTTCCATGATTCTCCACTGTGTCCCAAGGGGCATCCGCGGCTCAGCTTTAGAGCCCTGCAAGATCCAAAGGTTCCCCCCAAAAAACACCAGCCCAGGGACCCCCAGGATATTTGGGCTGAGCTCCCGCTGCCCCGGCACCTGCATGGAACCCAAGTGACCGCTGGGACTCCATGGAATGTCCTGGAACAAACTGTCCCTGGTCAGACAGGGGTGCCATGGAACACAGGTGCCACTGGGACACGGACACTGCCCATGGAACCGAGTGTCCATGGGGACAGAGCCGAGCCTGATGTAACACTGGAGATCATTGTCACCCCATGGAATCCCATGGAACCAGGTGTCCATGGTGACACTGGAGAACATTGTCACCCCATGGAATCCATGGAACCAGGTGTCCATGGTGACACTGGAGAACATTGTCACCCCATGGAATCCATGGAACCAGGTGTCCATGGTGACACTGGAGAACATTGTCACCCCATGGAATCCATGGAACCAGGTGTCCATGGTGACACTGGAGAACATTGTCACCCCATGGAATCCCATGGAACCAGGTGTCCATGGTGACACTGGAGAACATTGTCACCCCATGGAATCTCATGGAACCAGCTGTCCATGGTGACAGAGCCGGGCCCAATGGAACCTACTGGAACACAGGAGAACATTGTTACCTGTTGGAACCCCGGCTGCTGAGAATTTTGGACTTTCTGAGCTGACAGACACTGACCCCCAAGAGAACACTGCATTTGACCTGAGGCTGTGGAGAAGGCTCCCAAAATGGAGTGATGGAACTGGGATTATGGGTGTGGAGTTTGAATAGAAGGGTGTAATATCACATGGTGGAACTTGGAGTTTAAGGTTTTAGAATATAGTAATATATATAAAGCAAGATGGAGGTTTTAGGGTGGAGGCTGATCCTTTTTCTTTTCCTTCTTCTTCTTCTTCTTCTTCTTCTTCTTCTTCTTCTTCTTCTTCTTCTTCTTCTTCTTCTTCTACTTCTTCTTCTTCTTCTTCTTCCTTCTCCTTCTCCTTCTCCTTCGCCGTCTCCTCCTCCACCTCCTGGTCCTCATCCTTGTCCTCCTCCTCGTCCTCCTTGTCCTCGTACTTGTCCTTGTCCACCCTCCACTTCCTCCTCCTCCTCCTTCTCGGGTTTGGGTGGTATTGTGTTATTGGATGAAAAAGTCCCTTATGTTGGGCACGGGTGCTTGGTTATTGGGTTAAAAGTAAAAATAATTTAGGTGTCATTTCTTAATTGGATAGTTTATCCTCAAAAGACCTTTCAGAGAGAGAGATGGGGCTCCATTTTTACCTTGTTAGCGAAGTGCTGCAGAACTCACAGCTTGTGAGACTGTTCTAGAGACAAGAGCTAATGAACACCTGAGTCCAAACAAGAAATGCTGTCTTGGGATTTCATCCCGACCTTGGCAGAAAAGAAGCAAAAGAATTGACTGTTACCCCATGGAATCTCATGGAACCAGGTGTCCACTGTTTCACGGTGCAGCCTCAGAGAGTGGTGAGACCATTGTGGCACCATGGAATATCCTGAAACCACGGCTCCCTTGTGACAAACCTGGGCTTTATGAAACCAACGACATCGCTGGGATGCAATGGAATCTCATGGAACCAAGGGTCAACTGTCAACACATCAGCTTCTCAGGAAACCAAGGCAAACACTGTGACACAGAGAGGGGCCTCATGGGACCCAGGAGACCATGGTGACACCATGGTGGGATCTCATGGAACCAAGTGTGCATTGTTACAGGGCCCAGGAGACCATGGTGACACCGTGGTGGGATCTCATGGAACCAAGTGTGAATTGTTACAGGACCCAGGAGACCATGGTGACACCGTGGTGGGATCTCATGGAAGCAAGTGTGAATTGCTACAGGACCCAGGAGACCATGGTGACACCGTGGTGGGATCTCATGGAACCAAGAGCCCAGAGTTTCACGGCTCAGCCTCATGGAGCGCTGGAGACCATGGTGTCCCAAAGGGAACACATGGAACAAAGGCTCCTTAGTGACACAGCAGGGCCTCATGGAATGCAAGAGATCATCCTGATGGAATGGAAACTCATGGATTCAAGGGTCCACTCTTTTGCTGCGTGGCCTCATGGAATGCTGGAGACCATTGTGGCACCATGGAAACGAATGGCACAAAGGCTCCACTGTGACTCAGCAGGGCCTCATGGAACCAAGGACACCGCTGTGATACAATGGAATCTCATGGAACCAAGGACCAGTTGTGACAAAGCTGGGCCTCATGGAACCAAGGACACAGCCGTGATGCAATGGAACCTCTGGGATCCAAGGATCAATTGTCAACACATCAGGTTCTCATGAAACCAAGCAGAACATTGTGACACAGGGGAATCTCATGGGAGCAAGGCTCTGCTTTGATCAAGTGGGGCCTCATGGGACACAGGTGCCACAGGGACATTGTCAGGCCTGGTAGGAACAAGACACCACTGTGGCAGACCAAGGCCTCATGGGACCTAGGAGAGCCCTGTGACACAATGGAACCTGATGGAACCAAGGGCCCATTGTGACATGGCAGGGTCTCATGGAACCCCTGTGCCACTGGGACATTGCCAGGGCTGGTGCAAGCAAGGTTCCACTGTGACAAAGGCAGGCCTTGTGGCACCCAGGAGACCATTGTGGGACAATGGAATCTCATGGAACCAAGGCCCCATTGTGACAAAGCGTGGCCTCATGGAAGCCCAGTGCCACTGGGACATCTCCAGCCTTGGAGGAAGCAAGTGTCCATTGTGACACAGCACAGCCTCAAATCACAGGAGAGCAGAGGGATGCCATGGAATCTTGGGGAACCAAGTGTCAATTCTAAACACAACGAGGACTCATGGAACCCAGGAGACCATTGTGATGCTGCACTTTGTCATAACGGGGCCGTGCTTCTGTGAGGATCCATGGGCCCACAATGTTCTCCTGGGTTCCAGGAGGCCCCGCTGGGTCACAATGGCCCCTTGCTCCCACGAGCCACAGCACGGTCCCCGTTGCCCCTGGGTTCTGTGAGGCCCTGCTGCGTTCACAACTGACACTTGCTTCCATGAGATTCCATTGCATCACAGTGGCCCCCATGTTTCCATGAGGTTCTGCTGGGTCACAGTGGACACTGGGTTCCACAAGAGCTGGCAATGTCCCAGTGGCACCTGTGTCCTGTGGGCCCCACTTTGCCAAAGCAGAGCCTTGGCTCCATGAGATTCCAGGCTGTCCCAATGCTCTGCTGAGTTCCACGAGGCTGTGCTGTGTCACAATGGACACTGAGTTCCACCTGCCCTGGCAATATCCAAGTGGCCCCTGGCTTCCATGAGGCCCCGTTGTGTTTGCAGGTGACCCTTGGTTCCCCAAGATGTCATTGTCACGCCGCTCTCCTGGGCGCCCTGAGGCCTTGCTGTGTGTGAGACATGACCGCTACTTTTAAAATTTTAAGGTTGATTCAACCTTGAAAAAAATTACAACAAGGGACTGAAACAGGAGAAATCACAGCACTGGGAGCCCTTCCCCACCCCGTGGCTATCAGCCACACGGCTCCTTCACAAATTGGCTGCTCCTCCTTTTAGGCTTTTGGTGTTGCATCAGGTAATCCTAGCCCCACCCAAAGTCTGTCAGGTAACTCTTTGTGGCCGTCCATTGGTGGAGAATGCTTTCTTGCAACCTGACTGGAGAGCAGGTGTTGCCATGCCTGCCTTCCAGTGACAAACCTGCCCTCCCCAAATGCCCCAACCACCAAGGCCATTACAAGGGGAGGGGAAAGAGGACTATGGGCGACAGATGACAATAACATCACTACACATCTTAACACACACATAGTATCTATCTCCTCACTGTGAGACCCAACTATGACATTACTCATCTGTAACACTGTGCAATAATGGAGCCTTGTTCCTACCAGACCTGGCAATGTCCCAGTGGCACCTGTGTCCCATGAGGCCCCACTTGGTCAAAGCAGAGCCTTGGCTTAACAACTGACCCTTGTTTTCTTGAGATTCCATTTGTGAAAAACACGTTCACTCTCCTGTGAAAATGTACAAAGTTTAATAAGGGACAATGGGAGACCAGGACCATGGAGCAAAGGTTATTATGGCCGGGTGCATCTTGGCACTCAGCCAGGAGCACCCTGTTACCTTTGGGGATCCCCTGAAATACCTTTCCCCTTACATCAGCCTGGTGCATATTCATAGAGCCTCATGCATATCCATAAACTACTTTACATATTCCAGGAATGATTTTACATGGCCCCTCCTTGTGTCTGCCTTTTCAGAGCATGTGTGTTTCTTGGCTGTGGTTTTGGCTCCTTCTCTTTATCGCCTCCAGGTTTTGGGCCTTGGTGCACTCTGCCTTCAGACGGGGAGTGCTGATAGTTGGCAGATCTGTACAGGTGTCCTCATCCTGTGTGCACTGGATGTTATCCCACCCAAGCAGGCAGTTTAACACAAGCACACTTCTATCAGCTATTCCACTACTATGTCTAAGCTCAATTAACAACAGAAATAAAAACTATATCTTTAGAACAAAGTTATTTTAACACCACACATATAAAATCCATTTTAATATTTGCAAAAAGCCAATATTATGATATTTATCTATAACAGGGTGAAGGAGCCCGGGCCCACGCTCTGGCCCTGGGGGACACGGGGACGCTGCCGGGGGGTCCCTGTCCCCCTGTGCCACCCCCAGGGCCCCGGCTCCCGTCCCCGTGTCAGGCTCTGGGGTCGATCTCGTGGAACATCCTCTGGGGGAGGCTGTGGGGCCGGGGGCGGGGGGACCCGGGGGGACCCGCTGTGCACGAGCAGGGTTGGACTGCTCTGGGGGGAGCTGTGAGGGGGCCGGGGCAGAGTGACCTCCCCAGGGACCTCACACAGCCCCCGGTGATGTCACACAGCCCCTGTGATGTCACACAGCCCCTGTGATGTCACACAGCCCCCCCCGTGATGTCACACAGCCCTGGTGATGTCACACAACCCCTGTGACGTCACAAAGCCCTTGTGATGTCACACAGCCCCTGTGATGTCACACAGCCCCCCCCCCCCCGTGATGTCACACTCCTCCTGTGATATCACACAGCCTCTGTGATGTCACTCAGCCTCTGTAATGTAATGGAGCCCCCATGATGTCACACAGCCACCTGTGATGTCACACAGCCCCATGTGATGTCACACTGCCCCTATGATGTCACACAGTGTAGTAAATCCCATGGACTAACTTGCACTGCTTGATAATAAGCCAGATAAGAGGATTTATTAACACAGCCCTGTGATGTCACACAACCTCCATATGATGTCATTCAGCTGCTATGTGATGTCACACAGCACATTTGTGATGTCACAGTCACCCTGTGATGTCACAGCCTTCTCTGTGACATCACACAGCTGCTCTGTGACTCTGTGTCACAGACCACATTGTGATGTCCCAGAGCCACCTTCTCTGATGTCACAGCTAGCTCTGTGCTGTCACAAGCCCCTCAGTGCTGTCACACAGCCCACTCTGTGCTGTCACACAGCCCCTTGCTGCCATCCCAGCTGCTCTGTGGACACAGCCCCAGAGGTGCTGCTGTGACACAGCCCCCGCGGGGACATCCCACAGCCCCGGCCAGTGCTGAGCCCCTGTGAGCTCTGTCTGTGCCCTGCTCGTGTCCCTGAGGGGCCCTGGCAGTGCCCCAGCCCTGCTGGGCTGTGCACAGGAGCTGCTCCTGGCCAGAGCTGTCTCTCTGCAGCTCTGCTGCCCTTGCCAGGAGCTGCCTCTGGGCCAGGAGTCCGGCCCAGCTCAGCAGCACAGACACAGCACAAGGACTTTAATCACCCTCTGGGCCTTTGCTGCTCTTTGCATCACACCCAGTCCCTCAGAGTGGGCTCAAAGACTTCTCAAGAGCTCAGAGTGAGATTGAAATACTGAAGTTTCTTGTACTTTAAAGAGATCCCTGTGAGGGACAGGGCTGAGAAAGTGTCCCCAGGTTCCAGGGAGAGCAGAACACTGGAGGCACTGATGGCAGCTGGGGACAAACAAGGCAAAGGTGTCTCTGGTGCTGAGCAAACCTGGATTTGTTTCAGGAATGTAAAGGGCCAAGGCCTGAGCCCCAGGGCCTGGCCAGGCAGATCCTGTCCCTCCCTCCTTGCTCAGGGCTCTTCCCGGGATGGGCACTGGCATGTGGGGATGGGCAATGCCAAGGGCAGGAGCGTGGGGCGGCCCCTGCCAGGCTGCTGAGCAGGGACAAGGAGGCAATGAGGGCCCAGGCCTGCAAGGGTCACTTGTCCCCTCCTGGCTCAGGCCCAGGGCCAGCAGCCATGGCCAAAGTGCTGCCCAAGTTGGCTCTGTCAGGGCTGTCTTGCAGCTGCTGCCCATCCCTGTGCCCTGTGCAGCCCAGGCTGTCCCACGGTGTCCCTGCCCTGGCCTCTGTCCCTGCAGGCTCTCGGCATCCCCCGGCTGCCCCACCTGGCTGGGCCCTTCCTTTGCTGACAGCTCTGCCTCCTGCCTGCCCCTGCCTGCCCACATAAAGCCTGGGGCTGCTCCAGGCTCCTGCTGGGGACGTGCTGCACCACAGCCCTGCCCTGACAGGGAAATTCCTTTTTCCTGGTGCCACTCTGGGCCTCCCCAGCTGCCCTTGGCGTTAATTCTTTCTCTCTCTGGCTGTTTTCCACTATGTCAAAAGGATCCACCATCCCTGAAATCGCTCTTTAAACACTCTCATGGCTCGGCTCCACTGTCCTCAGTCTCCACCCCACTGAGCACAGAGCTCCTTTGTCCCTATACAGTGCTCATGGGCCCAAGGCCTCCAACCCCCCACTCCTTGGGACATCTCTGGGCCCTCTCCAAAGTGTTTCCAAATGAAAACATTCAGCTCAGGGTCTAAAGAAATCACCAGAGGACAGGGCCAGCCTGACCTGTCTGTCCTGGCTACTTTTGACTGGGAGCAATGCTTGGATATACAGAATTTGGGAGGCCAAATTCTAATTTTGGCCATGGTCCCTGGACAAGAAGGCTGGTTCTTTTCCATAGGAATGAAGGAACAGAGCCCCTCTGTTTCAGGGACAGATGTGAGGTGACCACCAGAGGCCAAGGCCAGCCAGAGCTGGCAGGTTTTGTTTTGTGAGATACCCTTGCAAATAGGAATTATTTTAGGCAGAGTACCCATTTTGGCAATGGGCATCTGGAAAGTCAGACAGCTCTTTTCCATAGCAAGGAAAGCACAGAGCCCCAGTGCTCCAGGAGCTGATGAGAGGCAGCCCTTGACACCCCAAGATCAGCCAGAGCTGTCAGGTGGCCCCTGGGAGGCCAAGCCAGCCAGAGCTGTTCCATGTTCCCTGGGTTCCATGGGGCCCCACAGTGTCCCAATGGTCCCTTGCTTCCATGGGGCCCTGAGGTGTCATAATGCCCCCTTGGTGACAGGAGGCCCTGAAGGTTGGAATGGTCTCCATGGTTCCATCAGGCCCCACAGAGCCCCAGTGGTCTCTGGGTCCATGGAGCCCCTCTGTGTCACCATGGCCCCTTGGTTCTGTGGGCTCCAGTGGTGCCACAATGATCCCCTTGGTTCCCTGGGCTCCAGTGGTGCCACAATGATCCCCTTGGTTCCCTGGGCTCCAGTGGTGCCACAATGATCCCCTTGGTTCCCTGGGCTCCAGTGGTGCCACAATGATCCCCTTGGTTCCATGGGCTCCAGAGGTGCCACAATGATCCCCTTGGTTCCATGGGCTCCAGTGGGGCCACAATGATCCCCTTGGTTCCATGAGGTCCCCACAGTGTCCCAGGGATCTCCATGGGAAGGAAAGAACCCAGCCCCACTGTTGCAGGCGCAGCCACCAGAGGCCCAGGGCAGCCAGCCTTGACGGTACTGGCAGATTTTGCCGGGGAGCAACCCTTGGATATTGAGAATTTCAGAGGTGGAATCCCAATTTCAGACATGGACACTGGAGGAGAAGGATGGTTCTTTTCCATAGGAAGGAAAGCACAGAACACCGGTGGTGTCTCAGGGGCAGATGAAAGGCGGCCATCAGAGGCCAAGGCCAGCCAGACCTCTCTGTCCTGGCAGCTTTTGTCTGAAAGCAACCCTTGGATATCGGGAATTTGGGAGGTGGAACCCCAATTTCAGCCGTTTCTGCATGGATAAGAAGGACGGTTCTTTTCCATAGGAAGGAAAGCACCCAGCCCCAGTGTTTGGACAGCAGGGGAGAGGCACCCCCAGGAGGCCAAGGGCAGCCAGACCTGTCTGTCCTGGCAGCTTTCACCTGGGAGCAATCCTTGGATGTACGGAGTTTTGGAGGTGGAATCCCAGTTTTGGCCATGGTCAAGATGGGTGGTTTTGCCCATAGGAAAGTAAAGCACAAAGTCCAAGTGTTTAGGAAGAAGATGAGAGGTGGCCACCCTCAGGCCAAGCCAGCCAGCCCTGTCTCTCCTGGCATCTTTTGTCTCGGGGCTTTCCTTGGACATTGGGCATTTTGGAGGGGGAATCTCAGTTTTGGCTGTGGGTGTCTGGACAGGAAGAAGAGCTCTTTTCATAAGGAAGGAAAGCATCCAGCCCCAGTGTTTCAGAGGCAGATGAGGGCCAGCCCTCAGGAAGCCAAGGCCAGCCAGACTTGTCACTCCTGGCAGCTTTTGTCTGGGAGCTATCCTTGGATATAATGAATTCCAGAGGCAGTTGCCCAATTTTGACCATAAGTGCCTGGTTGAGATGGAGGGTTTTTTCCCACAAGAAATAAAAGTGATAATGGAGCCCTGGAAAATGTTAAAAATCGTCTTTGAAAATATTGGGCTTTGTGTTTTCTCAGATCACTGCACCTGCGTAAGCAGTATGATAAAAGATATAATTGTTAGATGTGGTGATTGTTTAGTAATTAAATATAATTATTATATAACCATAAGAAGAATCGTGAGAAACTATGTTGGAAATTTAAAGGGGGCTATGTTTAGCTGAAATCTGTGCATACAATAGAAGAATATAAGTTTAATAATTACATGAAAATTATGTAATGATAGAGGATAAAACACGTTCACCTCGAATGTATGGTCGGAATCAGATTTGGGTGGAAACTACCCCGATTCCCCGAGCTCTTGAATAAAAAGCACCGCATATAATCCCTTCTGTGATTATGTGTTTCTGAACGCTAACATTTTGGCGACCCCGGATGGGACCCTGTGGGTGCTGCTGAGCGAGTTTCGCAACTCGACCGCGCTCCAGCCGGCACCGAGGGATTCTCGGGGAGCTCGATCGGCCACGACCGCTTCTGCCGCTCGCCACGTCCCCGGGAGAAAGGTAAGGTGCTTTTTACTTTGGTTTGGGTGCCTGCCAATGAGACGCAGCGAAAGCTACGCTTGGTTGGGCTAAAGGAATTCCTGCTGGTACAAGCCTAGGCGCTGTTCCAGAAGACAATCGCGAAAGCGTTGCGGGTTCGGCAATTTGTGGTATATTTGGAATGGAGAAACTGAAAGGGATTTTGGGCGGCAACACCTCTATCCCGCAAAGTTCTCCTTTGGGGTGCTTATTAGCACATTGGAAACAGGGTAATTTTGGGGAAGAATTATGTAAAGCTAAGTTGATTGATTATTGTAATACATGGTGGCCAGGATATGCCTCGGAGAATGGTGAAAATGGCCAAAATACGGGACTTTGCAATATAACACTATTTCGCAGTTAATGTCGTTTTGTAAACAAGAAGGAAAATGGGATGAGGTTCCGTATGTTGATTTGTTTTTCTATTTACAGGGAAAGCCAGAATGGCAGGATGAATGTGGATTAATGATGATTAAAACATCTGCAAGCAATAAGTGTGGGGTTTGTGAGGAACGTTGTTTAGAACACTCGGCGTTGGAAGAAAGCCTAAGTTGGGAAAATTATACAGATATTGATTTACAGGTAGCTCCAATAGGGACAAGAGAACCTAACCCTATCCCACCTGTTCCATCTGTCCCTATCCCACTGCCTGCTCCTACCCCACCTAGTCCTGAACCTGTCTCGTCTATTACACCCTTCCCTCTTTATTCTCCTCTCCCATCGTCACCTGATCCCTCTTCCTTGGAAGATGAGCAAAACCTAACTGTGGTTAGAAAGGAGAGAGAGAGAATCAACGATGGGGTAGCCCACAGAACCAGGAGTCGGTCTAACCTTGCCCCAGTTATGGATAGAAAAGACATAGGCAGACAAAAACGGACTGTAATTGCCCCCTTGCGACAAAGTGTAGGAGTGGAAGGGCCAGTATTTATAAAAGTGCCTTTCTCTGCTGCAGATTTAGTTATTTGGAAACAATCAGCCAGAATTTATAGAGAAAATCCTGATAAAATGGCATGAGTATTAAAAATGGTTATAAAACCTCAAAATCCTGACTGGGATGACATACAATTATATATATATATATATAATAACATATTATATTAATATATCTAATATATATTTATATATAGTATATTAATATATCTAATATATTAATATTAGATACTTTGATGGATTCTACTGAGAAAGAGATGGTACTTAAGGCAGCCAAAGAAAGGGTAAGAGAAAACATCAGAAACAGACTCGTAACAGGGAATTTAGATGAGAATTTCCCAATTGAGGATCCAAATTGGAACCCTAATTTATTTTGCGATATCGGGAGACTACGGAAATATCAAGAGTGGATCCAAATAGGAGTTCAGAATGCTGTGCCCAAAACTATAAATTGGTCTAAACTATATGAAGTTCAGCAGGAAAAGACAATGTCCAGACTTGAACAACCAGTTTTACCAGGGCAATCAGTGCCAGCAGGTTACCAAGGGGATGGTTTTGGGGGAGTATACCAGCTGACTAGACATAGAGCCAGTAGAACAAGTTAAGGAACCTGTTATAAATAAACAATTAGGACATAAAGAGGTCAAATTTCTAATAGATACAGGAGCTACTCACTCGGTATTGAATGATTTGCAAGGACAAATTTGGGACAAGGAAACAACAATAGTCGGCGCTACAGGGAAAGAGGAAAAACGGCCATTCTTGCAACCCCTAGATTTGTGTTTTGGGAACAAAGTTATAACACACGAATTCCTATACGTACCTGAGTGTCCAATTCCGCTTTTAGGGAGAGATTTGCTAGCGAAACTTGATGCGGTAATAACCTTTGAAAATGGGGAGCTTATAATGAAAGAATCAAAGACAGGACAGATTTTAATGATCAAAGAAAAACCTGTCCCCTCTACCCCTAGGGAGGTAGGAGATGCAGTGATTCCCTCTGTATGGGAGACAGATATACCAGGGAAATCTAAATTGGCACAACCAGTGCATGTAGAGTTAAAAGAAGGGGCGAGGGCTCTACAAGTCAAACACTATCCCATAAAACCAGAAGCATGGCAAGGAATAAGTAAAGATTATTGAGAAATTCTTGAAATACCGAATTTTAGAAGAATGTGAATCAGAATTTAATACACCAATATTTCCAGTGAAGAAGCCAAATGGTGAATATAGATTAGTGCAGGATTTGAGAGCAATAAATAAAATAACAAAGGACATTTATTCAGTGGTAACAAATCCTTACACATTGCTAACATCTGTAAAGGAGATATATAAGTGGTTTAGTGTAATTGATTTAAAAGATGCCTTTTTCTGCATCCCCCTTGACAAAGAAAGTAGGAAACTGTTTGCCTGTGAGTGGGAAAACCCAGGGAATGGGAGAAAGACCCAGCTCACCTGGACACGATATAAGAACTCGCCGACCCTATTCAGAAACCAACTGGCAAAGGAGCTGGAGATTTGGACCGAGAGTGGGCAAGTACCAAGAGACCAATACCTGTTGTTGCAGTATGTTGATGATATACTGATAGCTACAGAAGAAAAGCAACCTCTATAAAGGTAACCATTGATATTTTAAATTCCCTGGGAATGGGAGGTTATAAAGTACCCAGAGGAAAGGCACAAATTGCCCAACAGACTGTGATCTACCTGGGATGTGAAATTTCACAAGGGCAACGAAAACTAGGCACTAACCGTATCCAAGCTATTTGTGCTATTCCAGAGCCCCAGAATCTACATGAGCTGCGAGTCTTCCTCGGGATGGCAGGATGGTGTCGCCTGTGGATCATGGACTATGGACAGATTGCGAAACCCCTGTGTGAAGCTCAGAAGATGCAGCCATTCACCTGGGACAAGCCACAGAAAGAAGCCTTCCTAAAATTAAAGGAAGCACTGACAACTGCTCCAGCATTAGGGTTACCTGATCTGTCTAAAGATTTTCAGCTGTTTGTCCATGAAAGGCTGCACCTAGCACTAGGAGTCCTGACCCAAGGTCTGGGAAGCTGGAAAAGGCTGGTGGGATACTTTTCCAAACAACTTGACAGCATAAGTGCCGGGTGGCCTCCATGTCTGCGGGCAGTCGCAGCCACTGTGATGCTGATACAAGAAGCCAGGAAGCTCACTATGGGAAGGCACATAGATGTCAATGTACCACACATGGTAACCACTGTCTTAGAGCAGAAGGGGGGCCATTGGCTATCCCCAAGCAGGATGATGAAATTCCAGGTAGTCCTGACTGAGCAGGATGATGTCACATTAAAAACAACTAACCTTTTGAATCCAGCTTTGTTCCTAGGTACCACAACTGAAGAAGGCCCATTAGAGCATGACTGTGTGGAGGTAATAGAGTACACCTACTCGGCAAGAGAAGACCTGAAAGACGTCCCACTAGAGCAGCCAGAGTGGGAGCTGTTTACAGATGGGAGCAGCTTCGTGGAAAATGGAACCAGATACGCTGGGTATGCGGTAACAACAGTCAGTACAGCAGTGGAGGCAAAGGCATTACCACCAAATACATCTGCCCAGAAGGCAGAACTGGTTGCTTTAACCAGGGCACTAGAATTAAGTGAAGGGAAAAAGGTAAATATCTGGACTGACTCAAAATATGCTTTTGGAGTGGTGCATGTACACAGAGCACTGTGGAAAGAAAGAGGACTATTGTCCTTCTCAGGGTATGCACATTAAACATCAGGATGCAGTCCTGCAATTGATAAAATCAGTACAAAAACCTGAACAAGTGGCAATCATACACTGTAAAGCACACCAATCAGGAAACTCCAAAATCTGTGAGGGAAATCAAAAGGCAGACTGGACAGCCCGACAGGTTGCTCGAGAGGTGCAAACAACAATGGCATTGATACCTTTAAAGCTCAATGTATCCCAATTCAATTTGCCTCCAGAACCAAAATATTCAGTAGAAGATGAGAGACTGGCACGTTTGCTAAATGCACAAAAGAATTCAGAGGGATGGTATGTGACTGCACAAGGACAGATAGTGGTACCCCCTTGATAATGAGAGAAGTTCTACAAATTAAACATAACGAATGTCACTGGGGAGCAGAGGCATTGGTAAAATTGCTAAAGCAGAGTTTAATTTCGGTACGGATGTTAACAATGGCAAAATCAGTGTTGTCAAAGTGTGATATCTGCTTGAAAAACAACCCAGTGGCTAGACAACAAGCACAGCTAGGAAGAATTCGGATACGAATAGAGCCAGGAGACTATGGGCAGGTAGATTTTGTAGACTTGCCAAGAACTCGAGGATACAAATACCTGTTAGTGGGGGTTGACACATTCTCTGGGTGGCCAGAAGCCCTTCCCTGTCGCACCAACCAAGCAAAGGAAACAGTAAAGTGGTTACTACAGGAGATTATTCCCAGGTTCGGGGTACCCCTAGGGTATCATCAGACAGGGGGCCCCATTTCATAGCTACAGTAGTAAGAGAGGTAAGTAGATTGCTGGGGATAACTTGGGACCTCCACACACCGTGGAGACCCCAGTCGAGTGGACAGGTAGAGAGGATGAATCAGACACTAGAGAGGCAAATCAGTAAAATATGCCAAGAAGCCAAATTGCAGTGGCCCCAGGCTTTGCCAATAGCACTGTTGAGGATTCAGATAAAGCCTAGGAGTGGGATGTCAGTCAGTCCTTATGAGATATTGCATGGGAAACCATGTGAATCTCCTGAGCCTAACCCTAATGTGCACGTCACAGGAAAGCAGGAAGTGTATAATTATGTTCTGTCTCTCGGGAAAACTTTAGCTCGGCTCCAGAGCATCCTCGTGTGGAATAGACCGCTGACTCTCGAGAACCCAGTTCATAACATACATCCAGGAGACGAGGTGTACATCAAGAACTGGAACAAAGAACTGCTGAAAGAAAAGTGGAGTGGAGCCCACCAGGTACTGCTGACCACCTTTACAGCAGCCAAAGTAGCCGGCGTGGACCCCTGGATTCACTACACCCGAGTGAAGAAAATCCATCCTGGATCACGGACTGTGTAAACTCTGGAACCAACAAGGCTGCAGATAAGATGTGTTTAATTGCTTCAGAATGCTATCAGTAATTGTGCCAATGTTATGGTCATTAATGTCTTTGGGATGTGGAATGCAAAAAGATCAACTAAACACTCTTCATTCTAGAATGAAGAGAGAGGTACAAACAGAAACACAGGTGATAAAGGTTTCTAATGCAGTTTGGGCTGAGAATGTAATGATTGGATTAGTCAAAGCCTTTGCCAAAATGCAAAACACCTGTAGAATAACTGCCTGTCTGCCAATACCAAAGGCAGCAGGAGACCCAGGAAATTGGGGAATCGTAACATCAAAACTACCTGAAATACAAAACAACAAAACAATTGCATGCAAACAGGTACCCGAATCGAGGCAAGTAGTCAAGGAAACTTGGGAGAAAATAGGAACATGGATGAGACCCATGGGCCAGAAAGACTGTATTCTAAGTGATGGCACACTAGGAACCCCTATGGGAGAATCAGGAGGCATCACACAATGGCAATGCTATTTGCCACACTATAAAAAGATTATAGAAAATGTTACAGAAACCACTCTGGTATGGAAGTGTGAGGCCAAGGATCAGAAAGATCAGACAGAGCCTTGGGACAGTGCGTGGTCTGTGAGTATCCTTCAAAGATTCCAATGTATGGCAAACACCCCCTGGTGCATTAAGTGGGAAGGCCCCGAGAATGAAACAGATCCAGCAGTAACAAACACTGCCACCAGTAGCAGAACGAGGGCAGACAAAGTAAGTTGGTGGGCATGTAATAAAACTTATGACTGCACTTCGGATGATGCAGAGATAAAGCAGATGCCACCCCTGGCAATAGCCCTACAAACTGGCTGTGCTTGCAGAGGGATCAAACATAAACAAGGCAGAGTGAATTATAAAGCAGTTGTAGGATGTACCAGGAGTACAGTCTGAGGTCCAGGACAATTTGTATGGGCAGCAAGCGATGGCACCTGGACTTTCCCATCTGCCTGTAGATGGGAAAGTAAAGGAAATTACTTTAGGCCTCCCAACCTCATGTCCAATTTGGAAAAGTCCCCATTTAATGGAAAACATGAACTTGTGCAGATAAGAGCAAGACGAGAAGTTCTAGACAATGAAAATCTAGATGACACTTGGCAAGAACCCTCTGGTGGAGTGAAATTTGGGTGGGCCCTAGAGTCTTTGCTTGGTCCTATAGCAAACTATCAGAGTAGAAGATGCTGTACAAACTTACAGGTCAGGTAGATAGACTGGCAAGAGTCACCCGGGAAGGATTTCAAGAATTAAACGTACAATTACAAGCCACCACAAAAATGACTTTACAAAATCGATTAGCCTTAGATTTGTTACTCCTGAAAGAGCATGGAGTATGTGGATTTTTAAAGGGACGGGTTGGTCATTGCTGCGTTCACATCCCAAATGTAACTGCAGATGTAGAATATGACATCAATCAGTTGAAACAAAGAGAGCATGAAGCACAAGAAGAGCAAAAGGATTTGACTACGACCTGGCTAGGCAAAATCTTTAAAGGGTTAGGGTGGAATGTGAGTTGATGGATTAAATCTGTCATTGAGACTGTGATAATCTTACTAATTGTATTCTTAGCAATTTGGTTAGTTCACAGCATCTTAAAGGGAGAGATACAGAAGAAAACATCCTGGAACCAGAAGATAATAAAGGCACTGACACGAGATCCATGCCCACCATCTTCTGGTTCTCCAGTGCGTGACAGCATCCACGACAACGTTTACATCAACCATGGCCTTGAAGAACGTCAGGAATAAATTGAGAAATAAAGGACTGTATCAAGTGAAAACATTTACACCTACAGTGAAGTGAAAATGCTTTCAAAGGGGGGAGAATGATAGTGAGGCCCTGGAAAAATGTCAAAAATAGACTCTGAAAATGTTAGGCTTTGTGCTTGCCAGATCATGTGAAATCGCACCTGTGTAAGCAGAACATGATAAATGATATAATTGTTAGATGTGATGATTGTTTAGTAATTTAATATAATTATTGTTTAATAATAAGAAGAATCATGAGAAACTATGTTAGAAGTTTGAGGAGGGCCACAAGGAGCCCGTGCTTGGCTGAAATCTATGTATACAATAGAACAATATAAGTTTAATCATTAACATGAAAGTTATATAAGGATAGAATATAAAAACATGTTCATCCCGAACCCATGTCAGAGTCAGATTTGGGTTGGTACCCCTGACACCCAGAGCTCTTCAATAAAAGCACCTGCATATAATCATTCTGGTGATTATGTGTTTCTGAACGCTAATATACCCAGTAAAGTGTTAAACCCTTCCCAGTTGCTGTGCATGAGGCTCTATGAATATGCACCAGGCTGATGTAAGGGGAAAGGTATTTCAGGGGATGCCCGAAGGTAACAGGGTGCTCCTGGCTGAGTGCCAAGATGCACCCAGTTTACATCTTCCAAGAACTGTTTAGGATGGCTCTGCCCTGGATCTGCCTTTTTAGAGCATGCAGATTCCTTGGCTGTGGTTTTAGTCCATTCTCTTTATCACCTCCAGTTTTTGGGCCTTGGTGCACTCTGCCTTCAGACGGGGAGTGCTGATAGTTGGCAGATCTGTACAGGTGTCCTCATCCCGTGTGCATTGGATGTTATCCCATCCAAGCAGGCAGTTTAACACAAGCAGCTATTTCACTGAGCTTAATTAACAACAGAAATAAAAACTATAGAACAAAGTTACTTTAAAAAACAGTCCCAGCCCATATTTGATCCCAGTCTGTGTGGTCCTGATCCATATGGTCCCAGAAACCTGGGATCCCAGTCCATACAGTCCCAGTCCATATTTGATCCCACTTGAGGCTATCCCGGTCTGGAGGGTTCTGATCCACAGGATCCCCATCCATGTGATCCCAGTCCAGGTGATCCCAGCCCATCTTTGATCCCAGCCCATCTTTGATCCCAGCCCATCTTTGATCCCAGTTTGTGAGGTCCTGCACACACTCCCAGGGTCTGGAATTCCAGTTCCCAGCCAGGAAAAAATGTTCCTGCCCTTGAACTTCCTTCCTATCCTCTCAAAAAATTGCAATAACATTATAAACAAAGATATAATACTTGAAATTAAATAACTTATAATAAAAATGAAATATAAAAATCTCAAGTCTTCTTTACAATACTCCAACAATGATTCAACTCAAACCAACAACTATTACTATAATATTACCAATGCATATAAATAAACAAATTATATATCAAGAAATACCTTTTGAAAGTTTTAACTCAATAATTAATATACTTCAGATAAAAAATACCTAAAAAACTAACATACAATCTAACACACCTTAGTAAAACAATTCATATTACAAATATACTAAACACAAAACCAAACACCACAATAATTTCTCAGACATTTTAACCAAACAATTAAACTTCAATAACATCAGTAAGTACTCCAAAACAATTAAAATTATTTTTAAAAGGTTTATTGGGGGTGCGTGGTTTTATTTGGATATTGGTTTTTTAATTCTTAGAGGCTAGATGATTTAAAAAATGGGACTTTTATAGGAATTGAATCAGCTGAGAAGGTGGCACTCTGCAAACAGAAATGACTGAAAATGAATGGGACAGAAATCAGTAACTCTGAAAGTTTTTTTTTTGCTATCAAATACATCCCACACACCCAGCCCCACAAAATCCCCATCCCATTGCTCCAAATTGGGATCCCACTTCTCCCAGTCCCCTTCTAACCCCATCTCACCCTGGTGGCTGTGGAATGGGGAGTTTGGCATGAGATTGAGGTTTTTTAAGGAGGGAACAAGGAATTTGAGGTAGGATGGAGCCTTTTTGGGTTAAAATTCAGTTATTTTCAGTGGGATTTGAGTGGTTTTGAAGTGACAGATTCATCCCTCTTGGCTTTTGGAGTGGAAACACTTGGAGAAGAGAAAAAAATTCAGGCCAAACCAAAGGACAAGCAGCCAGGAGTGTTCCCAACATGGATCACAGAGAATGTGAGTGACCAGGGCTGTGCCCAAAGTGCCTCCTCCAGTGGGGGATGGAGCTGCAGCAGCGCACGAAGCTCTTCCCGCACTCGGGGCACTCACAGGGCTTCCCTTACCGGTGCCTCCGTTGGTGTCGGGTCAAGGTAGAGCTCCTGGAGAAGCTCTTCCCACACTGGGGACACTCGTAGGGCCTCTCCCCAGTGTGGATGAGCCGGTGGGTGACGAGGGTGGAGTTGCGCTGGAATCCCTTCCCACAGTCGGGGCATTGGAAGGGCCTCTCCTCTGTGTGAATCCGAGAGTGCAGGAGGAGATGGGAGCTGGTCATAAACCTCTTCCGGCATTTATCACACTCGTAGGGCTTCTCCCCAGTGTGGATGCGCTGGTGATTGACAAGTTCGGCGTTGTACTTGAACGCCTTCCCGCAGTCAAGGCATTGGAAGGGCCTCTCCTCTGTGTGAATCCGATAGTGCCGGAGGAGATGGGAGCTGGTCTGATACCTCTTCCCACACTCGGAGCACTCGTAGGGCCTCTCCCCTGTGTGGGTCCGCTGGTGCGAGTTAAGGCGGGAGCTCTGGCTGAAGGTCTTGCCACACTCCCCACATTTGTAGGGCCGTTCCCCAGTGTGGATCCTCTGGTGCACGATAAGGCTGGAGCTCCACCTGAAGCTCTTCCCACACTGCCCACACTCGTAGGGCCATTCCCCAGTGTGGGTCCTCTGGTGCCTGATCAGCTCGGAGTTCCACCTGAAGCTCTTCCCACACTCCACGCACGTGTGGGGCTTCTCCCCATCATGGAGCTGCTCATGGAGCACCAGCTCCGAGCTCTGGCTCCATCTCCGGCCGCCTTCCCGGCCCAGGCTGGCTCTTTCCCCCTCACATTCCTGCCATCTGCGTTTGCAGCCCCTCCTCGAGCGGCATCTCCGGGGCTTTTCCTCCCCGTTGGCTTCCTGCGCCGTGGAGCCGCTCAAAACGGCCTCTGCCACCAGGTTCTGCCGCGGGCATTTGTCCTCCCTGCTCTCCATGCTCAGCTCCTGGTCTGGGCGAGGAAGGACAAGGACAGCATGGGATTTGCCTCCGTGCCACAGGCAAGGGCAACGAGATCCCCCCAGGCCGTCTCTGGGGACGCACTGCCCCCTCTTGGCTCTCCCTATTTCGGGATGCCGGGGCTGTTTGGGCTCCCGGGCTCCCTTCTCCCCTCATTCTCTGCTCTGGGCTGCAGCGGCTCCAAGGAGTCCCCCCTGCCCCTCTCCAGGCTCTTGAGGCTCCCGCCAATGGCGGCGCTCCCCCCTCTCCGGGCTCCCCACTTTGGCCTCCTGGGGGACACAGGGCTCTGCTCCTCCAGGCTGCCTCTGCCGGCAGCCGCCACCGCCACCCCCGATGTCCCCCCGAGGGGCCTTTTCCGCTCAGCCTTGGACTTCTTCATTCTCCAAACATCCCCCCAAAAACCCAACCCAGGGACCCCCCGGGATATCCGGGCCAGGCTCCCCCTCCCCACTCACCTGCGCCATGGGGGGGGGGGCGATGATCCCACAGGTGGGGGCTGCGAATTCAGGCAAGGCTGGAACGCATGGTCCCCCCAGCTCAGCCTTGATCCGCCTTAGTCCCTCCTCTTCCTCCCGCTCCTCCTGTCTTATCTCCCCCTCCTTCTTCTCCTCCATCCTTCCTCCCTCTCCTCCTCCCCCCTAACCCCGCCTCCTTCCCTGCTCTTTCTCCTCCCGCTCCTCCTCTTCCATCCCCCCCTCCTCCCCTGTCTTATCCCTACCCCCATCTCCTTTTCCATCCCGCCCCTTCCATTCCTTCTCCTCCTCCTCCCCCCTTACCCCGCCTCCTCCTCCCCCTCCATCCCTGCCCTTCCCTCCCTCCTCCTCCTCCCCCAGCAGCAGCCACACCCTCGGTGCCCCGTTCCCGCAGCCCTCGCAGCCCGCGGCAGCAGCGGCGATGGAGCCGGGACAGGTCGGCATGGGCAGCGCGGGGCTCTCGGCTGCTCCCAGCCGCTGCGGGCGGGGGGAAGCCGGCCCGGGCCAAAGGAGAGGCAAACTGGGCAAACTGGGGGCTGCACATCCAAACTGGGCCTTGCTGGGGACCCTGCCTGGCCACTGCCAGCCCTTGGGGCTCCTCTCGGCACATCCGCCAGGGGGGAACGCACACAGGCCTGGGGGATCCCAGCAGTGGCAGCACTGCCAGGGACTGGGCTGCACTGGGATCGTACTGGGACTGACTGGGGCTCTACTGGGTTTGTACTGACATCATACTGGGATCGTACTGGGAGTGACTGGGGCTGTACTGGCTTTGTACTGACATGAGACTGGGATCATACTGCCATATCAGGGCAGACTGTGATTGCACCTAGGGACACTGGGATCACACTGGGAGTGAGTAGGAGCCTGTGGGGGGCACTTGAGACCATGTTAGGGACAAATGGGATTTACTGGGATGAACTGGGATGGTGCTGAGTGTTACTGGGAGTAGCTGTGAGGAACTGGGGACATGCTAGGAGCAACTGGGTGGAACTGGAACTGAATGGGTGCATGCTGGGGGTGATTGGAAACTGCTGGGCTTATACTGGGGTGAACTGGGATCATGCTGGAGCTGACTGGGATCATTCTGGCAGTGAGTGCCACTACACTGAGGCTGACTGGGAGTGCTTGGGAGCAAATGGGATCATACTGGAAGGAACTGGAAAGAGGGTGGAGGGAACTGGGATAAACTGGGAGATACTGGGGGTGACTGGAACAAAAGTGAGGGTGAAAGAGAGCAACTGGAACCATGTGGAGCACAACTGGTTCATACTGGCAGGGACTGGGAGCACATTGGGGCCATATTTGGATCATACTGGGAGGGACTGGACTAATACTGGGAGGATCTGAGAGGGACTGGGAGCACACCCTGCACATCATCCCCCATACTGGGCCTGACTGGGAGCAACTGGGAGCACGCTGGCAGCAAATGGCATCATACTGGGACTGACTGGGCTGATCTAGGAAGCAACTGGAACCATACTGGAGGCAGCTGGGACCATACTGGGAGAGACTGGAAGCAACTGGGATTATACTGGGACCACACTGGGAAGGCTGGCATGTGACTGGGATCAAACTGGAGCTTACTGGGATCATATTGGGGTTGAAAGGGAGTGACTGGGATCACAGTTTGCACAACTGGGAGCAACTGAGGGAAACTGGGATGATGCTGCAAGCAAACTGGAGAAACTGGGAAGGACTGGATGCCTGCTGGAGGCAACTGGGATATACTGGGCATGACTGGGGGATCATACTGGGAGAACTGACACCTTACTGGGGCCACTGCCAGTGCCTGGAAATGACTGCAGACATGCTGGGGGCAACTGGGATATACTGGGAGTGTCTGTAACCATACTGGGGGGACTGGAACCACACTGGGAACAACTGGGACCATGCTGGGGAGAACTGGGACCATACTGGGGGCAACTGGGAGTGAGTGGGATCATACTGGGAGGGACTGGGATCATATGGGGAGTGACTGAGACTATAGCAGGGGCAAATGGGTTCAACTGGGACCATCCTGGGAGTGTCTGTAACCATTGGGGAGTGACGGAAGCACACTGGGAACAGCTGGGCCCATGCTGGGAGCAACTGGGATCACTCTGAGGGTGACTGGAATCATGCTGGGATTGACTGGGAGCAACTGGAATGGAGCTGAAAGCAACTGGGAGGAAGTGGGGGTGACTGGGAACACGCTTGAAGCAACTGGGATAAACTGGGAGAGACACTGAGTTACTGGGATCATACTTGAGGGTACTGGGTCATGCTGGCATTGATAGAGAGCAACTGGGATCACACTGGAAGCACTGGAATTGTACTGGGAGTGTCTGGGAGCAACTGGGATTAGACTGCAAGTGACTGGGATCATACTGGGAGTGGCTACAACCATACTGGGATTAGAGTGGGTGTGAGTGGACCCTGACTGGGGGTTACTGGGAGCTACCAGGCCCATCCTGAAAGCTGACTGGGGACTTAATTAGCAGAGCTGGGAGCAACTGGGGTAAAACTGGGGGCAAGTGAACCACGCTGAGGTAACGGGGAGTGCCTGGCAATCACTGCAGAATGTTCAGGGCAACTGGGATAGACTGGGAGGGTCTCCGACCATCCAAGTGGTGATTGGGACCAAACTGGGAGTGACTGGGAAGGTGTTGGGGGAATTGGGAACATACTGGGGTCAAGTGGGAGTGACTGGGGCCCTGCTAGGAGAGACTGGGATCATACTGGGAGTGCCTAGGACTATGCTAGGGACAACTGGGAGAACTGGGAACACACTGGATGAAAGTGCGAGGAACTGGGAGCAACTGGGACTGTGCTGGTAGTAAATTGCATGATCATACGGAAGGACTGGCAGGGACTGTCTTCATACTGGGAGCAACTGGAATCCTGCGGGGAGTGAGGGGATGTGACCAGGATTATACTGGGAGTGCACAGGCCTATACTGGGAGCAAGTGGGCTCATACGGGGAGCAGCCACTGCCTGAAACTGGACCCCCCAAAAACACCTCCCAGGGCCCCCTGATGTCCCCCCGAGGGCCATCTGCGACTCGGCTTTGGAGCCCTGCCAGCTGCAAACATCCTCCCCAAAATTCCCAAACTCAGGCACCCCCCGGGATATTTGGGCCGCACTCCCGCTGCCCGGGCACCAGCAAAATGGGGGGCGATGCTTCTGGGACTGCGGCGCCTCCAGGGAGCGTCCAGGCCACGAGATTCTCCCTCTCCTCTTGTACTGCGGGTGCTCGGCCTCTTCCTCCCTCCCTCCTCCTCCTCCCCCGTTCCCGAAGGCCGAACCGTGAGAGCAAATGGGGCAGGGAAAGGCCGGAACCCTGAGGGGAAAGGGGGCGAGGAAAGGGCGGGACCGTGAGAGGAAAGGGGGCGGGGAAAGGGCGGGACCGTGAGGGGAAAGGGGGCGGGGAAAGGGCGGGACCGTGAGGGGAAAGGGGGCAGGGAAAGGGCGGGACCGTGAGGGGAAAGGAGGCAGGGAAAGGGCGGGACCGTGAGGGGAAAGGGGGCGGGGAAAGGGCGGGACCGTGAGGGGAAAGGGGCGGGCTCAGGCCAAGGGCGGCAACTGTGAGGGGACACTCTGGGAGGCGGCACCCTGCAAACAGAACTGCAACATAAACGGGAAAGAAAGCAATAAGTCTGAGAGTTTTATTTGCCATCAAATACATCCCACACACCCAGCCCCACACAACCCCCATCCCACCTCTCCAAAAAGGGATCACACTTCTGCCTGTCTCCTCCCAAACCCATCTAAGCCTGGTGGCTCTGGAATCGAGTGGGTTTGGCATGGAATTGAGGTTTTCTGAGGTGGGAATGAGCTCTTTTGGGGTAATATTGAGCTGTTTTCAGTGGGATTAGGGTTGTTTTGAGGTGACAGATCCATCCCTCTTGGCTTTTGGAGTGCAAAGAGATGGAGAAGAGAGAAACATTAAGGTGAAAAAAAAAGGAAAACAAGCCACATGTGTTCCTAACATGGACCACAGGGACTGTGGCTCACGAGGGCTGTGCCCAAAGTGCCTCCTCCAGTGGGGGATGGAGCTGCAGCAGCGCACGAAGCTCTTCCCGCACTCGGGGCACTCGCAGGGCTTCCCTTACCGGTGCCTCCGTTGGTATCGGGTCAAGTTAGAGCTGCAGGAGAAGCTCTTCCCACACTGGGGATATTTGTAGGGCCTCTCCCCAGTGTGGATGCGCTGGTGAATGATGAGGTGGGAGTTGTGCTTGAATCCCTTCCCACAGTTGGGGCAGTGGAAGGGCCTCTCCTCTGTGTGAGTCTGATAGTGCCGGAGAAGATAGGAGCTGGTCTGAAACCTCTTCCTGCATTTATCACACTCGTAGGGCCTCTCCCCTGTGTGGATGCGCCGGTGGGTGACGAGGGTGGAGTTGTACTTGAATCCCTTCCTGCAGTCTGGGCATTGGAAGGGCCTCTCCTCTGTGTGAATCCGATAGTGCCGGAGGAGATGGGAGCTGGTCTGAAACCTCTTCCTGCATTTATCACACTCGTAGGGCCTCTCCCCAGTGTGGATGCGCTGGTGCTTGACGAGGGTGGAGTTGCGCTTGAATCCCTTCCCACACTCGGGGCATTGGAAGGGCCTCTCCTCTGTGTGACTCAGAAAGTGCCGGAGGAGATGGAAGCTGGTCAGAAACCTCTTCCTGCATTTATCACACTCATAGGGCCTCTCCCCAGTGTGGGTCATCTGGTGCCTGATTAGGTCAGATCTCTGGCTGAAGCGCATCCCACACTCCCCACACTCATAGGGTCTCTCTCCAGTGTGGATCCTCTGATGCTTGATCAGATCAGAGCTCCAGCTGAAGTTCTTCCCACACTGCCCACACTCGTAGGGCCGTTCCCCAGTGTGGATCCTCTGGTGCCTGATCAGGTTGGAGCTCAGGCTGAAGCTCTTCCCACACTCCCCACACTCGTAGGGCCTCTCTCCAGTGTGGATCCTCTGGTGCTTTATAAGGTCAGAGCTCCTCCTGAAGGTCTTCCCACACTCCCCACACTCGTAGGGCCTCTCCCCAGTGTGGATCCTCTGGTGCCTGATCAGGTTGGAGCTCAGGCTGAAGCTCTTCCCACATTCCACGCACACATAGGGCCGCTCCCCAGTGTGGGTCCTCTGGTGCATGATCAGGTCGGAGTTCCACCTGAAGCTCTTCCCACACTCCCCACACTTGCAGGGCCGTTCCCCAGTGTGGATCCTCTGATGCTGGAACAGGTTCCCTTTGTGTCCAAAGCTCTTCCCACATTCCACACATTGGTAGGGCCGTTCCCCAGTGTGGATGCGCCGGTGCTTCACGAGGGTGGAGTTGCGTTGGAATCCCATCCCACAGTCGGGGCAGTGGAAGGGCCTCTCCTCTGTGTGACTCTGATAGTGTCGGAGGAGATGGGAGCTGGTCTGAAACCTCTTCCCACACTCCCCACACTCGTAGGGCCGTTCCCCAGTGTGGGTCCTCTGGTGCCTGATCAGCTCAGAGTTCCACCTGAAGCTCTTCCCACACTCCACGCATGTGTGGGGCTTCTCCCCATCATGGAGCTGCTCATGGAGCACCAGCTCCGAGCTCTGGCTCCATCTCCGGCCGCCTTCCCGGCCCAGGCTGGCTCTTTCCCCCTCACATTCCCGCCATCTGCGTTTGCAGCCCCTCCTCGTGCGGCATCTCCGGGGCTTTTCCTCCCCATTGGCTTCCTGCGCCGTGGAGCCGCTCAAAACGGCCTCTGCCACCAGGTTCTGCCGCGGGCATTTGTCCTCCCTGCTCTCCATGCTCAGCTCCTGCTCTGGGCGAGGAAGGACAAGGACAGCATGGGATTTGCCTCCGTGCCACAGGCAAGGGCAACGAGATCCCCCCAGGGCATCCCCAGCAGGACACAGCCACCGCCACCCCCCGATGTCCCCCCGAGGGGCCTTTTCCGCTCAGCCTTGGACTTCTTCATTCTCCAAACATCCCCCAAAAACCCAACCCAGGGACCCCCCGGGATATCCGGGCCGGGCTCCCCCTCCCCGCTCACCTGCGCCATGGGGGGGGGCGATGATCCCACAGGTGGGGGCTGCGAATTCAGGCAGGGCCTGACCACGTGGTTCCTGCAACTCAACCTCGATCCACCCCTCTCTCTCCTCTTCCATCCCCGCTCCTCCTCCTCCTCCTCGCTAACCCCACCTCCTTCTCCTTCTCCCCTCCTCCTCTTCCATAGCCCTATCTCCCCCTTCCTAACCCCGCCTCCTCCTCCCCCTCCATGCCTGCCCTCCTCCTCCTGCTCAGCCTTGATCCGCCTTCGTCCCTCCTCTTGCTCTCGCTCCTCCTGTCTTATCTCCACCTCCTTCTTCTCCTCTATCCTTCCTCCCTCTCCTCCTCCCCCTCAACCTGCCTCCTTCACTGCTCTTCTCCTCCTGCTCCTCCTCTTCCATCCCCCCTCACCCTCCTCTCTGTTATCTCCATCTCCTTCTCCTCTTCCATCCCGCCCCTTCCATCCCTTCTCCTTCTCCTCCTCCTCCCTAACCCCTGCTCCTTCTCCTGCTTCCATCGCTGCCCTCTCTCCGCCTTCATTCCTTCTCCTCCTCCTCCCCCCTCTACCCGCCTCCTCCTCCCCCTCCATCCCTGCCCTTCCCTCCCTCCTCCTCCTCCCCCAGCAGCAGCCACACCCTCGGTGCCCCGTTCCCGCAGCCCTCGCAGCCCGCGGCAGCAGCGGCGATGGAGCCGGGACAGGTCGGCATGGGCAGCGCGGGGCTCTCGGCTGCTCCCAGCCGCTGCGGGCGGGGGGAAGCCGGCCCGGGCCAAAGGAGAGGCAAACTGGGCAAACTGGGGGCTGCACATCCAAACTGGGCCTTGCTGGGGACCCTGCCTGGCCACTGCCAGCCCTTGGGGCTCCTCTCGGCACATGCGCCAGGGGGGAACGCACACAGGCCTGGGGGATCCCAGCAGTGGCAGCACTGCCAGGGACTGGGCTGCACTGGGATCGTACTGGGAGCGACTGGGGCTGTGCTGGGTTTGTACTGACATCATACTGGGATCATACTGGGACTGACTGGGGCTGTACTGGCTTTGTAATGACATCATGCTGGGATTATACTGCCATACTAGGGCAGATTGTGATCACACTGATGGATACTGCGATCATACTGGGATCATACTGAGATCATACTGGGAGCGAGTAGCAGCCTGCGGGCGGCAATTGACACCATGTTAGGGACAAATGGGATATACTGGGAGTGACTGGGATTATGCTGAGAGTGACTGGGAACAGCTGTGAACAACTGCGATCATGCCAGGAGCAACTGGGAGTGACTGGCTGCACGTTGGGGGTGATTGGAAACTGCTGGGCTTATACTGGGATGAACTGGGATCATGCTGGAGCTGACTGGGATCATTCTGGCAGTGAGTGCCACTACACTGAGGCTGACTGGGAGTGCTTGGGAGCAAATGGGATCATACTGGAAGGAACTGCAAAGATGCTGGAGGGAACTGGGATAAACTGGGAGATACTGGGGGTGACTGGAACAAAAGTGAGGGTGAAAGAGAGCAACTGGAACCATGTGGAGCACAACTGGTTCATACTGGCAGGGACTGGGAGCACATTGGGGCCATATTTGGATCATACTGGGAGGGACTGGACTAATACTGGGAGGATCTGAGAGGGACTGGGAGCACACCCTGCACATCATCCCCCATACTGGGCCTGACTGGGGGCAACTGGGAGCACGCTGGCAGCAAATGGCATCATACTGGGACTGACTGGGCTGATCTAGGAAGCAACTGGAACCATACTGGAGGCAGCTGGGACCATACTGGGAGAGATTGGAAGCAACTGGGATTATACTGGGACCACACTGGGAGGGCTGGCATGTGACTGGGATCAAACTGGAGCTTACTGGGATCATATTGGGGTTGAAAGGGAGCGACTGGGATCACACTTTGGGCTACTGGGAGCAGCTGAGGGAAACTGGGATGATGCTGCAAGCAAACTGGAGGAACTGGGAAAGACTGGATGCATGCTGGAGGCAACTGGGATATACTGGGCATGACTGGGGGATCATACTGGGAGAACTGACACCTTACTGGGGCCACTGGCAGTGCCTGGGAATGACTGCAGACATGCTGGGGGCAACTGGGATATACTGGGAGCGTCTGGAACCATACTGGGGGGACTGGAACCACACTGGGAACAACTGGGACCATGCTGGGGAGAACTGGGACCACACTGGGGGCAACTGGGAGTGAGTGGGACCAAGCTGGGAGGGACTGGGATCATCTGGAGAGAGACTGGGACTAGAGCAGGGGCAACTGGGTTCAACTGGGACCACACTGGGAGTGTCTGTAACCATAGGGGAGTGATGGAAGCACACTGGGAACAGCTGGGCCCATGCTGGGAGCAACTGGGACCACGCTGGGGGCACTGGCATCAGACTGGGAGTGACTGGGAGCAACTGGGATTAGACTGCAAGGGACTGGGATCATACTGGGAGTGGCTACACTCATACTGGGATTATACTGGGCGTGAATGGAACCTGACTGGGGCTTACTGGGAGCTACTGGGCCCATGTTGGGAGGAAAATGTGACCCACTGGGAGCAACTGGGATCGGCTGGAAGGTTCTGGAACCATGCTGAGAGGACTGAGACTACAACTGGGGCAACTGGGATCATCCTGGGAGCAACTGGGGCCACCCTTTGAGCAACAGATGGAAACTGGGATGATGCTAGAGGAAACTGGGAGGAACTGGGAAAGACTGGGATCATTCTGAGGTAACTGAAACATACTGGGAGTGTCTGTAACCATCCTGGGGGCACTGGAACCACACTGGGAACAGCTGGGATCATGCTGGCAGCAACTGGGACGATGCTGGGGGAAACTGAATCTACCCTGGAGGCAACTGGGCACGACTGGGACCCTGCTGGGAGGGACTGGGACTATTCTTGGGGCAACTGGGATCATCATGGGAGGAACTGGGAACAGCTGGAATTATGCTGGGAGCAACTGGGATCACACTGGGATCCCAGTGAGAGCAGCTGAGTCCATGCTGGGTTACACTGGGATCTCATTGAGAGCGACTGGAATCACACTGGGATTGACTGGGAGTGGCTGGTTTTGTGGATTTTGGGGGTTTGGATTTTGGGGGATTTTCTTGGCATTTTGAGGGGGAGTTTTTCTGGGGGTGGTTGGGAGTTTATTGAAATTTCTTGTGGCTCTTTTTGAATTTAGGGGGTTTCACTGGGATTTTGTTGGGATTTTTTGGGATTCTCAGAAATTCCTGGGGTTTTATTGGGATTTTTAGGAGATTTTGGGGCATTTTATTGGAATTGTGGTGGCATTCCGAGGGATTAATTGGGGATTTGGGGTTTTTGGGATTTTTGGTGGGATTTGGGGGGGTTTGGGTGTTGCCAGGATTTCTTTGGATCTTGGGGGAGATTTTGTGGGACTTTTTCTGGTTTTGGGGACATCTTTGGGGGATTGGTGGAGTTTAATCGGGATTTTTGGGGTTTTTGGCATTCCAAAGGATTTTATGGGCTTTTATTGGGATTCTAGAGTGTTCTAATGGGATTTTCAGAGATTTAATTGGGATTTTGTGGGTTTTATTGGGACTTTCGGGGCTTTCAAGGAGATTTTGGTGCCTCTCAGCCCTTCCCCACACCCAACAACTCCAAACAAAATCCCCCAAAGCCCAAAAAAGCCACCCTGAAATCCCCAAAAACCCTCTCAGAACCCCAAAATCGCCACAAACTCCCCCAGACTCAGTGGGGCTGTCCTGGATCAGGGGGCACCGGCCGGTGGAACAGGAGCCACTTCAGGGGGCCCTGGGAGCTTTTTGGGGAGGGGGCACCATGGGAGACCCCCCAAAAACGGGGGGGGAACCCCTGCAGTGCCCCCTCCCCCCGAAACCCCCAGACCCCGGTTCAGGGTGGGCCTGGGACCCCCCCCGGGACCCCCAAATCTCCCCCAGGACCCCTCCAGGAACGCCCAACCCCGCAGAGCTCCCCCAGTGTTGGCCCAGAACCTCTCTGGACCCCCAAACACTCCCCAGGACCCCAAAAACCTCCCCAGGACCCTCAACCCCCCCCAGTTCTCCCCAAAATTCACCCCAGACCCACCTGAGACGCCCCCAAATCCCCCTCAGACGCCTCAATCCCCCCAAACCTCATGAAATCGCCTCAGACTCCTCGAAATTCCCCAGACCCACCTCAGAACGGCCCAGATCCTCTCGCAATCCCCCAAAATCCCCTCAGACTCTCCCAATTCCCCTCAGTTCCCCCTAAACCCACCTGAGAACGCTCCAGACGCTCTCAACCTCCCCCCAAAGCTCCCTAAAGCCCCCTCAGACCCCCTCATTCCCCCCAAACCCACCGCACACCCTCGTGTTTCCCGTCGATGCCCCTAAAAATCCCCAATTTCCCCTCAGACCCGCCCCAAACCCCCCCAGTTTGCCCCTGGCCCCACCTCAGCTCCGCTCTCCCTCAGAATCTCGCGCCTCCACCGCGTGTGCGGGCTCCCAGCAATAGCGGCGCGGCGCGTCCTGCCCCGAACCAACCAATCAGCGCGCTGCACGTCCCTGAACTAACCAATCACGGCGCGGCTCCCCTCAGCAAGGCCCGCCTCCCCCACGCCGTCCCAGCCAATCAGAGGGGAGCCAGAAGCGGCGCCCCCTTCGCCGCCGCCGCCGGGACCCCCCGGGCTCGGGACAGGAGCGGGAGGGGCCTGAGAGGGGATCGGGGGGGGGGCGGGGGAGGGTCCGGGGGGGTCAGGGGGGGCTTTGGGAAGGGGTCCGGGGGTTTGGGGGGGGTCTGGGGAGGGGTCCTGGGGCACTGTCGGGGGGGGGACCTGGGGGGTGCGGATGGGTCCTAAGAGGGGTCTCGAGGAGGGGTCGCGAGATATGAGACACTCATGCCACAGCGTAAGCTGTAAGCGAAAGGAATTTTAAGAGCTGTTTTGGTTATTTCAGAGAAAGTTTAAAAGGGAGAAGCTGCTGTGTGATGTTATGATCGATTTTTGGTGCCAGAGTCCAAGGAGTTTAGGGCTGGAAATCCCAGCCCCACTGGATCCAAATGAGGAAATCACCCGGCCCTGTCCAACCAAGGTGTCACGTTGGTGAAATTAAAAGGCAAAACACGGTCCATAAGACAGAAAGGAAAGTGGTACTGTCTCAAGAAAACCTCTCAAGCAAGCCTGGCTGCACTTTTTATTCAAGAGAAAAGCAAAGTTCAGGAGAAAATGAAAAGTGTTTTGCATGGCTGATCAAAGACATCTGGAAGATTTAGAAGAAAGCCCAGCAAGCTGCTGCAATTGATAAAAAAAGATTAGTGCAGAGCAATTTTCTTGGAGATTGCCAGGAAAGAGCAAAATAGCAGAGAGCAGAGAAAGGGATCCACCCTGAGGTGTCTTGTCCATATCCATGACTGACTCCAACAAATCCAAGAATATCCTGAGCTGGAAGGGACTCACAGGGATCATGAGTCTGACTCATGGCCCTGCGCAGGACATCCCACCACAGGTCTGAGAGCCTTGTCCAAACATTCCTTGAATTCACAGGGGCTGTGACCATTCCCTGGGGAGTCTGTTCCAGTGTCCAGCACCCTCTGGTCCAAATCTGATGAAAACTGCACCAGGACAGAGTCCAAACCCAAAGACTAAGGAAAGTCAGGAGACCCCTTGGTCTGAATGCACTGAGTGTCCCAGCACCAGACCCATGATTCAGAATGGGCAGTCATCAATGCAAGATTAACTAATTGTGGGAGTCAGAAGTAAGTTGAAGTGATATAAATTGAGGTTTTTGGCCTCGCTGAAAGGTGCAATGGCCACAAGCTTTCAACGGAGGACTCACAGGAAGAAATGTTAGATTTCCTAAAAGGCCAGTTGAGGTTTTGGAGGATGGAGCCCACCAAGACCTCCAGAAGTAGGAGAGGGGCTGAACGGATGAAGTCAGCAGGGACAGAAATGGCAGAAAAGCCACACTTGCCAAGGAAATTCCAGAAGCAGTGATGGCAACAGCAGCACTGGCTCCAGCTTCCTCAGCTTCTTCTTTAAGGTGGGAAAGGAGGAAAAGGGGGGGAAGATGTTCTTAGAAGGGAAGGCTTGGCACTGATGGGGCTGTGGACTCCTCGCCTGAAACTCCCTGAAACTGTGACACTGGCTCAAACCACGGCATTTTTTAAAAGCTAATTTTCTTGAGAGCAAAAGTTTGAGTCTTGAAAGTGATCTCAGGCTTCACACCTTATCTGAGAAAAGTTTTTAAACAAACACTGAAATTCTCAGTGACATGACTCCAAGAACGGAGATACAAGGGTAGGCATTGAGAACTCCTTGATTCCCCTGGATCATAATGCATCTTAGGATCAGATTAATAAAGGAGGAATGGATTTAGGTGCTGGCTCAAGTCCAACATTCATTAATATTTGTGGGTGTGGATGTTGTGGCTGCCCCGTCCCTGGAAATGTTCCATGCCAGGCTGGATGGGCTTGGAGCAATCTGGGATGCTGGAAGGTGTCCTGTGGCAGGGGGTGGGACTGGATGAGCTTTAAGATCCTTTCCAGCCTGAACCATTTGGGGATTCTGTGATTCCATGAACACGTCCACACCCAGCCTCACTCCAAACGTGTCAAGCAGGGACGGGGGGTTGGCAGTCCCCAGACAACAGTGGGCAGGAGGAGAAGAAGCTGGCACGGATTAACTGAGCTGCTCTCCACAGAAAGAGCAGCAAGGGGGATTCTCAGCCAGGACCAGCCACAGAGGGACCCGGGCTCCTCCCTGGATGTGAGGGGGAATGCAAACAAGAGGCGTCACACATTCCTCTGTGCATCCCTCACCTGCAGCTGGCCTGAGGAGGTGGCCAGCTCACGGCCAAAGGGAAGGGTGTGTTTGTGCAGCATCCCGGCTTCCATGTGGGCCAAAGCAGAGGCAAACTCCCGTTTGATTAATGAGCCCTTGGATCCAGCTCCCTGCCTCCCTCCGCGTGCAAGGAGCACGATCCCAGCAGCACGCACTGCTGGCCTTCCAGGGCTGGCTGAGGCAGCTCCTGATAGCGCTGTTTATTCAGCTTCCCCAAGGAAACAGTGTGGATTTTATTAAATGATCCCATCAGTGTTTCTCCATGCTGTCATTGCAGACTCCAAAGGATGATTCCTGTTGGCTCGTAGGTCTTTGTCCGCGCACCGAGAGCGGCAGCCAAGGACAAAGCGTTCCGGGACGGGGCGGTGGGAGCCCTGCTGCTCCGGCTGCGCGGCCCTGCCGGGCTCTGAGCCCCCCGTGCCACATGCCAGGCCACAAAGGGGACAGCTGGCCCGCCAAGGACAGTGACACGAGGCACAGGGACACCTGGGACTGCCCTTGGTGCTGTCACACTCCCACATGGATGGCTTCAAGGGAGAGAGGCACAGCCCATGGAGACCCAGCCACAGGCAAGTTTTTTATGCTATTTGAAGTGGCACGGATCCTTTTATCCCAGAAAAACGGCACCTGTTTGTCACCTGCTGGTTCTTAGCCCTAAGAATTACATTGATACTGCCAGGCCAGTTTTCTGCCTATTTTTGCCAGTTTTCCACCCCATCATTCCCTGATTTTATTCCCCAAACCAATTTTGCCTGTTTTCTATGCATGCTGGTTTTCACCTGAGGAGTGAAGCAAATAATCCGCTCAGTGAAGAAAACACAGCTATGAAGTGGAGGACTGTCCCCTTTGGGACACAAAAGCCACAGCCACCCACACTTGGACAAAGCAAGCTGTGGCAATGCCAGGAGTGACTGTGCAGTCAGTATGGATGGAGCCAGGAGTACATTCCCAGGGAATCCTTCACATGGGCTTGGAGAGGTGTCCAAAATGCAAAGCCCATTCTTTTCAGACTACTCCCCTGTGTTGCTCTGAGTTTGTGCTGAGGTTGTGGGAATGAGCCAATCCTGAGATGTATCTTCCCATACTGAAAAAAATCCAAGGTTTTTGCTGGCAGGCACCACCTCTGTGTGTGTGTGTGTCCAAGGGCTTTGCTCTCAAAGCTCACCCTGAAGATCCACCAGATGCCTTGGTCACTTGCTCTCTCTGCCAAATGAGCAGAGGGCTCATGCTCTGGGTGAGGGGGGTCACAAAAACACATCCAGCAACTCCATGGCCCTGTGAGCTGCTGAAAAATCAGACCAGAAGCTCTGGAGCTGCTTTTCATGCACAGGGGATGGCTGAGTGAGCCTGCTCCTCACCCTCCTGTTTAAACACAACCTCTGCCCTCAGCTGCAGTGAGAGTGTTTCACCCTGTGCGAGGCTCCCAGGGAAGATCTTCCTCTTTGGGAAACTGCACTTGGAGTGGATGTTTTGAAGAGGTTCAAACCTCCCCTCTCTCACCCATGGAAAGTCACTGTGATCACTGTAAAACAGAGCTTTCAAGTTGTTGGAGCCTAGCCTGTGACTTCCCCACTGTTTTTGTCAGCACCTGCACACACCAAATGTTTCTATGCCTAAAACAGCACTACTGAGAGCTCAGAGTGATGCTGTAGAGAGGATTTGGGGGGAGCCTGTGCAGGATAGCAAAGGTGCAGCTCAGTTTCTGGCATATTTTTGGTTAAAAATCATCACATGCTGAAAGCCAAAGTCAGAATTGAACCAAACAAAAATGCATTTCTCATCCACAAGTCTAAGATCCTGCAGAATCAAGAAGCTTTCCTTGCCCAGCTTTGGAAAGATCACTTCTCTGGCCTAAACCCTTCTTATGCTTCTTGTTTCTTCTTTATTTCCTAATTTATTTTTAATTCTTCTTAGGTCTTCAGTTTATTAAGCCATCGTCTAGCCATCCATTGCACTGCAACAAACCTTGGACCAAGCTCCAGGAGCTTGTGGCAATGGCCAGAGCAGCTCTCCAGGGACTGGCTCACAAGGGCTGGGGCAGGGTGACAGTGTGTCCCCTTGCAGAGGACAGGCACCAGCACACAGCTGCTCTCCTTCCCTCCGTGCTGGCCACTCAGTGGGTGAAGTGTTTCTTCTTCTGGCTGCAGAGAATGAGGCTCCAAAATCTGGCAGCAGTACCAAGAAAATGGAACAGCCTTGCCTTTCTTCAGGGTGAGGGCTGCTGTGTCTGGATTTCAGCAGCACTCAAAAGACCACCAAGCCAGCCCATTTCCTGCCACTCCAGTGGGAAAGGGTGGCATGAAAGCCCAAGTCTCAGGTGTCCACATGGACATGCCTAAGCAGAGACAAATCAAAGAATCCCAGAGTGGTTTGGGTGGGAAGGGACACTAAAGATCATTCATTCCACCGCCTTCCACTATCCTATTGCTCCAAGCTCCTTCCAGCCTGGCCTTGGACACTCCCAGGGATCCGGGGGCAGCCACAGCTTCTCTGGGCAGCCTCTTCCAAGAGCTGCATCCAAAAAAGTCACAGAGGTGTCTGCGTGCACTTTGCAGGTGAATCCCTCACTGGGGCAAGGAGATGAGCTCAAGCTCTGAGTCTTGCAGGGAAATGTTTCCCCTAAGCCAGCATAAAGACTGACTATGTTACTACAGGCTGGAGAAACCCCTGAAATAGTGACAGACAGCTGAAGGGAAGAATATATTGGGAAGGGAATCCTACGGCCGGCTGGGAAACGCAGGGCTCTGAAAGGGGATGGGGCGGGACAGGAAGAACATTCCTTTCTCACGACAAGCGCCTGCAGCCGCTCGGGAAGCATCGGCCGGGGCCGCCCGCTCGCAGCC
This sequence comes from Molothrus aeneus, assembly GCF_037042795.1. NCBI lineage: Eukaryota > Metazoa > Chordata > Aves > Passeriformes > Icteridae > Molothrus > Molothrus aeneus. The sequence continues at coordinate 2,297,711 of NW_027099027.1, read as the reverse complement.
CGGGGCCGGCAGCGCTGCTCCTGCCGCGGGCAGATGCTGCTCTGGGCGGCCGCAGGCTCATCCCGGAGCAGCACCATGGATGGAGAGCGATGAGGTGCCCGGCAAGAGGCAGCCTGAGCCCCAGATGCTGCGGGGGGCTGGAGATCGCCGCCCGTGCCGGGTGCGGGCGGCCGCGGGCGGCGGGGTCACCCTGCCCTGTGGCCACCGCTGGGCTGCGCGCATGGAGAAAGAGCGAGAGGGCAGCGCGGGGCTGCAGGGCTGTGCTTTGCAATTCCGCGCCGTGCTCGCTTCTCTCTGCCCTCGGAAGATGGGGGGAACTGCAGTTGCTTCGTGCTCTCAGCTCAAACGGGGCTTTACAGCCCCTTCCCCGCCTTGCCGAGGGGCACAGAGGAGTGGATCAGCCTCAGAGCAGGGCTCCTCTCCAGCACCCTGCTGCTCATCTCCTTGTCTCTGCATCTGCTTGGCCACACTGTTTAATTCATTTGTCTGTTCTTCCCCAAATTTCTGAATTATTGTCAAAACCAGGGCTTGTGGATACATGGAAGTGAAGAATGAAACCCCTCTTCTGGGTCTCAGGCTGACAAAGCCATACTTGGGATGTCAAGGCCAACCCAAATGACCAGATGAGAGTAGGAACTGCTGAGGCAGCCCCTGGCTCCCCCTTAAGCAGCACCACCCCCTACACTGTGTCATGGTTTGACACTGGTACAATGCCAGTGCCCCCATGAGAATACCCTCTCCCTGGTTTCTGCTGTGAGATGGGACCAGGAATAAGCAAAGCAGGCTCCCACTTGGGAAAAAAAAAAAAATTATTAACTAAACTACAAGGGAAAGGAAAAAACCAACAAAATAAAAGAAACACACAAGGAAAATGAAAACTTCACAAATACATCTCCTCCTCCTCCCCACCAAATTCCCAATACAATACATCCCCCAAATCATCAACTCTCAGTCTGGCACCACCCTTCAGAATACTCCATCCTCATTCATCAAGAGGAGAAGGAGTCCTTCTTGTGCCAATGGTGACCTCTTCCTTTCATGTCCAGTGCTCTCACCACTGAACATGGACCAGAGCTGCTTCTAGGGTCGAATTTTAAGGATGCTTTGTCCCACTCCAAAAAGGGCACAGTCTCTCCTTTGGGACACCTGTCCCCCCCATATTTCCCCCCCTGGGGCCGAGGGGCACCAACACTGAACCCTCTTGGTCCTGAGGCATTGCCTCCCCCTGGATGCAGTCTCTGTGTCACAAGGAACATGGTTCTGTCCATGGCTACACAAAAAGAGTCCAGCAAAAGCCACTCCATCATCTCTTCCCACTAAGATTCTTCTCTATTCTTCCAACATCTCTCACTTGCCCAGACCTCTCTCACACTTGCCCATTTCCTTCCTCATCTTCCACTCTATCTTCTAGGAGAGGTCAATGTTCTGTAAAGTTTTCATTGCCCGAAAAGGGGTTAAAAGCTCCTACAAGCGGCCGGCTGCACCCCCCCTTCTTCTCCGTCCCAGCCGTGCTGCCGGCACAGGCCCATGTTTATCAAGGTTCAAGGTCACAGTCCCAGGCACCGGCTCTCTCTCTCTCTCTCTGTGTCCCGGGGGGCTGCCCAATGGCTCCCGGTGTCTCTCTCTCTCTCTTCCACCCTTCCAGCCCTGGGCTCAGGCCTACCTCTCCCGGCCACATGGCTTTTCCCCTCTGCCCGCCCAGCCAGCAGCTGGGCCGGGGCAGAGACCCGAACTCTTTCCCGATGGAAACCCAAGAGAACTTCCCCCACGAGTGCTCTGCTTTTAATCCCTGTGTTCTCAGAGGTGGTTCCAATGCCCAGGTGGCCACATTAGGTGCCAATATTAAAATCAGAACATCCATTGGCCTAACCACAGCATCCCAGAAAACATATTTCCTGTCAAACCACCACACACGGGGAGGAAAGTTGAAGTGGAGGAAAGTTTAGTGGTTTAGAGTTCAAGATCTAGAAAATATCAAAGTAGTTCCAATGGTAAACAAGAAGTTTAGGATGCAGTGCTGGAGGTTTGTGTGTCATAACACGATTGGCTAAGGAAGCTTACAGCTAACACTGTGGCATGATGTGGGAACGCAGGAAATTCCTCTGGCTGCCCTGGAGGACTCGAGCCCCTGCCCAGGGCGTTCAGAGACCCTGGCACAGAGCCCAAGACCCCTGTGCCTTTGATTTAGCCCTTGGAAAAATCAATTACCAACCTCGTATGAAGAATGACAAGCTGCCAAAGTTTCAGTAGAATGATAGTGAATTTATCCCAGGGTGAAAAATAGATTGTTGGGGTTTCTAGAATGGGGCTTCAGGGGGCAAGGAATCTGGGCTTGTCCAGCCTTTCTCCTTCTTTTTCTTCTTCTTCTTCTTGGCCTCCATCTTCTGCTGTGATGGTGGCACTTTTAGATTGGTTTAGAGTAGAAGCTCACTGTCTAGGTGATAGGTATTGGAAAGTCATTGTAAATATTGTACAGGTAGTTTTTAGGATTAAAAGATAACACTGCCCTGGGGCAGGAGAAAGAATTTTATAGATAAGATACAAGAAACAACCTTGAGAGCCAGAAATGAAGAGCTCTGACTCCTTCTTCGAGCGCCGGGCTGGGAAAAGAGACTTTGGAACTTATCTCGGGCTCACTCTGACCAGCGAGAGACCCCGAGAGCATGAGTCCGTAAGATGAAGTCTTGAGGGATTGGCTCCAAAACATAAATATCCTTGTTGGCCGGGTCTTCTTGACCAAGAAATCCTTCAAAGCTCTTGTAACTACAAGTCTTGCAGCCCTGTGAGCCATGCGGTGCAGATGTGAGCCAAACTCACCCTTCCTTTCTATGTAGAAGAGAAGAAAAAGCAATGGCATCATCTGAAAAACTCAGAGGTCCGCTCTCTAGCTCCTTCCAAACTCCTTCAAATCACCAAAAGTGTGATTTAGCTACAAATAGGTGTCAAGGACTCTTAGTGCTGGCTCTTGGACTCCAGAGCAGCTGCTTTAGAATCTTTCACAGAACCCTGTGCAGTTCTGTGGAGCCAGAAATGGATCATTTGAAGAAACTTTCCCAACTGACTTGCATGGAGGTTTGTTTGAAGGGTATTTGAGGAGAAAGGCTCGCGGCAGAGCTCTGGGCTTTGGCCTAGCTGTGTCCCCTGCTGATTGTCAAGTGTGCCATCAGCTGCAGGGCTTTCTGGGCTAAAACTATCATCAAGTCACTGGGACTTGCTCTTTTTGGCCTCTAAAAGCTGGAGCCACTTTCGGGGCAAATTTGGAGACTTCATCTCTGGGAGGATGGAGCAGCTAGGATTTTCCCGGTTGCTGGGAATGGTTCTCCAGGCCCTGGCTGTAAAACAGGGCTGCCCAGCAAGTGCAGATCTGCAAGATGATAAACAATTGTCTTGGTTTGAAAAGAGAGGTGTCTGCTAAGGAAGGCAGAAGCCTTCTCTGAAATGGAAAATGTCAATCCCCTCCCTTCAAATGATTCTCATTTAGAAATTCAAATGCTCTTGGGAAAAGATATGGGGATAGGACTGAGCCCACAGAGCCGGGCAGCGTTTGCTGATGCTCTGAGCCCTTGCTAAAGATCCTGTGCGGGCTGTCTCAGACACCTGGGGCCAGGGATTCCTTCCAAGCTGGGCCACTTTGGCTGGGCCGGGGGCGGCCCCGGGGCAGAAGGCAGTGTGTGCAAGGGCCCTGGGTGGCACGCTGCAGCATGGTCACCGTGCCATGGAACGGAAGCCGGTGTCCAAGGCCCCTTTGTGACACGTGGGAAATAGAAGCTTGCCCGGCTGCTGGCAACACGCAACGGGGCACAAGGGGACAGAGCGGTGCCGTGAGGAGCCCCTGCACAGCGCACTCGCTCCCATCTGACCCGGAGCTTCTCCGCGGCGCTGTTCCTGCAGCTGAGCTCGAGGCCAGAGCACAGGACTCGCTGACCCGTGGCCTTCCTGAGGCTTCTATTCTGCAGCTGCCCTCAAGGGCAGAGCGTGGGACTTGGTGCCCCGGAGCTTTCCCAAGGCATCTCTCCTGCAAGTAGCTCCAGGCACAGCCATGGAGCAGAGACCCCCGAGAGTCCCCAAGCTGGCCTGGGTGGAGGAGGAGGAGGAGGAGGAAGAAAGCCCTGGAGCTGCCACAGCACAGGAGACAGAAGAGGTGGTGCCGTTCCATCCACCGCAGGAGGGTGAGTGGCAGAGCTGGGCTGCAGGGCTGGAGCCTGTGCCAATTGGCACCATGCCATGCCATGCCATGCCATGCCATGCCATGCCATGCCATGCCATGCCATGCCATGCCATCCCCTGGGGAAATTCCCATGGACAGGAGGGAAGAGGGGCTGGGCAGACACCCCGCAGTGGCCGTGCTCCATCCCCTGGGGCATCCTGGGGCTCTCCCTGCCTGGGCAGTGCAGGGCTGGGCTCTTTTCTCTGGCCTCTCCCGCAGCCCCTCAGCTCTGGCTGCGCTCGCTCTTTGCCAGATGCAGCCCTGGAGCGCACACAAGAGCAGGAATCCAGCCGTGGCCGCTTCCGCAGAACAGCGCAGGTACCTGCAGCCACCCCCACCTGGGCTGGGCCAGCTGTCCCTGCTCAGCCCAGCACCGTGTGTGCAGCACTCCATGCAACATCCCCGGCTTCTTGCCCTTCTCCTACAGCTCGTCTGCGACTTTATCCGGAGCATTGGGCAGGAAGAGACCAGCACCATGGGCACTGGGCTCAGAGCTCACTCAGAGCTCCTCAGTCATGAGACCAGTGCCGCCCTGCTGGATTTGCTCCTGGAGAAGGCTGTTGCCAGGCCAGAACAAGTGAGCAGCCTGGGGCCAGGCTTCAATTCCCCCATGAGTCCCGTGGCTTCCCCAGCCACGCCTGCTGGTCCCTGGGAGACTTTGAGGCCATGGCAGTACGCTGGCAAGGAAAGCACTTCTCTGGGGACCCGGGGGACATGGCTCCCTCTGGCAGCTTTCCAAGTCTCCCCGTGCCTTCTCCAGGTGCCCGCCATGGTGAGGTCCATTCACCGATGGCTCCTGGCCAATGATTCTGCCGAGCACAGGCTGGACAAGGCCCTGCTGAATCTCACCAGAGCACACCCAGGTGACGCAGTGATGACGCTCCTGCGTGTGGCCCCGTCCTGTGACAGGTATGGGGCCCACCTGCCCGGAGGGCTCAGGCCTCCCCAGCCCATCACCCTGTACTGCCTGGCCCAGGTGTCTGAGCAACAGAGAGTTCCAGGGCCCTCTGGCTGCTGCCTTTCCCAGCCCTGGCACGTCAGCCCCCGAGCCTGCTGCCATGCTCCCTTGCCGCCCCTCAGGGGCCTGTCCCCACAGGGCTGGGCTGCCTGGCTGCTGCTGGCCAGGCCCAGTGGGCAGAGGCAGGGCCGGCGGTCAGCCCGGGCCCCTAGGGATGCCCAGGCCATGGTGCTGTGTCTGAGACCCCCCTGAGACAGAGCTCTAACCCCGCAGAGCTGCCATCTCCATGTGGAAGACCATCATGTGCTCGTCCAGGACTGCAGAGCCAGTGCTGCTGATCCTCCTGGATGTGCTGGGCAGCTGGCCAGAGCGCAGCACGTGCACCTCCGATGGGGACAAAACGGGTGTCTTTGGCCTGGCTGTGAGTTTCTGCAAGTGGCCTTTGCTGGCCACAAGGCCGCCTCTCCAGCAGCTCTCCATCCTCCTTCCCCCACTGCATCTCCCTGCCTCAGGCGCTGGCCTGAAAACTGGCCCAGGGGCAGCCTCAAGCCCACCTGGCCCCGTGCTCCCCCTGCCAAGGTCTCTCTGGGCCTCTCCCTGCCCTGCTCGGGCCCTGCCCCAGGGACACCTGGGCACTGAGCACTGTCTCGGGGGGCTTTGTCCCTTGCAGGCAACCGTGGTGATGTGGAAGATGCTCCAGGAGCCCCATGTGCCACGTGTAGTGACGTCGTATTTCCCCCAGCTATTTGTGCATCTGCTCTTCCAAGTGTTCTTCAGCACAGCAGAGATGCCAGAGGAGGTCAATGCCTTCTGGAAGGAATGCCTGCAAGAGCACGGCCTTGCCACCAGCCCCAACAGGTGCTCCATGCCAGTCCTCCTGTCCCTGCCACGTGGCCTGCCAAGGAGCCAGTGCTGCCACGGTGACCTGGCCTTTGCTGTGCACACAGGTTTGCAGTGCAGAGCCTGAAGTCCCTGCTCTGCCGAAAGCAGTACAAGGAGGTGGTGGTGTCAGTGGAACGCAAGCGTGGCTGGGACACGCTGCTCTGTGCTGACACCCGCCACTATGCCGTGGGTCTGCTGGCCAGGTGAGACTCCCCTTCTCCCCATTGCTCCCGGCATTTGTGCCCTGTGCCCGGGCTGTCCCACACAGTCCCCGTGGCCCTGGGTCACAGGGCCTTGTCACTGAGGGACAGCCAAGCAGACTGGAAAAGGCTGGGAGGGGAGAGAGCACAGGAGGAAACACCTCCTAAAGGGCCCAGGTCCCCTTGCAGGACGGTGGTGAAAGACCAGCAGGCTCTGCCAGCCTGTCCTTGGAGAGATTTGCTCAGGTTCCTGGTCCCTTTTTCACCCTCCTAGGGAGATGCGCCATGCTTGTCTTGGGTTGGGTTCCAGTATTGCACTCCACCTCCTCTGGCTGCTCAGCACACAGGAGCCACACTGGGATCTGCCCGCCCTGGCGTTCCTTGTGGAGGTGAGCCGGGTGTGCAGCGCTGCCTGGCTGAGCTGCCTCCCAGCTCTCTGCCCTCTGGGAGCCGCAGCCGCCTGGGACGCTGCCCGCGCCCTGTGCTGCTGCTGCTGCTGCTGCTGCTGCTGCTGCTGCTGCTGCTGCTGCTGCTGCCTGGGCCCAGCCCTGTGCGGCTCCGGGCTCCTGCCGGCCGGCTCCCCCATCACTGGCCTGTGCCTTTCAGCTCCTCGAGTGCCTGGATGCCAGTGAATGTGGTGACAGTGCTGTGAAGGTCTCTTCAAGGTACCTGCAGAGCGAGTGCAGGGAGAGGCGTCGCCTGGCGCTCAGGGCCCTGCTGGAGCTCATTGATGATCCCTCAATGGTGAGAAGGGGGCAGTGGCTGAAGCTGCACTGGGAACGCAGTCACTTGGCCTGGCCTGGGCTTGGGGCGCTGGGGCAGCTGCTCCCAGCTCTCCTGCCTCCCGCTTCAGCTGCCCGCATGCTTCGGGACAGGCCTTTGGCCTCTGGGCCCTGCGGCAGCAGGATGGCCTTTCACAGACTTGTGTTCCGCACAGGCCCAAAGAATGTGGAGCCTGACCCAATGCTTCATGCACCTACTGTGCGACAATGATGCAGAGATAGCTGGCATGACCCTCATCACACTCAGCTTTCTATTCCTGCACAAATCACACATACTGATGTCAACCCCCATTGCCCGGCAGCTGGCTGAGGCGCTCCTGCCACTCTTTGACCACGTAAGGCTCTGTGCCCCCAGCCACAGCCGCTGGCTGCTGCCTGGAAACTGTGTGCCCTGTGCATTTCCAGCCCTGTGCCCAGGGGGGCCTGCAGGAGCCAATGCTGAGGTAGTTTTTCTTTTTTTTTTTCCTACAGGATAATAGCCAGGTCCAGCTGCTCTCCATCAAACTCTTCCGAGACATGATGGAGTATTTGGAAGAGAGAGAAAACCCTTTGGAAAGCTCTGTGCAACAGAGCTTGCTTGCACTCTTCTTCCACTGCCATGATGAGAATCAGCGTGTGGCAGAGGTGAGGACTCATGGGCTGCTGCTGTTCCCCTGGCAGGGGGCTCGGCTGCCTCCTGCCCTGCGCCTGCTGGATCGCAGCCTCCTGCAGGCCATGGCACGGGGATGCGGGTGCCGTGCCCTGGGCTGTGGGGCCATCTCGGCGTCCCTGCTGCTCTCCAGGCTTCTCGGGAAGCGCTGCTTTGTGCGGTCAAGTTGATGAAGAGGAGGGATCTCAAGAAGCTGGTGAAGGAGCAGCAACTGTGCAAGTTCAGCGAGTGCCTGGTAAGGAGGGCCTGCAAGGCCCAGCATCAGGCTGGAGAAGGCCCCTGAGGGTGGCGCTCAGTGTGCGGGCCGGGCAGCTGTGCCCCTGCCCGCTGCGGCAGCCAGAGGCCGCGCGGGCTCCTCTCCAGGCTCCCGAGGGCCCGAGCCGGGTGCCCGTGGAACCCCGGCCCGGCATGGCTGCGGGGCAGCACCGCGGCTCCCCGGGCAGCAGCCGGCCCGCTGCCCCCTCCCCTCGGGAGCCCTTGGCCGGCGGCTGCTGGCCGCGCCTCAGGGCTGTGCGGGCAGGGGAGGCCGGGGCTGGGCGCAGGCAACGCCCGGCCCAGGGGCTGAGCCCGCGCCAAGCCTTCCCTCCTGCCGCTCTCTGCAGCTGGCAGAGGACAGGAGCCGAGCGGCCGAGCACCTGCGCCAGGCCCTGCGCTACCTGCAGAGCCCACAGGAGCCCCTGCGAGAGGCGGCCATCAGCTTCATGGGTGAGCCACGAGCCCGCGCCCCCTCCCCGGCCCGGCCCGCCGCAGCTCGGCCCCGGCCCCGCCTGCTGCCCCGGCAGCGCCAGCCAGGCCCGGCGCCGTGGAGCCCCGCCTGGGCTGGGCATTGCTGCTGCCGCCCTCTGGCAGCCGTGCCCTGGGGCGGCAGCGTGCGCCAAGGGCCGGGCTGAGCCCTGCCGGGCCAGCAGCCCGTGTGGCCACAGTGCCGGCAGCGCCGCTGGCAGGGAGCTGTGCCGCTGCCGCCGTGACAGGCTCTGTGTTCACAGGCATGGCCGGGCGGCGCCTGAGGGGGCAGCAGCGAGAGCTGCAGCTGATCTGCACTGGTGAGTGAGGGCAGCGGGCTGGCAGCGGGGGCTGCCGGGGGGAGCTGCAAGCCCTGCCCCGGCTGCGGAGGGCTCTGCTCCCGTGGCCAGAGCACACTGAGCTTTCAGGGCCACGGGGGCCATTGGTGGCCCGCGGCTTCGGCCTGATCGCCTTGCTCCCTGCTCCCTCCTGGCCATGGCAAGAGCCGCCTGGCATGGCCCTTGCTGGGGGCTCTCCTCGGCTCCCCGCACATCCGGCTCTGACCGTGGCTCTGTTGCTCTCTCTTGCAGCCCTTGAAGACAAAACAAATGACATCAGCCTCGCCGTCGGAAGCCTGGCAATTCAAACCCTCTGCATCCTCAAGTCAGGAGAGCGGGCTCCCATCTCCAGCTTCCAGTGGCTCCGAAATCACCTGCGCAGGGCATGGAAGACACGGCCTCGTCTGTCACGGCTCGGCTGCCTGCCCTGCCGCAGCTCTGTGGAGAGCTGATCCCAGAAGCTGTTTTTGCTGGGGCCACCTGAGTCAGGAGGAATTTTCTTTTACTTCAAGGATGTTCTTTTCTTTTTTTTTTTTTCCCTTTACCATGTAAATATAGACTGTGTTCTAATACACAGACTGCCAGGATCTTTCTTTTGCTGCCCAGGGTGCGCAGGGCCTAGGGGAAGAGGGGATAAAGGGTGCTTGTGCTCAGCCAGCTGCCCAGGCGTGCAGTGGGCAAGGGGAAATGGCCAGAAGGCCCTTGGCCTTTGGTGGTTCTGCTGAAGCCTTTGTGCTGCCCACAGAGCGGCTGGGCAGGGGCCGGAGCTGCGGGGATCCCTGCCAGAGCGCTGCCTGGAGATGGCCACAAGCCCTGTGCCAGGCAGGAAGCGCCATCCGTGCCCTCCTGCCCGTCTGCTGCTGGCTGCCTTGCTGAGGGCTCCCAGGTGCCTCTGCATGGGGCTGCTCTGGAGCTGCTGTGGGGCTGCGGCGCTGCTGCCGGGCAGCTTGGCCGCGCTGGGGCAGGGCCTGAGGGGCTGGGGCGCTGGCAAGCCCTGAGCAATGGGGCTGTCAGAGGCCACAAGCAGCCCCCTGGCAGCCGCCTTCTTCCTGCCAGAGCTGACTTGCCAGGCGGATCCTGGGCACTCTGGAACTAACAGCATCAGTGTTATTAGAGAATGAAAGTGATCAAAGATGTCTAAAGTCCCACCATTTCAGAGGTGTTTGAGGGGGAATTTAGGATTTGGGGACACATTCTGTGTGGAGTGCCCCTGTTGCTAAGAGGTAGGAATTTGATCTCACCCTTCTTGTGTTGCTAAGAACTCCTCCCCTGACCCAAACCTGTGGAGAGCTTTGTGGACAGTTGGCCAGCTGAGAAAGGTCACGTCGGCATAATACCGCTGGTTAAGCAAGAAGGAGACAAGTCTAGGAGTCAGCAGTCAGTGTCCATATAAGGCAAGGACATTATGCCCTTGATGCAACAACAGGATAGGGAAGAGGCTCTTTTGCCAAAAATATGAAGAATAGTTTCAACAGAATAACCACAAGAATGCAGAAGTAGGTGTAATTGGCCGATAAGTAACTAACCAAAAATGAGCTCTTCTTTGCAATATGTATGAGCTTTATTAACACCAATATAAATATGTGTGACTATCAGTAAAGTTCGAGACTTGCTGATCAGTCATATTGCATGCCACATTTCTCCTGCCGATCCAACACAAACCCACACTCCAGCCCTGGGATACCCTATAAAAACCCCACGGCCCTGCCTTTGCCCTGTCTTTCATGGATCAGAAATGGATTTTGGAGCTTTCTGAAACCCAGACCCGTCTCGTTTGTTCCCGGCACCGGCAGCTGCAGCCTCCCTGGACACCATGAACTCTGGAGAATGGGGGCAGCCAGTGGGGACAGGTCCTGGACTGCAAGATAAGTGTGTGTTGTGTTTGCCATCTGTCAGTGGTGGGGCAGTTATCTTCTGTTCATTGGGCAGTTTCTCTCTTCCACAACCAATCCTCCCTGTGGGGAGGTGTGTTCCATTAATAGGCCATTAATTATTAATTATTAATCTTCTCGTAATGTGCCACTGAGTGTCACTGCATGGCTGATTGAATGACATCATCCCACTGGGAGATGCTCTGCCCAGGGGGAGGAGCCAAGCATTCCTACCTGGATAGAATCTGAGATTTGGAACAGTGTAGGCAGCCTTTTCCTCCTGGACTGCCAGAGGAGCAGCTGTCTTTCTTCTCCACGGGATTCCCAGAGGATCAGCCTTTTCCTCCTGGATTCCCAGAGGAGCAGCTGTCTTTCTTCTCCACTGCATTCCCAGGGGATCAGCCTTTTCCAACTGGATTCCAAGAGGAAGGAAGATTCCCAGGCCCATCTACAGCAGCCCTGGACCTTCAGAGGAAAACTCCACCCTTCTCCAGGATCCCTGCTCCAACAGAGGCACACCTGGCACTGCAGGAGGGCTGCAGCCACCACTGAATGGGACTGCTGCCAGCACCCTGACCCACAGGGTGTCACGTCCTGTTCTGACTCTGTCAGTGGGGTTTTTTTCGTTTGTACTACTGCATTTATATTTTTAATTTTTCCTAAAAAAGAACTGTTATTCCTATTCCCATATCTTAGCCTGAAAGCTCCTTAATTTCAAAATTATAACAATTCAGAGGGAGGGGTTTACATTTTCCATTCCAGGGAAGGCTCCTGCCTTCCTTAGCAGACACCTGGCTTTTCAAACCAAGACAATAACAAAGTTACTTTAACACCACAGATAGAAAATCCATTTTAATCTCTGCAAAAAGCCAATATTATGTGTCCATAACAATAAACCTCTCACTGAGTGATGGTAGATGTCAAAGTAACTTTGTTCTAAATATATAGTTTTTATTTCTGTTGTTAATTAAGCTCAGTGAAATAGCTGCTTGTGTTAAACTGCCTGCTTGGATGGGATAACATCCAATGCACACAGGATGAGGACACCTGTACAGATCTGCCAACTGTCAGCACTCCCTGTCTGAAGTGAGCTACACTTTGGTAACATCTCATGTTTCATGCATGCAGTGGGTGACCAGATGATTTAAAATGCTCATAAAATAAACAAGAAAGATTTAAAAATGCTAATAAAATAAACAAGAAAGGTCATTTATGTTCCTCAAAATGATGACAACAACAACAACAACAACAACAACAACAACAAGTTCTGGTTTAATGAAAGGTGGAATCTGTTGCTCTTAAGAGCAAAGATTCATAGCTGGAATAAAGAGTGCTCAGCCCAGCTGTTTCTACTATGAGGCCGTATTTCATCCCCCCTGAAAGTCCTTCATGTTTGCACAGAAAACTGTCCCTGCACAGCCCAATGAATTCCATCACTTCAGCTGGCCAAACAACCACTGTGGTCAAGTGGGGTCTGAGCAGCTTCCAGGATGCCAAGCAGCTTCAGAAGCTTCATTTTACACCTCCTCTTCTCCCAGTGAATACCCACCACCACCATAACTGTGGACCCATAGCTATGGATCACTGGCCTGGCCAGCACAGGGCTAATGTTTGCATCAGCCAGGAGGAGCTGCTCTGCCTGCCTGTCTGTCTCAGCCTCAGCCCTGAGACCCCAAATGCCTCCATTCTGGCCCAATCCTTCCTGGTGCTGAGCATAAGAACTCGTGCAGACAAGAGCAGGGAGGGAATCTCACCAGCCGTTTATCACCTCAGCAACAAGACCTTGGTACCAGGCTGTTATCTGTAGCAGAAAGCAGCAGCAGGAAGGAGACACCAGATCACCAGCCCCAGGCCATGGCCCTGGTGCTGTCCTTACCAGTGATCAGTGTCTGCAGCTCTCCAGGAGCTCAGGGAGCAGGGATGCTCCTCACCATCTCATCTTACCCATGCACCCAAAGCCACGGCCAGCTGTGTGCTCCTGCCCACCAGCACATGCCAAGGCACAGCGTGGGATTCTTGGGGAGGTGTCCTCTGCAGGGCCAGGAGTTGGACTTGGTGATCCTTGGGGGTCCTTTCCAGCCCAGGATATTTTGTGATTCTAAGGCTTTGGCCAGCCCAGGTTTCAGCCACCTCCCTGATCCAGGTGTGATTGACCCCAAACCAGATCTTGCCTCTGTCTACCCTCCAGTGCAAGGAACATGTTGCATCTACCCCAGCCCCCCTACTTGTGTCTGATGGATCATGCTGACCTTTTCATCATATTTCTTGGAGTATTAAAAAACATTATCGGATAAAAAAACAAACAAACAAAAAACAAAAAAAGAAAAAGCAAACCAAAAAACCAACAAACCAGCCCAAACGAAATCAATTTGGGTAATGAGGGCCTTTTGTTACCTGACAAACAATAAAAAACAAAAAACGAAAAAAAAACAAAAAAACAAAAAAACAACAAAAAAACCCCACCAAACCAAACCAAACCAAAAAAATAAAACAAAAAAACAAAAAAAAAAAAAAAAAAGAAAAAAACAAACCAAAAAAAACCAACAGACCAGCCTGAACAAAATCAATTTGGGTAATGATGGCCTTTTTTTCCAGTTTATCCTGCACCAAACTCCATAGATGGTAACTCTGAACATTTCCCAGACCTTCACAGCAGAGCTTGGAACTGTCTCTCTGATTTCTTGGTTGTTTCATGACACATGCATTTCTCCTATATAATCCCAGTGTTTTGCTTAGAAGCCATATTATAACTGGGACTCAATCTTCTTCATTTGAACATCTAGGACAGATTCACACATCATTTCACCATTAACTAGGATAGACTCAGCCTTGCAGATCTTTCAGGTTTCAAGCCTGGCTGTGTTGTTTCAGTTCTTTGCTGCTGCCTGTGTTTTGTGAAAAAAAAAAAAAAATTAAACCACCAGACTTTGGGACTTTCTGTTGCGGCTTGAAGAAGAACACAGGTTGTTTCATCACTGTTGTGAGACATGTGTTACCCGGCTCATTAATTCACAACAGTTCTTGTTTTCTCTGCCTTTTTCACGCTGATGTGATACATTTGTGAAGTCCAGGGTTGTACTGCAAGTGATTAATGCTGCAGTGAAGTCTGATAAACTGAGATTCCAACAAAAAAGTGTGAAAAATGTAACCTCTAAAGTTCTGAAAGCTCACATTTGACAAAACCCATAAATCAGCCCAGAAGCAGTCATTATGGTGAGTTACTAACTAGATTATGCAGCTGCATTTGTCATCATTTCCCATTACGTAGAGAATAAACCTGTCAGGCTGATTTATGGCAGAGGGCTCCACAAGATGGGAACTGGCACCTGTACTGTTCTGTGGGAAACGATGAGAAATGCTGTGTCTGCTCAAGTGCTGAATGGAAAAGGAAGGAGGGGAGATAACTGTTATTTGAAGGCACTGATTCAGGGACAAAGACTTCAGAGAGGAGTCATGCTTGCACCCATGGGATGGCAGGAAGAGTATCCACCAACCTGTCCCAACAGCAGCAGCAGCATCAGAATGTGTTCTCCACAGGTGGAGGGAAGAGAGGAGAGAGGAGGTCTTTTGAGGGGACCAAAGTCAGTCATGGAGAAATCCTAGAATCCTGGAATGGTTCGGGTCACAAGGAATCTGAAAAACCATCTTGTTCTAACCCCTGATGTGGGCCGTGACAAACTGAACAGCTGAATGCCTGGCTACTCAGGGCATACTCAAGGTTTTGGATTCCATGCCTGTGCATCTCCAGTGGAGCAGCTGGGTCTGCTGGGAGCAGATGGCATCCACCTGACCCCAGACCAGGCCAAAAGATGGGCAGATGTGGGACTGAGCAGGGCGAGGGACATCCCTGCACAGCAGCGCTCTGACAAGAGCAGCAGTGGCCTCCTCTCAGTGCCCTTCCCCGAGCAGCAGCCGCTGAACACCATGGTGGCTACACAGATGCTTTTGGCTCTGCAATCCCTTTGTGCTCAAAGGCCACGCTGGGCATTTCAGCTGGGCTGGAAGGTCTGGCTGGGCAGGGAACAGGCAAGAGGCACTGCTGGTGTGAGCTCCATGTGCTCACTGGGGACACAAGGAAGATTCTGTTCATCCAAAGAAAAACACAAGCAGCCAGTCCCTGCTAACACAGCAGTGCGACTCTGTCCAAAGCAGCTCAAATGCTCTGCCAGAACCATCCCCCTGCACCTTCTTGATCTGAAGGGGACTAGAAGTGGTTTCACTGCAGTTCTTTATTTCTGCTGTCTGATAATGGGAAGGTTTCACAGAAGTCTTGGATGGACTGGATCAGGGAAGAGTCAAGCAAGAAAAACTGAGCAACCATCACCCAACCCCATTCACAGAAGAACGAGTCCCATTAGGAAAAGCACCTCAGGTGTTTTCATAGTTGATAATATGTATCCTACTCAACATTATTGATTATAATCTTTTCCCTTTGGAAACTTATCAGTGGGGACTTCTGCCTGCTTTGTGGAGGGAGCCCCTGGGGCCCATTCCCTCCCAGAGGGGCTGCACTTGCTGCCTGCCTGCCGGGGCTTTCATTGCTGGGCCCACTGGGAGCCCCTGAGCTGGGCTGGGCACCAAGGGCAGGGCTGGCCCGGCTGTGATGCCTCTGGCCCCTGTGACACCAGGGGCAGCGTGTCACAATGGGGGCAGCTGGAAAAGGCCCCCGCAGGTAACGCTGGCCCAGCACAGCCTGGGCAAGCGGTGAGTGCGCCCGTGGCGGGGCTGGGCCGGGCCAGGGCCGGGCCACAAGCGCCGCACCCGGGCCTGCATTGTCCCCCTGCACCCAGGGCCAGCCCCTGGGGCCGGCGCCTTGGCCGGGGCACGGGGCTGCTGCTGCTGGCCCACTGGCACAGGCCCTGCTGCCTGCCAGCTGCCCGGGGCCCTCTGCTTCTGCCCTCACATCCCTGCGCCTCCGGGCCTCACTTCAGCCCGCACAAGCTCCCTTGGGAGCCCCAGTGAAAGCCTTGTCTCTCTCCTCCTGCAGACCATGGCGCACAGAGCAGTCCTGGCTGTGCTTGTGCTGCTCATCTTCCTGTTCCCACTTTCCGTGGTGGACAGATTTCACGGGGATGTGCACCCCGTGCAGAGGAGATGAAACCGGCCCCCCCAGAGCCAGCTGAGCCCGGCTGGGGACCCTGGCTCCTGGCTGCCTTGCGCTACCTGCACCAGCTCTGGCAAATTGCTCAGTCGCTGCTCCTGCCTTTGGGCTGGTGGCTCAGGCGCAGAAGGGCAGCCACGAGGCAGAGAGCAGCGGCCCAGAGAGCTGAGGAAAAGGCCAGAAGGAGGAAGGTGGAAAGCGAGCGGAGAAGGCGGCTCCTTAGGAAGAGATTCAAAGACATGGAGCAAATGCGCCGGGCCACAAAAGAAATAGAAAAGCAAATGGCCAGGCTGATTGGAATGAATAGGGATACAAACAGGATGCTGAAGGTAGGCAGGGCAGGCTTTTGGAGGAGCACAGGCAGTGGCTGTGTGAAGAAAAGCTTCCTGCTGGAGATGCTCTCTGGGCCGGCCAAGGCGAGCCGCACATCTTTGTGAGCAGCCGGCGCACAGAGCTGCACTTGCTGCCCAGCACAGCCCTGCGCCGGGGCACAGGCTCCGGGCTCCTGACACACCCTGCCCCTCTGCCCTCTCTCTCCTCACGGGATCTGTAGTAACTGCATCTATTTTAACCCTTTCCCATACAGAGCCTTTGCATCTGCTCGAAGGAAAGCACCATTTGAAGGCATTGGGCCAATGATTGGAGATTAATTCAAATTCTTAAATAGTTTTGAAATACTGAAAATGTTTTCTTTAAAAATAATTGTCTTTAGCAACATTTTCCAAACTTTTTATTACTATAATGTAGATTAATACTCTTGTAAAAGATCATAAATATTTTAATAATAAGTAGGAATTAAATAATGGCACTTTTCCTTATATTACCTAGAACTTACAATTCACCAATTTACCAAGAATTATTGCAGTTAACCAAAACTGAAGTATACTTTATTTTTATCTAAACCAGCAAATGTTGCTTAAGCTTCATGATCCAATAATTATTTTGTGTCTTGTTTAATATTCATATATACAGTATATAGACTGTCGCTACGAATGCCTATAATCACAATTGGTTAATTTAAATTACACTCTCTGCCCTCCTGTCTCAGGAGGGTGACTTCCCTCAGGCAGCTGCAGTCCCTGCCAAGATGCAATAAAGGCAATGCCTGAACAAACGCTGTGTCTGTGAGTGTCCATGCTGGACTCAGGTGTCAGCTGTGGGGAATTCCTGACACAGGGGCACCACAGCAGCCCTTGGCCATGCAGAGGCTCCTTTCCTCCCCTGCAGCAGCTGCTCCTTTGGTGCTGTGATCCAGCCTCTGCTCTGCGCGATGCCAAATGCAAGAAAACCAGGAGTGCCACCACTCAGACTGTCACTCAGGTCCCGGCAGAGCTCAGGAGCCACCATGGCTGTGTAGGTGTGGAACCTGCAGTGGGCCATGACAGCAGGGACAGCAGGGACAGCAGGGACAGGGGGACACAGCACAGCAATCACAGCCCGGCTGCCCTGGGACAGGCCCGGCAGGCAGACAGGACACGGGGCAGGCAGGAGTCCCAATCCTCTCTGTGCCCTCCTGAGCACAGGGACATAAGGGACAGGGGCAATGGGGACACAGCCGGCCCCTCTCCTCTGGGAATATCCCACCTGCCCAGGGGCCCTGACAGAACGCAGGGGCTGAGGCTCTGCAAGGGGAACCCAAGGCTGAGCAGGAGGACCTCCAAGTTACATCTGCCCACATTCTGCATGCAAACTGCTGTGTGGAGGAGAAAACCAGAGGGGCCTTGCCACAGCAGATCCCATCTGAGGGAAGGTGTTCTCTATTCCTGCACACGGGTGTCCCATGCAACATGGAGCACATGAATGCACTTTGACACCAGATTCTCACCCCTGCTCGAGCGCTCTGGCACAGCAGGAGCGGCCATTCCCTAATAACACACGGGTTTGCAACTCTTGTGCAAAGCAACACAAATTGTCTCTCTCCTCCTGCTGACCATGGTGTCCAAATCAGTCCCTGCCCTGCTCATGCTTCTCCTCTTCCACTTCCCACGGCCCGTGGTGATCAGTTGGGATGAGGATGCAGAGCTGGGCAAAGAGGGCCTGGAGCAGGCTACCCCAGAGCCACCCGAGCCTGCCTGGGGACCCCTGCTCTGGGCAGCCGTGCAGCAGGGGCCCTACTGGGCTGCTGCTGAGCTGCTCGTCCTGCCTTTCTTCCTCTGCCTCAGGCCCAGAAGGGCGGCCATGAAGCAGAGAGCAGCGGCCCGGAGAGCTGAAGAAGAGGCCAGAAGGCGCAGGATGGAAATGGAGCAGAGAAGGCTTCGCTTCCAGAGGACATGCAAAGACTTGAAGGAGCTGTGGAGGACCATGAAGATGATCAAGAAGAGAATGGCCAGGCTGATTTGAATGAACAGCAAGGTGAGCTGCTTCCTGCTGTGAAGCTGAACTCATTGTGTTCAAGTCAGATTTCCTCTGCATGGATGTCATTGTAGTCAGATGAGAAATTGGCCCCTTAATTTGAATGCAGTGGTGCATAGAGCTGTAGTCTAATGTTTTAATGTAGCTGACCTGTGCCCTGATAGCAAGGGGTGTTTAACAAATCTGGTATTGCCAGAAGGCTTTTGTTACTCTCAGACTGTGCTCTGCACATGGAGCAGCAGAAGAATTAAGGCCAAATCCTCCCTCGGGAACTGGAAGATATCACACGTGGGTAAGGAGCTTTTGTAAGGGAGAATTGACTGTTCTTCTCTCCCACCAGGTGACCCTGTGCTCCAACACGGTGATGGAGTTCTACCAGAGAATGCTGGTGCACCTGGAGTAATAAAGCCTCTGATCAGCCTTATCATAAAGCAGAGCAATAGGGCTCAGGAGCTCAGTCCCTGGGTAGGGACCGGGTGCCCGAAGCTCGCTGGCTCATGCCAACGCCGTGGGGCTGCCATCTAGCAAGCATGGTGATTATCAGCTCTATAGTGATTGCAAGCTCTCAGGATTTCAGCTTTGCTTGCTAGGTAGTGGTGCCCCGGGCTTGAGGCTGCAGCAGACGGAGAGAGAGGAGAAGGAGAAGGCGCAGGCTGTTCCACGGAGATGGCTTTATTTGGGGAGGTCCGTGAAGGGTCTCTGCTCTTCTTCTTTCTCCCCTAATGGGGTACAGTATGCCTCTTTTATAGGGTTGGAAAGGATCCAAGCTTGACCAATGGTAAGGGGTTAACACGACATTGCCTTATAGGGTTACAGAGATAGGTTAAGGGTCGAGGACAGGAAAACAGGAATTTTCTTTTGCTGTTTCAGTATTCCTATTGTTCATATTCTCCATGGTGCTTTTCCCAAACTTATGGGGTTTACTACACTGGGGAGAACTGGGACCACACTGGGGGCAATTGGGAGTGAGTGGGACCATGCTGGGAGGGACTGGGATCATCTGGGGAGTGACTGGGACTAGAGCAGGGGCAACTGGGTTCAACTGGGACCATACTGGGAGTGTCTGTAACCATAGGGGAGTGATGGAAGCACACTGGGAACAGCTGGGCCCATGCTGGGAGCAACTGGAATCACACTGGGGGCACTGGCATCAGACTGGGAGTGACTGGGAGCAACTGGGATTAGACTGCAAGGGACTGGGATCATACTGGGAGTGGCTACAATCATACTGGGATTATACTGGGTGTGATTGGACCCTGATTAGGGGTTACTGGGAACTACTGGGCCCATGCTGGGAGACAACTGGGGACGTAATTAGAGCAACTGGGAGACAACTGGGGGCACATGAAAAGTGCTGAGGTGACTGGGAGTGCCTGGCAATGACTGCCAGAATGTTCAGGGCAACTGGGATAGACTGGGAGGGTCTGAGACCATACGGTTGTGGGACTGGGAGCAGAATAAGACCAGACTGCGAATGTGCTGGGGGAACTGGGAACACACTGGGGGCAAGTGGGAATGACTGCGGCCCTGCTGAGACTGGGATCATACTGGGAGTGCCTAGGACTATGCTAGGGACAACTGGTAGAACTGGGAACACACTGGATGAAAGTGGGAGGAACTGGGAGCAACTGGGACCATGCTGGGAGAAAATTGCATCATCATAAGGAAGGACTGGGAGGGACTGACCTCTTCAGGGAGTGACTGGGATCATGCAGGGAGGCAGGGGAAATGACCAGGATTATACTGGGAGTGCACAGGCCCATAATGGGAGTGACCAGGCTCATAGTGGGAGTGCCCAGGAAACTGGAAGCACATGGGGGAGCAACTGGGCTCATACTGGGAGCAGCCACTGCTGGCTTCGGGACCACCTGATATCCCCCCGAGGGCCATCTGCGGCTCAGCTTTGGAGCCCTGCCAGCTGCAAACATCCTCCCCAAAAAACCCCAAACTCAGGCACCCCCCGGGATATTTGAGCCGCACTCCCCCTGCCCGAGCACCTGCAAAATGGAGGGCGATGCTCCTGGGGCTGCGGCGACTCCTTCTGAGGACATTCTCCCTCTCCTCTTGAGCTGCGGGTGCTCAGCCTCTTCCTCCCTCCCTCCTCCTCCTCCGTTCCCGAAGGTCGAACCGTGAAGGGAAAGGGGGCGAGGAAAGGGCGATACCGTGAAAAGGGGGCAGGGAAAGGGCGGGAACCGTGAGGGGAAAGGGGGCGGGGAAAGGGCGGGAACCGTGAGGGGAAAGGGGGCGGGGAAAGGGCGGGAACCGTGAGGGGAAAGGGGCGGGCTCAGGCCAAGGGCGGCAACTGCGAGGGGACACTCTGGGAGGCGGCACCCTGCAAACAGAACTGCAACGGACTGAACATGAATGAGAAAGAAACCAGTAAGTCTGAGAGTTTTATTTGCTATCAAATACATCCCACACACCCAGCCCCACACAATCCCCATCCCACCACTCTAATTGAGATCCCACTTCTCCCAATCTCCTCCGACCCCCATCGCAGCCTGGTGGCTGAGGAATTGAGTTTGGTATGGCATTGAGTTCTTTTGAGGTGGGTTTGAGCCCTTTTGGGGTAAGATTGAGCTGTTTTCACTGGGATTTGAGTGGTTTTGAGGGGACAGATCCATCTCTCTGGACTTTGGGAGGGCAAAGAGATGGAGAAGAGAGAAAATTAAGGTGAAATTAAAAGTAGAAGCAGCCAGGCGTGTTCCCAACATGGATGACAGGGAATGTGAGTGACCAGGGTTGTGCCCTAAGTTCCTCCTCCAGTGGGGGATGGAGCTGCAGCAGCGCACGAAGCTCTTCCCGCACTCGGGGCACTCGCAGGGCTTCCCTTAGCGGTGCCTCCGTTGGTGTCGGGTCAAGTTAGAGCTGCAGGAGAAGCTCTTCCCACACTGGGGACACTCGTAGGGCCTCTCCCCTGTGTGGATGCGCCGGTGGGTGACGAGGGTGCAGTTGCGCTGGAATCCCTTCCTGCAGTCTGGGCATTGGAAGGGCCTCTCCTCTGTGTGAATCCGATAGTGCTGGAGGAGATGGGAGCTGGTCAGAAACCTCTTCCTGCATTTATCACACTCGTAGGGCCTCTCCCCTGTGTGGATGCCCCGGTGGGTGACGAGGTCAGAGTTGCGCTTGAATCCCTTCCCACAGTCGGGGCATTGGAAGGGCCTCTCCTCTGTGTGACTCTGATAGTGCAGGAGAAGATGGGAGCTGGTCTGAAAGCTCTTCCCACACTTGGAACACTCATAGGGCCTCTCCCCAGTGTGGGTCCTCTGGTGCTTGATCAGGTGGGAGCTCCGGCTGAAGCTCTTCCCACACTCCCCACACTCATAGGGCCGTTCCCCAGTGTGGATCCTCTGGTGGCTGATCAGGTTGGAGCTCGTGCTGAAGCTCTTCCTACATTCCCCACACTCATAGGGCTTCTCCCCCGTGTGGGACCTCTGGTGCACAATCAGGCTGGAGCTCCGGCTGAAGCTCTTCCCACACTCCCCACACTCATAGGGCCGTTCCCCAGTGTGGATCCTCTGGTGCCTGATCAGGTGGCAGTTCCACCTGAAGCTCTTCCCACACTCCACGCATGTGTGGGGCTTCTCCCCATCATGGAGCTGCTCATGGAGCACCAGCTCCGAGCTCTGGCTCCATCTCTGGCCGCCTTCCCGGCCCAGGCTGGCTCTTTCCCCCTCACATCCCCGCCATCTGCGTTTGCAGCCCCTCCTCGTGCGGCATCTCCGGGCCTTTTCCTCCCCGTTGGCTTCCTGCGCCATGGAGCCGCTCAAAACGGCCTCTGCCACCAGGCTCTGCCGCGGGCATTTGTCCTCCCTGCTCTCCATGCTCAGCTCCTGCTCTGGGCGAGGAAGGACAAGGACAGCATGGGATTTGCCTCCGTGCCACAGGCAAGGGCATCGAGATCCCCCCAGGGCTGTGCTACAGCCAGGGGCCGTGCTGGGCTGGGAGATGGAGCAGCACAGAGGGGAAAGGGGCACTGACTTCCTCCTCACCTGCCTCAGTGTCCCGGGGCATCTTCCTCTTCCTCGCAGCCTCTCAGGGGTTGGCAATGGGCAATCCTGGTTTGGGGAAAACAAGGGATGAGCGCGTTTGTAGGAGCGTTGGGTGTAGCACGGTCGGGACGGACAGAGACGAGAGATCTCTGCAGCCAGGTCAGGGAACTTGTGGTTTATTGCAAAGGGCCTGGGTGCAGGGCCCTGCTTGGAGCTGCCAGCCACAGCTTGGAGCAGGCCTGAGAGAAGAGAGGGGGAGAGAGGATGAGAGGGTGAGAGAGTAAGAGGGGAATAGTGTAAGAGTGTAAGGTTCCCGTTACAATACAATAAATCTTCTTCTGTGTTAAATATTCTATTTCTCACTAACCAGTCCAGTACAAGATACAAATCCTTTAGCATTTACATACAGCCTGTAAGAATCATTACATCACCATACTGTGTTACATTTTAAACCCTAAAAACTCCTCTTGTGACCCCTTCTGCTGAGCTAGTAGGGTCTGCTCTGACCCTTGGACCTGTCTGCAAGCAGAGGGAATTGTTTCATCAGAAGAGGATTACCTTCAGTCGGGCCACACCATTGTTTTCCACTTGTTCAGTAACTAAGGTATCTAAAAGCTTGCTTTCATTCCAATCTTGCTTATAGTTTCTATATTCTCAAAAGCTTTTGAGAATATAGTAACTATAAGCAAGATTGGGATGAAAAGCCAGACAATAATATTTATAAGGCTTTCCTGTTCCATCTATGCCAACACACGTTGAGTTTGAAGGTCTCTCTGCCCAGGTACATCTCTAGTCCGGCCATCTGGGCTCCAGAAAACCCTCACAAACACCAAGATTCAGCCCTGAAAAAGCCTCCCAGGGGTTCCCCGTCCCTGGTCCCTCCCCTCTGGAGTTCAGGGGTTCCCCCTTGTTCCAGCTGCTGGGGTCACGCTTGGATTGGGGGTCCCCCTTCTCCTGGGTGCCCGCCCTGCCCAGGCTGCTGGCAGTGCCAGCAATGCCAAAAGCTCCCCCCTCTTGGCTCTCCCCATTTCGGGATGCCGGGGCTGTTTGGGCTCCCGGGCTCCCTTCTCCCCTCATTCTCTGCTCTGCGCTGCAGCGGCTCCAAGGAGTCCCCCCTGCCCCTCTCCAGGCTCTTGAGGCTCCCGCCAATGGCGGCGCTCCCCCCTCTCTGGCCTCCCCACTTTGGCCTCCTGGGGGACACAGGGCTCTGCTCCTCCAGGCTGCCTCTGCCGGCAGCCGCCACCGCCACCCCCGATGTCCCCCCGAGGGGCCTTTTCCGCTCAGCCTTGGACTTCTTCATTCTCCAAACATCCCCCCAAAAACCCAACCCAGGGACCCCCGGGATATCCGGGCCAGGCTCCCCCTCCCCGCTCACCTGCGCCATGGGGGGGGGGGGCGGGGGGGGGGCGATGATCCCACAGGTGGGGGCTGCGAATTCAGGCTGGGATCGAGACCACGTGGCTCCCTCAGCTCAGCCTTGATCCGCCTTTGTCCTTCCTCTTCCTCCCGCTCCTCCTCTGTCCTATCTCCACCTCCCTCTCCTCCTCCCCCTAACCCCGCCTCCTTCCCTGCTCTTTCTCCTCCCGCTCCTCCTCTTCCATCCCCCCTCCTCCTCTGTCTTATCCCCACCTCCTGCTCCCCTTCCATTCCTTCTCCTCCTCCTCCCCCCTTACCCGCCTCCTCCTCCCCTCCATCCCTGCCCTTCCCTCCTCCTCCTCCTCCCCCAGCAGCAGCCACACCCTCGGTGCCCCGTTCCCGCAGCCCTCGCAGCCCGCGGCAGCAGCGGCGATGGAGCCGGGACAGGTCGGCATGGGCAGCGCGGGGCTCTCGGCTGCTCCCAGCCGCTGCGGGCGGGGGAACCCGGCCCGGGCCAAAGGAGAGGCAAACTGGGCAAACTGGGGGCTGCACATCCAAACTGGGCCTTGCTGGGGACCCTGCCTGGCCACTGCCAGCCCTTGGGGCTCCTCTCGGCACATCCGCCAGGGGGGAACGCACACAGGCCTGGGGGATCCCAGCAGTGGCAGCACTGCCAGGGACTGGGCTGCACTGGGATATACTGGGAGTGTCTGGAACCATACTGCGGGGACTGGAACCACACTGGGAACAACTGGGACCATGCCGGGGAGAACTGGGACCATGCTGGGAGCAACTGGGAGTGAGTGGGACCATGCTGGGAGGGACTGGGATCATCTGGGGAGGGACTGGGACTAGAGCAGGGGCAACTGGGTCCAACTGGGACCATCCTGGGAGTGTCTGTAACCATAGGGGAGTGATGGAAGCACACTGGGAACAGCTGGGCCCATGCTGGGAGCAACTGGGATCACACTGGGGGCACTGGCATCAGACTGGGAGTGACTGGGAGCAACTGGGATTAGACTGCAAGGGACTGGGATCATACTGGGAGTGGCTACACTCATACTGGGATTATACTGGGCGTGAATGGAACCTGACTGGGGCTTACTGGGAGCTACTGGGCCCATGTTGGGAGGAAAATGTGACCCACTGGGAGCAACTGGGATCGGCTGGAAGGTTCTGGAACCATGCTGAGAGGACTGAGACTACAACTGGGGCAACTGGGATCATCCTGGGAGCAACTGGGGCCACCCTTTGAGCAACAGATGGAAACTGGGATGATGCTAGAGGAAACTGGGAGGAACTGGGAAAGACTGGGATCATTCTGAGGTAACTGAAACATACTGGGAGTGTCTCTAACCATCCTGGGGGCACTGGAACCACCCTGGGAACAGCTGGGATCATGCTGGCAGCAACTGGGACGATGCTGGGGGAAACTGAATCTACCCTGGAGGCAACTGGGCACGACTGGGACCCTGCTGGGAGGGACTGGGACTATTCTTGGGGCAACTGGGATCATCATGGGAGGAACTGGGAACAGCTGGAATTATGCTGGGAGCAACTGGGATCACACTGGGATCCCAGTGAGAGCAGCTGAGTCCATGCTGGGTTACACTGGGATCTCATTGAGAGCGACTGGAATCACACTGGGATTGACTGGGAGTGGCTGGTTTTGTGGATTTTGGGGGTTTGGATTTTGGGGGATTTTCTTGGCATTTTGAGGGGGAGTTTTTCTGGGGGTGTTTGGGGGTTTATTGAAATATTTGTGGCTTTTTTTGAATTTTGGGGCTTTTACTGGGATTTTCTTAGGATTTTTTAAGATTCTCAGAAATTCTGGGAGTTTTATTGGGATTTTTAGGAGATTTTGGGGCATTTTATTGGAATTGTGGTGGCATTTAGTGGGATTCCTTGGGGATTTTGTGTTTTAGGGGATTTTTGGTGGGATTGTGGGGGGGTTTTGGGGGGTTTTTTGGTGTTGCCAGGATTACTTTGTATCGTGGGGAGATTTTGTGGGGCTTTTTCTGGTTTTGGGGACATCTTTGGGGAATTTGCGGAGTTTAATCAGGAATTTTGGGGTTATTGGGATTTCAAAGGATTTTGTGGGCTTTTATTGGGATTCTAGGGTGTTCTAATGGGATTTTGAGAGATTTAATTGGGATTTTGTGGGTTTTATTGGGACTTTTGTGGCTTTTAAGGAGATTTTGGTGCCTCTCAGCCCTTCCCCACACCCAGGGAATGCCCCAAAGCCCCCTAAAATTCCACTAAAACCCCACAAATCCCCAAAAATTACAAGAAAACCCTCAAAAACCCCAGGGAATCTCCAAACATCCCTGTGGAACTCACCAAAATTTTAAAAACCTCACTAAATTTTCAATAAATCTCCCCCCAAAAGCCGCAACAACCCCAACAAAACACCAAAAATCCAAAATCCCCCAAATCAACAAAACCTCCCAAAATCACATAACCATCACAAAACCCAATAATTCTTCCCAAAAACCCCAATACTTCCCCCCAAACTCCAAACAAAATCCCCCAAAGCCCAAAAAAGCCACCCCCAAATCCCCAAAAACCCTCTCAAAACCCCAAAATCCCCACAAATGCCCCCAGACTCAGTGGGGCCGTCCTGGATCAGGGGGCACCGGCCGGTGGAACAGGAGCCACTTCAGGGGGCCCTGGGAGCTTTTTGGGGAGGGGGCACCATGGGAGACCCCCCAAAAACGGGGGGGGGGAACCCCTGCAGTGCCCCCTCCCCCCGAAACCCCCCTCCCCCGGTTCAGGGTGGGCCTGGGACCCCCCGGGACCCCCAAATCTCCCCCAGGACCCCTCCAGGAACGCCAAACTCCCCAGAGCTCCCCCAGTGTTGGCCCAGAACCTCTCTGGACCCCCAAACCCTCCCCAGGACCCCCAAAACCTCCACAGGACCCTCAACCCACCCCATTTCTCCCCAAAATTCACCCCAGACCCACCTGAGACGCCCCCAAATCCATCAAACTGCCCCAAATCCCCCTCAGACGCCTCAATCCCCCCAAACCTCATGAAATCGCCTCAGACTCCTCGAAATTCCCCAGACCCACCTCAGAACGGCCCAGATCCTCTCGCAATCCCCCAAAATCCCCTCAGACTCTCCCAATTCCCCTCAGTTCCCCCTAAACCCACCTGAGAACGCTCCAGACGCTCTCAACCTCCCCCCAAAGCTCCCTAAAGCCCCCTCAGACCCACCAAAGCCCCCTCAGACCCCCTCATTCCCCCCAAACCCACCGCACACCCTCGTGTTTCCCGTCGATGCCCCTAAAAATCCCCAATTTCCCCTCAGACCCGCCCCAAACCCCCCCAGTTTGCCCCCGGCCTCACCTCAGCTCCGCTCTCCCTCAGAATCTCGCGCCGCCACCGCGTGTGCGGGCTCCCAGCAATAGCGGCGCGCCCCGCCCCGAACCAACCAATCAGCGCGCTGCACGTCCCTGAACTAACCAATCACGGCGCGGATCCCCTCAGCAAGGCCCGCCTCCCCCCGCCGTCCCAGCCAATCAGAGGGGAGCCAGAAGCGGCGCCCCCCTTCCCCGCCGCCGCCGGGACCCCCCGGGCTCGGGACAGGAGCGGGAGGGGCCTGAGAGGGGATGGGGGGGGCGGGGGAGGGTCCGGGTGGGTCTGGGGGGGCTTTGGGGAGGGGTCCGGGGGTTTGGGGGGGTCTGGGGAGGGGTCCTGGGGCACTGTGGGGGGACCTGGGGGGTGCGGATGGGTCCTAAGAGGGGTCTCGGGAGGGGTCGCGAGACATGAGACACTCATGCCACAGCGTAAGCTGTAAGCGAAAGGAATTTTAAGAGCTGTTTTGGTTATTTCAGAGAAAGTTTAAAAGGGAGAAGCTGCTGTGTGATGTTATGATCGATTTTTGGTGCCAGAGTCCAAGGAGTTTAGGGCTGGAAATCCCAGCCCCACTGGATCCAAATGAGGAAATCACCTGGCCCTGTCCAACCAAGGTGTCACGTTGGTGAAATTAAAAGGCAAAACACGGTCCATAAGATAGAAAGGAAAGTGGTACTGTCTCAAGAAAACCTCTCAAGCAAGCCTGGCTGCACTTTTTATTCAAGAGAAAAGCAAAGTTCAGGAGAAAATGAAAAGTGTTTTGCATGGCTGATCAAAGACATCTGGAAGATTTAGAAGAAAACCCAGCAAGCTGCTGCAATTGATAAAAAAAGATTAGTGCAGAGCAATTTTCTTGGAGATTGCCAGGAAAGAGCAGAATACCAGAGAGCAGAGAAAGGGATCCACCCTGAGGTGTCTTGTCCATATCCATGACTGACTCCAACAAATCCAAGAATATCCTGAGCTGGAAGGGACTCACAGGGATCATGAGTCTGACTCATGGCCCTGCGCAGGACATCCCACCACAGGTGTGAGAGCCTTGTCCAAACATTCCTTGAATTCACAGGGGCTG
The DNA here is from genome assembly GCF_037042795.1 of Molothrus aeneus. Taxonomy (NCBI): domain Eukaryota; kingdom Metazoa; phylum Chordata; class Aves; order Passeriformes; family Icteridae; genus Molothrus; species Molothrus aeneus. The sequence goes on along the minus strand of NW_027099027.1, from coordinate 2,269,871 downwards.
TGACCATTCCCTGGAGAGTCTGTTCCAGTGTCCAGCACCCTCTGGCCCAAATCTGATGAAAACTGCACCAGGACAGAGTCCAAACCCAAAGACTAAGGAAAGTCAGGAGACCCCTTGGTCTGAATGCACTGAATGTCCCAGCACCAGACCCATGATTCAGAATGGGCAGTCATCAATGCAAGATTAACTAATTGTGGGAGTCAGAAGTAAGTTGAAGTGATATAAATTGAGGTTTTTGGCCTCGCTGAAAGGTGCAATGGCCACAAGCTTTCAACGGAGGACTCACAGGAAGAAATGTTAGATTTCCTAAAAGGCCAGTTGAGGTTTTGGAGGATGGAGCCCACCAAGACCTCCAGAAGTAGGAGAGGGGCTGAAAGGATGAAGTCAGCAGGGACAGAAATGGCAGAAAAGCCACACTTGCCAAGGAAATTCCAGAAGCAGTGATGGCAACAGCAGCACTGGCTCCAGCTTCCTCAGCTTCTTCTTTAAGGTGGGAAAGGAGGAAAAGGGGGGGAAGATGTTCTTAGAAGGGAAGGCTTGGCACTGATGGGGCTGTGGACTCCTCGCCTGAAACTCCCTGAAACTGTGACACTGGCTCAAACCACGGCATTTTTTAAAAGCTAATTTTCTTGAGAGCAAAAGTTTGAGTCTTGAAAGTGATCTCAGGCTTCACACCTTATCTGAGAAAAGTTTTTAAACAAACACTGAAATTCTCAGTGACATGACTCCAAGAACGGAGATACAAGGGTAGGCATTGAGAACTCCTTGATTCCCCTGGATCATAATGCATCTTAGGATCAGATTAACAAAGGAGGAATGGATTTAGGTGCTGTCTCAAGTCCAACATTCATTAATATTTGTGGGTGTGGATGTTGTGGCTGCCCCGTCCCTGGAAATGTTCCATGCCAGGCTGGATGGGCTTGGAGCAATCTGGGATGCTGGAAGGTGTCCTGTGGCAGGGGGTGGGACTGGATGAGCTTTAAGATCCTTTCCAGCCTGAACCATTTGGGGATTCTGTGATTCCATGAACACGTCCACACCCAGCCTCACTCCAAACGTGTCAAGCAGGGACGGGGGGTTGGCAGTCCCCAGACAACAGTGGGCAGGAGGAGAAGAAGCTGGCACGGATTAACTGAGCTGCTCTCCACAGAAAGAGCAGCAAGGGGGATTCTCAGCCAGGACCAGCCACAGAGGGAGTGAGCCTGCTCCTCACCCTCCTGTTTAAACACAACCTCTGCCCTCAGCTGCAATGAGAGTGTTTCACCCTGTGCGAGTCTCCCAGGGAAGATCTTCCTCTTTGGGAAGCTGCAGTTGGAGTGGATGTTTTGAAGAGGTTCAAACCTCCTCTCTCTCTCCCATGGAAGGTCACTGTGATCACTGTAAAACAGAGCTTTCAAGTTGTTGGAGCCTAGCCTGTGACTTCCCCACTGTTTTTGTCAGCACCTGCACACACCAAATGTTTCTATGCCTAAAACAGCACTACTGAGAGCTCAGAGTGATGCTGTAGAGAGGATTTGGGGGGAGCCTGTGCAGGATAGCAAAAGTGCAGCTCAGTTTCTGGCATATTTTTGGTTAAAAATCATCACATGCTAAAAGCCAAAGTCAGAATTGAACCAAACAAAAATGCATTTATCATCCACAAGTCTAAGATCCTGCAGAATCAAGAAGCTTTCCTTGCCCAGCTTTGGAAAGATCACTTCTCTGGCCTAAACCCTTCTTATGCTTCTTGTTTCTTCTTTATTTCCTATTTTTTTTTTTTAATTCTTCTTAGGTCTTCAGTTTCACCGTGCTCATCCCTTGTTTTCCCCAAACCAGGATTTCCCATTTCCAAGTCCTGGGAGGCTGCGAGGAAGAGGAAGATGCTCCGGGACACTGAGGCAGGTGAGGAGGAAGTCAGTGCCCCTTTCCCCTCTGTGCTGCTCCATCTCCCAGCCCAGCACGGCCCCCGGCTGCAGCACAGCCCTGGGGGGATCTCGTTGCCCTTGCCTGTGGCATGGAGGCAAATCCCATGCTGTCCTTGTCCTTCCTCGCCCAGAGCAGGAGCTGAGCATGGAGAGCAGGGAGGACAAATGCCCGTGGCAGAACCTGGTGGCAGAGGCCGTTTTGAGCGGCTCCACGGCGCAGGAAGCCAACGGGGAGGAAAAGCCCCAGAGATGCCGCACGAGGAGGGGCTGCAAACGCAGATGGCGGGGATGTGAGGAGGAAAGAGGCAGCCTGGGCCGGGAAGGCGGCCGGAGATGGAGCCAGAGCTCGGAGCTGGTGCTCCATGAGCAGCTCCATGATGGGGAGAAGCCCCACACATGCGTGGAGTGTGGGAAGAGCTTCAGGTGGAACTGCCGCCTGATCAGGCACCAGAGGATCCACACTGGGGAACGGCCCTACGAGTGTGGGGAGTGTGGGAAGAGCTTCAGGAGGAGCTCCAGCCTGATCAGCCACCAAAGGATCTACATGGTCAGAAGCCCTATGAGTGTTCTGAGTGTGGGAAGAGCTTCAGGCGGAGCTGTGACCTGATGGGCACCAGAGGATCCATGATGGGGAACGGCCCCATGAGTGTGGGGAGTGTGGGAAGAGCTTCTGCCACCATTCCCAGCTGATCTGCCACCAAAAGATCCACACTGGGGAGAAGCCCTACGAGTGTCCCCAGTGTGGGAAGAGCTTCTCCAGCAGCTCTCACTTGACCCAACACCAATGGGTCAGGAGTGATCGATCTGTCACCTCAAAACCATTCAAATCCCACTGAAAATACCTGAATTTTAATCCAAAAAGGCTCAATTCCACCTCAGATTGCTTGTTCCCTCCTCACAAAAACTCGGTCTCAGGCCAAACTCACTCCGTTCCACAGCTGCCAGAGTGAAATTGAGTTGGGAGAAGACTGGGAGAAGTGGGATCTCAATTTGGAGCAGTGGGATGGGGATTGTGTGGGCCTGGGTGTGTGGGATGTATTTGATAGCAAATAAAACTTTCTGAGTTACTGATTCTGTCCCGTCCATTTTCAGTCAGTTCTGTTTGCAGAGTGCCACCTTCTCAGCTGATTCAATTCCTTTTTTAAATCATCTAACGCAAACAATCCAAAAACCAATATCAACATAAAACCACCCACACAAAATTAAATTTTTAAAAATAGTTTTAATTTTTTAGGAGTACCTAAGGATATTATTAATGTTTAATTGTTTGGTTAAAATGTCTGAGAAATTATAGTGGTGTTTGGTTTTGTGTTTAGTATATTTGTAATATGAATTTTTACTAAGGTGTGTTAGATTGTATGTTAGTTTTTTAGATATTTTTTATCTCAAGTATATTAGCCATCGAGTTAAAACTTTCAAAGGTTGGTATATAATTTATTTATATTTATTGGTAATGTTATAGTTCTTGTTTTTTGGCTTGAATCATTATTGGAGTATTGTAAGTAAGAGTTGAAATTACTATATTTCATTTTCATTCTAATTATTTATTCTAATTATTATTTATTTATTTATAATGTCATTCTAATTTTTTTAAGATGATAGGAAGGAAGTTCAAGGGTAGGAACATTTTTTCCTGGCTGGGAACTGGAATTCCAGACCCTGGGAGTGTGTGCAGGACCCCACAGACTGGGATCAAATATGGGCTGGGATCAAATATGGACTGGGATCCTATGGGTTGGGACTCCACAAAGTGGGACCATATGGATCAGGACCACACAGACTGGGATCACCTGGACTGGGATCACGTCGATGGGGATCCTGTGGATCAGAACCCTCCAGACTGGAATAGCCTGGAGTGGGATCAAATATGGACTGGGACTGAATGGACTGGAATCCTATGGACTGGGACCACACACACTGGGATCACTTGGACTGGGATCCCAGGGACTGGGACCATATGGATCAGGACCACACAGACTGGGATCAAATATGGACTGGGACTGTATGGACTGGGACTGTATGGACTGTGATCCTATGGACTGGGACCACACGGACTGGGATCAAATATGGGCTGGGACTGTTTCTGAAAGTAACTTTGTTCTATAGTTTTTATTTCTGTCGTTAATTAAGCTTGTTAAAAGGCTGCTTGTGCTAAAGTGCCTGCTTGGGTGGGATAACATCCAATGCCCACAGGATGAGGACACCTGTACAGATCTGCCAGCTATCAGCACTCCCCGTCTGAAGGCAGAGTGCACCAAGGCCCAAAAACTGGAGGTGATAAAGAGAAGGAGCCAAAACCACAGCCAAGAAACACACATGCTCTGAAAAGGCAGACCCAGGGAGGGGCCATGTAAAATCATTCCTGGAATATGTAAAGTAGTTGATGGATATGCATGAGGCTCTATGAATATGCCCCAGGCTGATGTAAGGGGAAAGGTATTTCAGGGGATCCCCGAAGGTAACAGGGTGCTCCTGGCTGAGTGCCAAGATGTACCCGGCCGTAATAACCTTTGCTCCATGGTCCTGGTCTCCCATTGTCCCTTATTAAACTTTTTACATTTTCACAGGAGAGTGAACGTGTTTTTCACAGGCAGCTTCACAGAAACTGGAACACGTGGGGGTTCCCAGGAGTGGGCACCGCTGATCCAGGGCATGGAGGCGCTGCCTGCAATCGTCCATAACCGCCCATAAGGAGCCTCCAGGGCTTTACCCTCCATGAGCTGCAGCAGCCGTGTCGGGAAAGGTGACAAGAGCCCGTGGAATGGTGCTTGTTGCAGGCAGATTGGCCACTTGCAGCTCTTCAAAACTCCACAGCAGCAGATAAGCATTGTTTACATTTTGTTCCTGAGGCCTCTCAGCTTTTCAGGAGAAAAAATCCTAAGGAAAGGATTTTTCATAAATAGATGTCAGCGACATGTCACCTTTTTTTTATTTTAGTTAAATTTTAAAAAAAGTGTTTGTAATTCTTTCTGCTCGACTCATGCAGAAGAAAGAACAAACACTTGACAGGTTATCTGTTGCCAATCAAAGCCTCAATCAAGTGCTGATGTGGAATGATCAAGGAAATTCTTCACCTGTAGAACATAAAATTCTATCATATCACTAAAACAATCTTACAATATAAGAAAATGCAAAAACAATGCAAAGAAAGTTCAAGTCTGAACAGCTGAGTTTCAGAAAAACTCCATTGACTGAAGACGTTCCTCTTTGACATCTCTGAAAGTCCCTTTTGGTCCTGAAACAGGTTGCAGAATCCTGAAACAACAAATTGCTAGAGAGAATCCATCAATAGTTATCAGAAATCCATTGACAGTCATCAAACAATTTTGAGAAAATTTCAGGAATGTCTTGGCCACTTTATTGAACCACTTGGGCTGAAGCTAATTTTTGACTCTTCAGTGCTTTTGAGCTGCTACTAGCTCTTTCAATTCTTTTTATTTAATTTTATTTTTTTTCCTTCGGAAAGAGCAGCAGCAGCAGAGAGCCTGAGAGGCCCTGGGGAGCCCTGGCCCTCTTGGAAGGATCAGGAACCCCAGACCTGGCCCACAAAACGGTGGCCCAGGACCTGATGGGGCAAGCAAAGGCCCCAAGCCCAAGAGCCGGCTGGGCGGTGGCCCTGGCCCGGGGAACTGAGCCAAGCAGCCCAGGCCCAGCCCGCCAGGTGGGGTCTGTGTTCTCACAAACCTGCACCCTGCTGCCAATGCAATGGCAGAATGAGTGACCAAACGCTTCCTCCTCCCCGAACCACTGGCCCATACCAGCAGTGGGGGAAGAGAAGCTGTCCCGAGAATCATCATCTCGGATCTGGGGATGTTTTGTCCCCACAGCAAGCGAGCGATGGTCGCTTTCCGCTGTTCCCTCTGCCTCTGCAATGCAAATGCAAAAGGTGTTCCTTCCATCTGCCTCCCAGTCTGGGGACCAGAGGCAGAACTTTCGGGAGCCACCTCCCCCTGGCCACTGGGATGCACGGGGGACGGCAGGCACCCCTGGAACCTGCAAGGGGGGAACCACCGACCGAACACCCACCAACCTGCCAAAAACGCTGAGTTTGAAAGCAGGCAGTCGGGCTGCGCCTGCACTCAGCTACCGAGCTACGCCTCCTCCACAGGAGAGGCCGGCCGCCGCAGCCGCTCTCGCAGGGGCAAACGGCTCAGGACGGTCCGAGCTTGGACATGCCACCGGTTCCAGGACAGCCTCTGACGCAGACACAGAGGACAAAGTCCCCAAAGGCGGCAGAACCGCCAGGGCGGCCGGTGGGGGCAGCAGGGGTGCACGGGACAATGCTGCTGTTGTGTCGCTCAGCTCCGGGAGTGGCAGCACAGGCGCGAGCTCTGTCCCTGCGGGAGGGGATGGCGGGGACAGCACGGGGTCGGCAGCAGCTTCTGCCCCTGGCTCTGGGATCGGCCGCAGAAGCGCAATCGCAAAATCCGGCGGAGTCCGCACGGGAGGTGGCGGAACAGCCGGGGGGGGCGGCACCGCTTGCCGGTCGCTGTCGTCGCTGAGTGCGTTGCCTTGCAGCACAGGCGCAGCCGCGGGAAGCGGTGCTGCTGAGATCGGCCGCGCAGGCGCAGGCAGGGCCGCTGCAGCCGGAGACCCCACAGGCTCTGCTGGAGGGACACCGGCTGGAGGGGCCGCACGCACCCGCGGGGCGGGCTGGGGTGGCCCTGCGGGCTCGGCAGGCGGGGCCCCGAGGACCGGTGCCACCCGCGGTGCTGAGCAGGGCAGGGTCTATGGGCTGGGCGGGGCGGTGCCTGTGGGGCCGGGCGGGGGGCACAGCCCACTCAGACCCCCCCGAGGGTAACGAGGGGGGGAAAAATGGCTCCGTCCGAGCATGCTCCAAAGACGCAGGAAAAAAAACAACTTTGGCTGCAGGCAAAATCTCACCCCCCGCTGCGAGTCAGCGGGGCTGGGAAGCAGCAGATCGTCCCCCTCCAAAGGGTCTTCTCCCGTGAGAACTGGGGGGAATGGGGCTTGCCCCCTGCAATCAGCAATCCACTGAAAGGACGCTGCTCTCCGTTTCAAGACCAGGAAGAGCGTCCTGAACCCGGGATAAATCCTGGGCTACCCCAGTCCACGGTCCAAGGCGGCTTCAAAAATGGATTCCATGCATTCCCATATGAACATATCAAGGGCATAGAGCACATTCATAAAAAACCCATAGAGCTTTGCCCATCAAAAAAACTCATAGAAATGTCTCTCTACCATAGGAATTCTGTCCTCTTCACCCTATTTTTGTCAGAGGGCAATAAGTTTCTCCTCTGAAGGGGAGAAATGAACCTCTGCCTCTGTGGGGACCCTCCCCCACATTTGCAGCCACAATCTGCGAAGGGCAGCATTTTCAGGAGGGGAAAAGCTAACAGAACCTTGTGACAGTGTCCAGCACTCTCTGGCCAGCTGCATGGTGCTGCTAGGCTTTCCGGACATCTTTTCTGGAGGCTTTTCAGAAGGTTCCCTTTGTGGTCAGCCTTGCTGTGAACCCTGTCCAAATCAGGATCTTCAGTTCTTCAGCTCCTGGCTAGAATCCACTTCTGTGGTCACTTGTGAGGTGACCATCAATGCCACACACTTGGGGTTTACCCAGTGTAGCAGCTCCTCTGGGCTCTCACCAAGTGATGAATCTCCCTCAGTCACTCAGGGTCACCATCTGTGACCGTGGTCACAGGGGTTTTCAGGTGAGGGAAGAGACGAGAATGTTGACTCCATGTTCAGAAGGCTTGATTTATTATTTTATGATAGATATTACATTAAAACTATACTAAAAAGAATAGAAGGAAAAGTTTCATCTCAGAAGGCTAGCTAAGCTAAGAATAGAAAGGAAAAGAATGAAAACAAAGGTCTGTGGCTCGGACAGAGACTGCCGTGACTGGTCACTTATTCCAAACATCCACACGAGACCAATCACGGATCCACCTGTTGCGTTCCACAGCAGCAGATAACCATTGTTTACATTTTGTTTCTGAGGCTTCTCAGCTTCTCAGAAAGAAAAAATTCTAAAGATGGATTTTTAATGAAAAGCTGTCTGCGACAGTCTTGTAGCCACTTATAGGTGGCATCCCTGCCCTGATTGCCTGAGGCATCATGGGCCCATCGAGCTAGGAACAACTCCCCCTTGTGTTGCCAATCTAAGTCTATCTTTGACACCTCTATTTTTGCTGCCTGATCTACCTGCTCATTGTTTCAGTGTTCCTCATTAGCCTGACTCTTGGGAACGTGGGCAACTACATGGTGGACTTTCACAGGCAGCTTATCTACCCTGGTAGCAATATCTTTCCAGTCATTAGCAGACCAGATTGGCTTTCCCCTACGCGGCCAGTTGGCCTCTTTCCACCTCTCCAGCCATCCCCGCAGAGCATTGGCTACCATCCATGAATCAGTGTAGAGGTAGAGCTTTGGCCACTTCTCTCTCTCAGCAATGTCCAGGGTCAGTTGAACGGCTTTGAGTTCTGCAAGTTGACTTGATCCACCTTCTCCTTCGGTAGCTTGTGCAACCTGTCGTGTGGGGCTCCATACGGCTGCTTTCCACTTCCGGTTCATTCCCACAGTGCGGCAAGAACCATCAGTAAAAAGAGCATATCGTGTATCTTCTGCTGGCAGTTGGTTGTATGGTGGGGCTTCTTCAGCCTGTGTCACTTCTTGTTCCCCTTCATCAGTGAGACCAAAGTTTTCACCTTCCGGCCAGTTTGTAATTATTTCCAGAATCCCAGGGTGATTCAGGTTTCCAAGATGGGCGCGCTGTGTGATAACAGCAATCCATTTACTCCATGTAGCACTGGTGGCATGGTGCATAGAGGGAACCTTTGCTTTGAACATCCACCCCAGCACCGGTAGTCGGGGTGCCAGGAGGAGTTGTGCTTCTGTGCCAGTCACCTCTGAGGCAGCCTGGACTCCTTCATAGGCAACCAAGATTTCCTTCTCTGTGGGAGTGCAGTTGGCCTCAAAGCCTCTGTAACTTCAGCTCCAGAATCCCAGTGGTCGACCCCGAGTCTCCCCAGGCACCTTCTGCCAAAGGCTCCAGGACAAGCCATGGTTCCCGGCTGCAGAATAGAGCATGTTCTTCACATCTGGTCCTGTCCTAACTGGGCCAAGGGCAACTGCATGAGCAATCTCCTGCTTGATCTGGGCAAAGGCTTGTTGCTGCTCCGGGCCCCAGTGGAAAGTGTTCTTCTTGCGGGTGACCAGGTAGAGAGGGCTCACAATCTGACTGTACTCAGGAGTGTGCATCCTCCAAAAGCCTATGGCACCCAGGAAAGCTTGTGTCTCTTTCTTATTGGTGGGTGGAGACATTGCTGTGATCTTGTTGATGACATCTGTAGGAATCTGACGCTGTCCGTCTTGCTACTTCACTCCCAGAAACTGGATCTCTTGAGCAGGTCCCTTTGCTTTGCTCTTCTTGATGGCAAAGCCAGCTTTTAGGAGAATCTGGATTATTTTCTCCGCTTTCTCAAACGCTTCTGCTGCTGTCTTCCCCACACAAGGATGTTATCAATATACTGCAGATGTTCTGGAGCCTCACCCCTTTCCAGTGCAGTCTGGATCAGTCCATGGCAGATGGTGGGACTGTGCTTCCATCCCTGGGGCAGTCGCTTCCAGGTGTACTGCACGCCCCTCCAGGTGAAGCCAAACTGAGGCCTGCATTCTGCTGCCAGAGGAATGGAGAAAAATGCATTGGCAATGTCTATAGTGGCATACCACCTCGCTGCCTTGGACTCAAGCTCCTACTGGAGCTCTAATATGTCTGGCACGGCAGCACTCAGTGGTGGAGTCACCTCATTCAATGCACGGTAGTCCACAGTCAATCTCCATTCTCCTTCAGATTTTCGCACAGGCCAAATGGGGCTGTTGAGGGGTGAGTGGGTCTTGCTGACCACCCCTTGGCTCTCCAGCTCTCGGATCATCTTATGGATGGGGATCACAGCATCTCGAGTGGTTCTATACTGTCGTCGATGCACTATGGAGGTGGCAATTGGCACTTGTTGCTGTTCTCCCATCAGGCGTCCTACTGCAGATGGATTCTCAGACAGCCCGGGCAAGGTGTTCAATTGCTGGATGCCCTCTGTCTCTACAGCAGCTATCCCAAATGCCCACTTGAGTCCTTTTGGGTCTTTGAAATACCCACTTCGAAGGTAGTCTATGCCCAAAATACATGGGGCCTCTGGGCCAGTCACAATAGGATGTTTCTTCCACTCATTCCCAGTCAGGCTCACATCAGCTTCCACCAAAGTGAAATCCTGGGATCCTCCTGTCACACCAGCAATAGAAACAGACTCTGTCCCCACATGTCTCGATGGGATTAATGTACATTGAGCACCAGTATCAACCAAAGCTTTATACTCTTGTGGTTCCAATGTGCCAGGCCAAGGAATCCACACAGACCAGAAAACACGATTTTCCCTGGCCTCTACCTGGCTAGAGGCAGGGCCCCTCTAAGCCTGGTTATCCTTCTTTCCCTGGGCAAATGTCTTGGATGTTCCTTCAAGGGGATCAGACATGGCATCATCAGCATCATACCTGGTGGTTCGGCTATGGGCAACTGGAGCTGCTTTCTTCCTGGTGGCTTCCTTCAATTCACGCACCCGTCGTGCCAGAACAGCAGGAGGTTTTCCATCCCACTTCCTCATGTTTTCTCCACAGTCACGCAGGTAGAACCACAGCTCTGTTCGTGGGGTGTACCTTCTCTGGCCATCTGGGGAACGTCTGCCTTGGATACCAGAACCTCTGATCTGTACTGCCGAGATTTGGAGAAGGTCTTCTTTAATCTCCTCTCTGAGCTTCTTATGATTCTCTTCTATCTTATCCTCTAAGTTCTGCAGACGTGTTTCTACCGCTGCAATTCTGGCATGTGTTGGGCCATGTACAGCATCTGCATGTGCTCGGAGCTTCCTTGCCATATCCAGCACAGTCTCATCCCTCTCATCCCGCTTCATTATGGCTAGGGCAGAAGCATATTCGTGTGGCCCAAGTTGCACAAGTTTCCGTCACATCACAGATGTGCATGGCACCAGGTCTGGGTTCCTAGTTGTCACATCATCTGAGAAGATAATCTCTGCCACTGCCATCTCTCTCAGGCGTTGGATCCCTTGCTCTATGGTCTTCCACTGTGTCTGTTGCATATAAAGATCATCTGCACACAGGTATCTTTGTGCAACACTTTCCAAGACCCGTGCCCAGAGGCTGTGAGGGTTTGCCCCCCTCATCATTCCTTGGTCAATGACAGGATCCTGTGACAGGGATCCCAAATGCCTCGCTTCCGTGCCATCCAGAATTGTAGCCTCGCCTGCAGCATCCCAGAGACGGACTAACCAACGAATTATGGATTCATCAGGTCGTCGGGTGTAATCCTTCCGTAAGCCACGAAGGTCCTTCAGGGAAAAGGACTCAATATTTGCATCTGGTCTTGCACCTGCTGCTTTGACTCCTGATTTTATGTCAGGAGGCATTGAGGTTCCTTCTCCTGCATCATCATCATCATCATCATCCACTGGTCGATTGGTCTTGTCCGTGCATTTCCCACTTCTAGTATTGGTAGCAGCAGCCATTGGTTTAGCTGCTGGCTTAGGCTCGCTATCTGGTTTGGCTGCTGGCTTTGAGCCTGGGGTGTTGGCTGCAGCCTGAGTGACTGGGACAGCTGCTGATTTATCTCCCTGCCCCCCTGCCTCCGTCTGCTGTCCTACAGTCTCCAACAGAGTGCAATAAGCATATGCCAGGGCCCAGCTCACTGCAGTGCCCTTTCTCTCCTTAGGCTCATCCTGGTATTTCTCTTTCAGATATTTCCCCACCTCAGCTGGGTTCTGAATTTGTTTATGGGGAAAATCCCAGACTATAGGGTCAGAGAATTCCTTCAGGATTTGGCCCATATCCTCCCATTTCCCACACCCCTCAGGATGTTCCACGCCTGGGTCTACTCCTGAGTCAGGGGCCTCATCAGTCTGTCTAGAAATCTCAGCCCTCATTCTGGAGAAACAGCAGACTGTATAGAAGAAGGCTACCAGATTGAATACAAGAAAGATGGTTTCTTTAACATTCAGGGGAAACTGAACATCCTTTACTACTGATGCAACCGATTCATAGGAGAAGAAGGAAAGCAAAGGCTGAAAAGTCTCATTCCCTGCTGCTCCTCCTCTAACAAACTGGACGAATAACCATAGCCAAGAACCATTCATACCTGGAGCAGACCCCAACATGTTTATAAACTTCTTGCACATCATTGCCATCAAGCCCAGCAGGATAGCTATTCTGGTCACTGCCCCTCTACTGTAAAAACTACGTATGAGGGACAATACTAGAACTATTTCAGGATAGGAAAATAAACCTAGGGACCACAGAGGTATTAAAATCTCGAAAAACCCTAGGGACCAGAAGCACATGCAAGCCTTCACCCCAACACTCATCATGAATTCAAAAAGCATGGCTATTAACTGCTTCAAACAAACAGAGAGTAATGGCAACCAAAATACACTCAAAACAGGGTTTTTCCACTCACTCTCTCGAGCCCAGCGTTGGGCGCCAAGATTTTGTCGTGGTTTAGGGCAAATTTGGAGGAGAATTTCCAAATTAGGGCCCCTCCAGTAAGCAAACCCACACGGTCCCTCCCCCCAACTGGTTCGGGAAGGATTCCTCGGAGAGGAGTGGAAAGAACCTGTTTATTTAACAGGCACAGCACCCCCCAGCACACAAAATGAACAATACTGGATGGCAACACTCTGAAAAAAGATGACAAATTCAGAAAGTCTCTCTTGGGGGTGGTCACTCTGTTCTCAGTCCCTCCGGCGCTGGGGCTGCTGCTGCAGGCCAGAAGGTGCAGGATTTTGGTGTTTCCCAGGTCCCAGTCCGGAGCCGGTTCGAAATGGTCAGAAAAAGGAAAGGAGAAACAGTCCAGGAAGAAATTGGACAGTTTAGCTAAACTAGCTAATGAGCAAAAGCAAGCAGAAGCGAAGCAAGCAAGAGCGAGAGAGCAAAGCGAAAAGCAAAAGCAGCAAAAGCCAAAGCTGCAGTCTCTGTGTCCCGCCAGGCTGATAAGAAAACCAAAACAAAACTTTCCCTCTTCAGAGCCGGTCTTAAAGGTACAGAACATAATATCCAACATTAACAGAACACATGAATGGGGATACAAGCATCATAACGTCACCCTAGGACACTGGCATAGTACTGGGAGTGTCTGGGAGTAACTGGGATCAAACTGGAGGTGACTGGACTTATACTGGGAGCAACTGGGACCACAGCGGGGGCAAATGGCATCGGGTAAGGTGTGACCGGGCTCATACTGGAAGTGACTGGGGCCACACTGGGCTCTTACTGAGAGGGACTGAGAGTGAAAGGAACCATACAGGGCATGACTGGGAGCCGCTGGGACCGTGTGGGGGGCAACTGGGATCCTACCGGGAGTGATTTGGACCATACTGGGAGAGACCGGGACCCACCGGTGAGGCGGCGGCGGAGCTGGGAGGCGGCCGCAGCGCAGGTGGGAGCCGCGCTGGGTTGTGCGGGGGCTCGGGGCTCGCTGCGGGCCTCGGGGGCGGCAGGGGGCTCAGGCGGGTTCCTTGTGCCGTGTCCGGCCCGTGGTGCCGCTGCCGTGAGGGCGCTGCGGGAGCGGCTGCCCGCGGTCTCCTTGCGGCCGCTGCCTCGGCAGGAGCCGCTGCCGGAGCAGCGCTGGCTCGGCCCGGTTCCTGTGGCTGGGACAGAGGCGGCTGCCCCGTGCCCGCGGCTGTGCGGGGAAATTCACGTGGCCGGAGGTTTCTGTGCCCCGAGGAGACAGAGGAGTCCTGTACAAGTGACTTTATTGCTGAGCAGAGGGAGAGGCCGTGGCGCATTTGCCGTGCGCTCTCTGCCATTGTTGTAGTTCGCAGCCTCCTTTTTATCCTCATTTTCCCGGCTCATCTCCCTCTCCCTTTGCCCACTGCCTGAGGTACTTGGAAGGTTCAGACCTCCCGATCTGCCAACTGCACGTCCTCGTTAATGTGCACCCCCACTTTTGTAGAACAGCCGATATTCACGGCTCTGTTAAGTCTTTTTTGTTCTCGACGTTCAGGAAATTAGCGGGACTTTCTGTGAGCAGCAGTCCGTGTTAATTAATAACATTTATTGAAGCTGGTGGTTTCGCCCGTTACTTCCTTATCTACAAGCCCCTGGCCCCTCGCTCAGCTGCTGAATGAGCTGCACTCTCAAGGTGCGGAGCACGGTAAAAAGGTGAGAGTTGCTGTAGCACATCAGAGCAGAAGCAGCATTCGTTTAACCCATGGTCTGCCAGGGAACCACAAAACCATGTCCCATTCCCATCCTTTCCACGTTTGGACTGGTACATGAGCTGCTTTTTTGTTTCCTTTGTTATCTGTTTCACCACTTTTGCTTTGTCATCTATTTGCCAAGACCAGTTTGAGTCATTTGATTTTCCACAAACTCCTCTTTTCTCTGCTAACAGATGATCTGATCCCATCCCATGGGGAAATGTTGTGTTCCTCATTTCAGTGGATTGCTCAGCAGGAAGGTCAGGAGCTGGAGCTGTCTGGGTGGTTATTCCGAGGACAGCTTGTAATCTAATGGTGCCACTGAAATGAGAAATGGGTTCTGTGGCTCCTGATATGAATTGGTTTGGGTTCCCAGGGGCTGGTCCATGGTGTTGTAGGATTTGTTCTGCTGGCCGTTCATCTTCTCCCCATTTTTGGCCGCTCTCTCCAGCCAGGGCTGCATCAATTGACCATTTTTCTCTAATTAAATCATCAAATACTTGGATTCCCAACTGATTTCCTGGAACTTGTGGTAGCAAGAACATCTCAGTGCTCTAATCCACCCTATATAACATAGACAGTGACAGCACACGTTGGAGTGGGCAGAGGGATGATTCCCCCCATTTATTTATAGTGAAGTTTTCCCAACATTCTCCATTTGCTGTTTCCCTTTGCAGCTTCACCCGTTTCTGTTGCAGGGTCAGATATCCTCACCCCGGGCTCTGCCTTGAGCTGTGCAAATTCCATCAGCGCAAGCAGGCAGAGCTCGGGGTGAGGGGCAGGGGGAATCAGCCCAATTCCTGCCCCAGGCAAGAGACCCAGGTACATTGGCCAGGCTTTGCCCAGCAGGGTTCATTTGCATTTCTAAAGCTCCTCTCCTGGCTGACTAGAACCAAAGCTTCTCTTCCAGGGCAGCCATCTGGTGAGTCACATGTGGCCCCCGGAATCTGCTTTTTTAAAAAAAAGTATTAACTATTTAAGAGTTAAAAGTATCACGGTTAAAGCTCTTCAATTTTAAAAAATGCAACATAAAGGCGAACATGGAAAAACCCAGACCAAAAATTGATTCTCACCCTTCTGTCCCAAACCTACCTGACAATATAAAGTAGGATTATTATAAAAAATGTTTCTCATGTTGTAATCTTATCACTGAAACTGTAGGGAAAACAAAAACTCTCCAAGAATCTCTTTAGTGTGAGAGAGTCAAGGCATTGCTTGGTTCTGGCCAGGATGTGCAACAGAAATACTTTCATCCACACATAGCCCGGCTGTGCAGAAAAAATCATTCCATGACATGTCAGTTTTACTCGATTTTTCCTAAACTTTACGTAGTCTGAACCAATCTAAATCCACCGCTTTAATGTTCATTGCTTCCAAGTCGTGTAAGTTTTTAGTATTTGGTTTCCTATTAGACTCGGATTTCTTCCCCTCTGATGTGAATTCCGTCCACACTCCTGGATTTCCTTCTCAGCCTTTTCCAGACCAGGTGTCTCCAGCGGTGCGGGGGCAGTGTCTGGGGCAGCTGTTGGTTGCTGTTTGCTGCGGGGCGTTGATGTTTTGTTGCTGGTCGTTATCTCTGTGGGTGTCTTTTGGGCTATTCCCAGTCTGTTCGGATGTTAAACTCATCTCCACCACTCAATGGAGATGAGTTTAACATCCGAACAGACTGGGAACCCCTTAAATAAAACCTTTAAAATTTCTTTCCCAAAGGCAAACCTTTGAGTAGAGAAACCTTTCTGAGCAGAGAAAGAAGATTTAAAAGAAGCAGAAAGGGTACATTTTGCAGCAATGCAGTCGCAGTCAGCCCAGAGTGTGGGTGTGAGTGAGCCCCAGAGTGGAATTGTGCCGCGGTGCTCCCCAGCAGCTGTGGCAGTGCAGGCCCAGCCAGCGCTGGAGCTGCAGCAGTGGCAGCGAGGCTTGGCCGCAGTGGCTGGAGGTGCCAGGGGAGGGTGGCCAGGATTCCCGAGGGTTTGAGCAGAGGATCTGTGGGCAGGCCCAGGGGCTTGGCCCGCTGTGGAGCCCTGGCTGCTGCTGCGTTGCCTTCAGGGCAGGCTCGGGGGCGGCTCCCATGGTCCTGCTGCAGGCGGGAAGTGCAAATCTCCGGGGCTTCAGAGCCCCTGAGGCCAGGCTGAGGGGTCCCCCCGTGCTCAGCTGTGCTGGCGGCTGTTTCTGGCCTCAGGGACACTTGGCGTGGGCCCCTTGGCCACCAGTGGTGCTGCTTTGCACTCCTTAGGCAGGAGCCGATGTCCTGGCTGGGTGTTGGCAACAGCAAAGTCCCAGGGCAGGCTCTGTGCCAGCCCAGCTTCCTGGGGGAGAGATTCCACAGGAGACAGGATTCTGGCTACAGCCTGCCTTAAATTTACATCCCTTATTTCCACCCTGCACTAGGTGGAGAATTGCCCAGGTAAGGAATTCCAGACTTGAATTCCAAGGGAGATAATTGAATATCTGCCTTGGGTCTGGCTCTTTTTCTTGCCAAAGCCAATAGCAAAAGCTGTACCCATGGCATCTTGGTTTCTATCTCCGGCTTCCAAAGGTGTTTCTTTATTTCCCTATTCATTCTTTCTACCCAACCCGAGCTCTGGGCTTGCCAGGGGTTATGGAGGTCCCATTGTATTCCTAAAGCTGCCATAACCCCCTGAAGGGTCTTTCCTGTAAAATGAGTTCCCCATCTGAATCTATTGCTTCCACAATCCATTATCTTTGAATTGTTTTAGAAATAGGTTAATAAGTGATCCAGTGATTGCTGAAGCAGTCAGAATTGCTTTTGCCCCCTGTTAGGTGCCATGGTGTCACCAGAAGATATTGAAGCCTTCCTGCTCAGGGCATTTCAGTGCCAGGCTCTTACAAGCAGCCACAGCTCCGCGGGTTGAGCTGAGCATGGGGCGGTGACCTGCGCTTTGTCTGATTCCCCCTCCTTAATAACAGCCTGTCTTGTAGCTCTTTTCCCTTCTGCTGCCCTTGCAGAGCCATCCACAAACACATTGTCTCCCTCAGGCCAGGGAATGTCCCATCAATCTCTCCCAGCCTGGCTCGGGAGCTCTGTCCCTTGAGTGCAGTCCTGGGTTCCTTGCCAGCCCCTCTCCAGGCTGTTCAAACAGGAGCTGGGTTAAACCCTTGCCCTGTCCTCAGTTCTGAATCCTCCTGTGCCATTGAACAAGTTTCATACTGTAATAACCGAGCCCTGCTCATCCATTTAGAGGCTCTTTTGGTTGTCAGAGCTTTAACTTGATGCCAGACTTGAACTCTAGGAGATCCTCCTGTTGTCATCAGTTTTCAGCCTCTGCTCCCACGGAAGCTGTGGCTGCACAATTCTGCAGACAATGAGGCTGCTCTCTGGCCACTGGGTTAAACATTTTAGCACAAGAATTCCTTTGGCAAGACCCTGTTTAACGTCCACCTATAATTCAAATTCTTTTTCCCTGTCTGGAAGGCCCAGGCCACTCGCCTCAGTTAATCTTAATTTTAACACTTGAAAATTCTGTGTTTCCTCCTTGTGTCCATCCATCCGGTTTGTTGACTGGCAAGATAGGAGTGTTGTAGGGAGCCATCCTTGGCTCCAAAAGCCCTGCCTTTAACAGGGACTCAATACCAGGCTGTGAGCCCTTCCTTTCCTCTCTTGGAACAGGGTATTGCTTGTCCTGGTTGCTTTAATTTGTAGAGGCTCCATATCTAATTTTCTGTATTTCCCTGGGGCTGCCCACACTTCTGGGTTCACTTCAGCATAGGCCTTGTCAGACTTTTGACACAGAGGTACAACAGAACTAGCCTCTGTTTCCCTTTTTACAGTATTAAAATCCAGCTCTCAAACTCCTTCCTAGTTAATTACAATCACAGGAGGAAGAAAAAGAAATTCATTTATTTCAAACCTATCCCCCACAGCTTCTAATAGTGGTTGAACAAATCATACCTGCTCATCTTTCCCACTCATTCCCTTAAAAATTAAAATATTCCTTTACTATTTTCCCCTTTAGGTCTAAGATTCAGAGCAGATTGAGAGGCCCCTGTGTCCATCAGAAAATGCCTCCTCTCAATGCAGACCCACCTGAATGTTCTCAAGGGCTGCAGTGTGGAGGGTCCCTGGTGTGATGGGAGCTGTGACAGCCCTGCCAATCCATGTCCATCACGGGGTGGACTTGCTGGTCCTGAGGGTGCTGCTGTCTCTGCTTGCAGTGTCCTTGTGCCCTGCAGCTGGAGCCCTGATTCCTTGCCAGGGGCTGTTAGGGTGGGCTGTGCCCTGCCGAGGAGGGCAATGCCTCTGCCGGGTGCTTGTGGCCGAGCCCGTGCCCTGGGTGCTGGGGCCCCCTTGGGCCCTGGGGCTGATCCCTCAGGGGCTGTAGGAGCTCTGCCCTGGCCTTTGCCTTCAGCTTGGCCTTTTGCTGCTCCCTTCTTGCACTCACCTGCTGGGCCTTTGTGCCCAAGTGCTGCAGGGCCTTCTTCTGCCCCTCCTGCAGCCCCCCTCAGTGCCTGTGGGTGCTTGTCTTGCTTTACAAGACAGGTGTCTGCTTGGGAAGGCAGAAAAAGCCTCTCTTGGAATGGAGAATGCAAACCCCTCCCTCTTAATTTTTAGGATAGTGAAATCAAGGGGCTCTCAGGCAAAGATATGGGATTAGGAATAACGGTTCTTTACTAGTGTGTATAATATAATAATAGTAGTGTGTATAAACAGCTCCGGCAGTGCCAACAAACAGAGCCCGGAGCCGGTCCCGGCCTTTCGGCTGCGGCGCTTTCCCCTTGGGTGCAGTTCCGGGCACGGCCGGCAGGGGCGCCGGTGGCTCCCGCGGGGCGGGGCAGCGCATCCCTGCCATGGGAACCTCTCTTAACGGCAATAGAGCAATCCCTTCATCTAACTCTTTCACTTTTTTACCTTCTGTAGCCTTTCTCCCGTGTTTTGAGAAAGAATTTGGAGAGGGCTGCCTTTTAACTGAGCTCCTAGTGTTTCGATAAGGTGCTTCCTGTAGAGAGAGGGATTTTCCCTGAACAGCAGGAGCTGTGGTTACCAAGGGGACGTAACTCAGAGCAGGAGGGGTCAGGGGAGGATATCCCGCCGAGGCTCGGTCGGAGTGTGGGCAGGGTCTGCTGCCGGAATCGCCAGAGGGGGATCTTCCCGTGGAGGCCGAGCCGGAGCGTGGGCAGCTCCCACATGGCTTATGGCGGCTGATCCGGCAGCTCCCGGCAGAGCAAAGGCAGGTGGGAGACCCCGGCAGCAGCAGCGGTGGTGCCCAGCGCAGCTGGCACGGGCAGGGCAGCCGGGGATGGGATGGCTGGGACCCGCCCTCGGTGCGGTCGGCGCGGTGACCTCGGCCCACGCGGCAGGAGAGAGCAACCCCCATCTTCCCCAGCATGGCCGGCAGAGCGGCCGCGGGCCGGGCAGTGGGGCCAGGGCACACAAATTCACCGCCAGCGCCGGGGCAGGTGGAGCTGCCCTGGGCAGTGAGCCCGCACCTGGGATGGAAACCGGGGCAGGCGGAGCTGAGGCGGGCAGCGAGCCGGGACCCGGGACAGGTGCCTCGGCCGCGAACGGAGGGGGCAAGAGCTGCAGAGGATCCCACTCTCTTTCTGACTTTTCCTCTTGTTCCCCTCCCTTTCATTTCCCCTTTTTATTTTCTTGTTTTTTTCCTCGGGTGTTTCTGATACTTCAAAGATTTTTATTCTCCTAAAATCTCCTGTCTAACATATGGCATATTCTCTTTCTTCTAGATTAAATGGGTTTTTTTCCAAATAAATCCAGAACCTAACAAATCTAAACTTCTGCTTGGATATTTTGAAATGGTCGACGAGCTAACTCATGACCTCCTAATGTTGTTTTTCTCATCACCTTTTTATTTATCCTTTGGCAAATTAAGCATCTTTCAGTTACTTGCTTTGCTACATCAAAAATCCCAGTGCACCCAAAATTCCTTAAAAAATGATCACACAAAGCTTGAGTACGCCAGTGGGGTTTCTGATGCACGTCTTCTAGTATTTTCCTAGTAAGCACATTTTATTAAGTAATTGTCTTCCATCTAGAAGTTTCTATTTCCCTGATTTATCTTGTTCATTTCCTATCTTGTTTAATTCTTTTTTCTTGGCTTCCCTAAACTTTGGAATTTCCAGTTTTTCCTCGTTTGGAGTTAATATTAAAATAACTCTTTCAGCTCCATTTTCTGCTGCATCCTTAGCTTTGTGATCTGCCCCCAGTTCGCCCAGTTTGCCTCTCCTTTGGCCCGGGCCGGCTTCCCCCGCCCGCAGCGGCTGGGAGCAGCCGAGAGCCCCACGCTGCCCATGCCGACCTGTCCCGGCTCCATCGCCGCTGCTGCCGCGGGCTGCGAGGGCTGCGGGAACGGGGCACCGAGGGTGTGGCTGCTGCTGGGGGAGGAGGAGGAGGGAGGGAAGGGCAGGGATGGAGGGGGAGGAGGAGGCGGGGTTAGCGGGGAGGAGGAGGAGAAGGAATGGAAGGGGCGGGATGGAAGAGGAGCAGGAGGTGGGGATAAGACAGAGGAGGAGGAGGAGGGGGGATGGAAGAGGAGGAGCGGGAGGAGAAAGAGCAGTGAAAGAGGCGGGGTTAGGGGGGAGGAGGAGAGGGAGGTGGAGATAGGACAGAGGAGGAGCGGGAGGAAGAGGAAGAGGAGGGACAAAGGCGGATCAAGGCTGAGCTGCGGGAGCCACGCGGTCTCGAGCCCTGCCTGAATTCGCAGCCCCCACCTGTGGGATCATCGCCCCCCCCCCATGGCGCAGGTGAGTGGGGAGGGGGAGCCCGGCCCGGATATCCCGGGGGGTTCCTGGGTTGGGTTTTTGGGGGGATGTTTGGAGAATGAAGAAGTCCAAGGCTGAGCGGAAAAGGCCCCTCGGGGGGACATCGGGGGGTGGCGGTGGCGGCTGCCGGCAGAGGCAGCCTGGAGGAGCAGAGCCCTGTGTCCCCCAGGAGGCCAAAGTGGGGAGGCCAGAGAGGGGGGAGCGCCGCCATTGGCGGGAGCCTCAAGAGCCTGGAGAGGGGCAGGGGGGACTCCTTGGAGCCGCTGCAGCGCAGAGCAGAGAATGAGGGGAGAAGGGAGCCCGGGAGCCCAAACAGCCCCGGCATCCCAAAATGGGGAGAGCCAAGAGGGGGCAGTGCATCCCCAGAGACGGCCTGGGGGGATCTCGTTGCCCTTGCCTGTGGCACGGAGGCAAATCCCATGCTGTCCTTGTCCTTCCTCGCCCAGAGCAGGAGCTGAGCATGGAGAGCAGGGAGGACAAGTGCCCGCGGCAGAACCTGGTGGCAGAGGCCGTTTTGAGCGGCTCCACGGCGCAGGAAGCCAACGGGGAGGAAAAGCCCCAGAGATGCCGCACGAGGAGGGGCTGCAAACGCAGATGGCGGGGATGTGAGGGGGAAAGAGCCAGCCTGGGCTGGGAAGGCAGCCGGAGATGGAGCCCGAGCTCGGAGCTGGTGCTCCATGAGCAGCTCCATGATGGGGAGAAGCCCCACACGTGCGTGGAGTGTGGGAAGAGCTTCAGGTGGAACTCCGAGCTGATCAAGCACCAGAGGATCCACACTGGGGAACGGCCCTACGAGTGTGGGGAGTGTGGGAAGAGCTTCAGCCGGAGCTCCAGCCTGATCGTGCACCAGAGGTCCCACACGGGGGAGAAGCCCTACGAGTGTGGGGAATGTAGGAAGAGCTTCAGCACGAGCTCCAACCTGATCAGCCACCAGAGGATCCACACTGGAGAGAGGCCCTATGAGTGTGGGGAGTGTGGGAAGAGCTTCAGCCGGAGCTCCCACCTGATCAGCCACCAGAGGACCCACACAGGGGAGAGGCCCTATGAGTGTTCCAAGTGTGGGAAGAGCTTTCAGACCAGCTCCCATCTCCTCCTGCACTATCAGAGTCACACAGAGGAGAGGCCCTTCCAATGCCCCGACTGTGGGAAGGGATTCAAGCGCAACTCTGACCTCGTCACCCACCGGCGCATCCACACTGGGGAGAGGCCCTACGAGTGTGATAAATGCAGGAAGAGGTTTCAGCCCATCTCCCATCTCCTCCTGCACTATCGGATTCACACAGAGGAGAGGCCCTTCCAATGCCCCGACTGTGGGAAGGGATTCAAGCACAACTCCACCCTCATCAGGCACCGGCGCATCCACACAGGGGAGAGGCCCTACGAGTGTGATAAATGCAGGAAGAGGTTTCAGACCAGCTCCCATCTCCTCCTGCACTATCGGATTCACACAGAGGAGAGGCCCTTCCAATGCCCAGACTGCAGGAAGGGATTCAAGTACAACTCCACCCTCGTCACCCACCAGCGCATCCACACTGGGGAGAGGCCCTACGAGTGTCCCCAGTGTGGGAAGAGCTTCTCCTGCAGCTCTAACTTGACCCAACACCAACGGAGGCACCGGTAAGGGAAGCCCTGCGAGTGCCCCGAATGCGGGAAGAGCTTCGTGCGCTGCTGCAGCTCCATCCCCCACTGGAGGAGGCACTTTGGGCACAGCCCTGGTCACTCACATTCCCTGTGATCCATGTTGGGAACACGCCTGGCTGCTTGTCCGTTTGTTTGGCCTTAATTTTTTTCTCTTCTCCCTCTCTCTCTACTCCAAAAGCCAAGAGGGATCGATCTGTCACCTCAAAACCATTCAAATCCCACTGAAAATAACTGAATGTTAACCCAAAAAGGCTCAATCCTACCTCAAATTCCTTGTTCCCTCCTCAAAAAAACTCAATCCCATGCCAAACTCAATCCATTCCACAGCCACCAGGGTGAGATGGGGTTGGAAGGAGATTGGGAGAAGTGGGATCCCAATTTGGAGCAATGGGATGGGGATTGTGTGGGCCTGGGTGTGTGGGATGTATTTGATAGCAAAAAAAACTTTCAGAGTTACTGATTTCTGTCCCATTTATTTTCAGTCATTTCTGTTTGCAGAGTGCCACCTTCTCAGCTGATTCAATTCCTATAAAAATCCCATTTTTTAAATCATCTAACCCAAACAATCCAAAAACCAATATTGAAATAAAACCACCCACACACAATTAATTTTTTAAAAATAATTTTAATTTTTCAAGAGTACTTAAGGATGTTATTAAAGTTTAATTGTTTGGTTGAAATGTCTGAGAAATTATAGTGGTGTTTGGTTTTGTGTTTAGTATATTTGTAATATGAATTGTTTAACTAAGAGGTGTTAGATTGCTTGTTTGTTTCTTTAGATTTTTTTATCTAAAGTACATTAGTCATCAAATTAAAATTTTCAAAAGGTATTTCTTGATATATAATTTGTTTATTTATATGCATTGGTAATATTATAGTAATAGTTATTTTTGGTTTGAGTTAAATCATAGTTGGAGTATTGTAAAGAAGAGTTGAGATTTTTTTAATTATAATTTATTTAATTTCAATTATTATTTCTTTGTTTATAATTTTATTGCAATTTGTTGAGGGGATAGGAAGGAAGTTCAAGGGCAGGAACATTTTTTCCTGGCTGGGAACTGGAATTCCAGACCCTGGGAGTGTGTGCAGGACCCCACAGACTGGGATCAAAGATGGGCTGCGATCAAATATGGACTGGGATCAAATATGGGCTTGGATCCTTTGGATTGGGGCTGCACAGGCTGGGACCATATGGATTAGGACCACACAGACTGAGATCAACTGGACTGGGATCAAATATGGGCTGGGACTGTTTCTGAAAGTAACTTTGTTCTATAGTTTTTATTTCTGTTGTTAATTAAGCTCAGTGAAATAGCTGCTTGTGTAAACTGCCTGCTTGGGTGGGATAACATCCAATGCACCCAGGATGAGGACACCTGTACAGATCTGCCACCTGTCAGCACTCCCCGTCTGAAGGCAGAGTGCACCAAGGCCCAAAAACTGGAGGTGATAAAGAGAAGGAGCCAAAACCACAGCCAAGAAACACACATGCTCTGAAAAGGCAGACCCAGGGAGGGGCCATGTAAAATCATTCCTGGAATATGTAAAGTAGTTTATGGATATGCATGAGGGTCTATGAATATGCACCAGGCTGATGTAAGGGGAAAGGTATTTCAGGGCGATGCAGATTCCTTGGTTGTGGCTTTAGTCCATTTTTATCACCTCCAGTTTTTGGGCTTTGGTTCACTCTGACTGAGAAATTGAGGTTTTGGGATTTTTAGTATGTTGTGGATGGAAGCAAAATGGAGGGCACAGTGTTTTGTCCTGGGTTTCTTCTTCATGCTTCTTCCTTCTTCTTCATGGGTTTGGGTGGCTTTTTGTATTTGGGCAGAAATTCCATATTGCAGGCTCTTTGGGATCAGTTATTAGGTTAAAAGGGAAAATAATCTAGGTGTCTGTTCCTAATTGGATAGTTTAGTCTTAAAAGACCTTGGAACAAGAGATTGTTGGCCATTTTGTGCCTTCTAATGAAAAGCTGCTGAACTCCCAGTAATGAGGCTGTTTTACTGATAAGAAATAATAAACACTTGAGTCTGAACATGAATTACTGTCTCAAGTGCCTTCAATCCAGAGCCAGTGAAACCAACAACTGGTACCCCACAGCTTGAGGTAGTGCCAAGGCAGAACTTGTTCATGCTCTTTTCCCCTGGTGATTTTCTACTCCCGTCCAGACTCTGATAGCAAAGCCATGCTGGTGACAAAAGATTGACCTTGGCATCCTGGGGCACTTTCTGGGTGAGTGTTTGAATCTGCTTTTCCAGGCCTCGGGCTGAGCAGGGTGAGGCCGAGGCCTGGGCCCCTCCAGCCGGCGCCGGGAGCGCCCGGGGCAGCGGCGAGGGGCGGCCCTGAGGGGCGGCACAGGGGGCATTTCCCCCGAGCGGGCGGGCGGGCGGGCGGCGGGGAAAGGCGCCCTGGGCACAAGGGCAGGCACAAGGGCCCCGGCTCTCTGCAGTGCGGGCGGCCCAGCGCCAATCGCTGCTCCCGGAGCCGCTGCCAGGGCCGGGTCTCCTCCCCGCCGCTGACCCTGCACCTGCAGCGCTGCCTCCGCCTCTGCCGGGCTCCCCGGCACGGACGGCAAGGACGTGGACACGCTGCAGCAGGGGCCCAGCAGGGACACCCAGATGGTGCCGGGGCTGCAGCTCCTCTCCTGCAAGGAAAGGCTGACACAGCTCGGCTTCTTCAGCCTGGGAAAGAGACCCAGCCTTGATCCAGCTGTGGCCTTCCAGTACCTGAGGGCAACACACAAGAAAGCAGAAAAAAGACTCTCCTGGAACAGGTTGCCCAGAGAAGGTGGGCATGTCCCGTCCCTGACAGTGTTCAAGGCCAGGCTGCATGGAGCTCTAGACAAGCCGGTCCAGTGCAAGGGGTCCCCAGCCACAACAGGGGGGTTGCAGCCATGGGATTTTCCAGATCCCTTCCAAGCCAAACCATGCCACGACTCCATGATTCTGGGATACTTCGCCTCTTCATCCTCTGGCAGAAAAAGAAACTTGGCCCCAAGTTCCACACTGCAGACCATGTCTTTTGGCAGCCTGCAACTGTGTCAACAGAGGATGAAAAGAGATGACATTACTGACACAATTTCCCTTTTCTACTTGAAAAGTAAATGCTCTGCTCCTGTCCACTCTGGCAAAATTGTCAGAAGAGGCAACTGTTCCCCATGAAATGCTTGGTCTCATGCAAAGAAGAAAGAAGCCAGAAGCCAACAGTCTTCGTTATTGCTACATTGTTTTCTTTGGTTACTTCTCTAATAGGAATGACTTTGGGGTGTGATTTGTTTGTTTCTCTCTTTCGTTCCTTGGGGCGCGCGGCGGCTCCTCCGTTGGGTTCGCGGGGCCAACGGAGGAACGGCCGCGAGCTCCGGCGGCTCTGCAGCAGCAGCAGCAGCAGTGCTTCTCTTGATTGGTTTTCCACTCGACTTCCCACTCGCTCCCCATCCCCTTCTCCCTCTCACACTCACTCTACTCCCATCCCGTGCTGGGCCGTGCCGTCCATGTTCCGCCTCTCCCAGCCCGGCTGATGCCGCGTCCCGCAAGGCACCCCTCGCGCGGGGCCGCCCCGTGCCCGCCCCTGCCCGGCCCGCCGTGGTTCCGCCTCGGCCGGGCTCTCTCCGTCCTGGCTGTGGCGCCGCTGGAAGAGCCGCTCGCTCTGGTGCTGGCGGAGCAGCGCGGGCTTTTGGCTGCGCCTGGCGCTGGCGCTGGCTCTGGCCCAGCCCCGGCCGAGGCCCCGGGCCCGAACGAAGCCCCTGCCACAGTTCTGCCCGCAGCCGCCCCGCTGCCGCCCAGCTCCCGCCCCGTGGCCGACAGCGTGGCCGGCAGCTGCTCTGCTCCGAGCTCCGCCGCTCGCCAGCTCGGCCGCCGGCCCCGAGCCGCCGCAGCCCGGGGCAGCTCGGCAAGCAGCAGCGCGCCGGGCGGGCGGGTGCCCCGGGCAGAAGAGCGCCAGCGCCGTGCCGCCCGCAGGGGCAGCGGCAGCTGCGGCAGCGTTTACTCCGGTCCCTGCCTCGCCGACGGCGCCCCGGGAAGAGACGGGGCCGGCTCGGAGGGCGGCGGGCGATGAGCTCAGCCTTGGCTCGCAGGCGGCCATCAAGCGAGTGTCCCGGGAGCGCATCTCGGAGTGGGCGCGGCTGGGGAGTGAGCGGGGCCAGCGGGAGGAGCCGGCGGGGCGTGCCGGGCGGGGCTGAGGCGAGGCCCGGCAGGGCGGCAGCCGGAACGCTGCAAGGGTAGCGAGCGTGGAGTGAGCGGGGGCCGCGCAGCGCCCCGGGCCGGGCCATGGCGAGCCGCGGCGGGGCCGGGCAGGGGCTGCCTGAGGCGCGGCGCAGCATCGGCCCCGCTGATGGCATCGCGGTCCCCCCGCAGTGCAAGGGCGCCCTTGTGCCCCTGGAGCTGGCGCTGCTGTGGATGGTGTCGCGGCCTGGCTTCTCCAGCGTCGTGAGGCTCCTGGACTGGTTCGAGGTGCCCGAGGGCTTCGCGCTGCTCATGGAGTGTCCGCAGCGCTGTCAGCACCTCAGGTACTTCCTGCACGAGCGGCGGTTCCTGACAGAGCCCGTGGCGCGGGGGCTGTTCCGCCAGGTGCTGGAGGCCATGGGGCACTGCAGCAGCCGCGGCGTCCTGCACCGCCACATCAAGGCCGAGAACGTCCTCGTCAACCTGGCCACGGGCGAGGCGAAGCTCATCGACTTCGGCTGCGGCACGATCCTCCAGGACACGTTCTACACCCGGATGTCAGGTGAGCCCAAAGCCGGGGCCCAGCCGGGCAGCGGAGTTCCCCCCTTGGCTAGTAGAGGGGGAAGAGGGAGGGAAGGAAGGAGGGGGAATCCACCTTCAACCAGCTGCAGCCAAGTTGCTTTGTGGCAGGGCAGGGGCTGGCTGTTGTGGAACGGGAGCTGGCTGGGAGGAAGGGAGCAGCATGGGCCTGATGAGCTGCGCCCATGTCCCATAGGAACGCAGGAGTACAGCCCACCGGAGTGGATCCTCTTTGGCTGCTACCATGGCCACCCAGCCACCATGTGGTCCCTGGGCATCCTGCTCTATGAGCTGCTCTGTGGGCACCTTCCTTTCCACAGCAACGAGGACATCGTCCGGGGCCAGCTCTTCTTCCCACCCTGGGTGTCTCAAGGTGGGGATGCGCCTTCAAGGCATGAGGGGAAGAACAAACGGGGTTGGGAGGGGCGGCTGGCACATAAGCGTCCTGCTCTTGCAGCTGGTGAGGAGGTGCATCTCCAGGGCTTAGCTGGAGGAGGTGGCACCTGGGCCTCTGTGCTGCTGTCCTCCGCAAGACAGGATTGATAGGAAACTTTTGGCTGCAGCTCTGAGCACTCCTGGTGTGGCCTGGGCACTGTGGAATGTGGGAGAGCATGGACAGGAGCCTTGTCCCGCTGAGCGGCGGTTTCTGGTTTCTCTCCGCAGAGTGCCAGCACCTCATCAGGTGGTGTTTATGCATGGAGCCCACAGACAGGCCAGCACTGGCAGACCTTTTTGAGCATTCTTGGCTGCAGGAGCCCTGCCTGGCCCAGGAGACAGCAGAGATGCCTCCCTGTGCACAGGAGGATCCAGGAGCCCAGCAAGCAGCAGCGGCACGCGTCTCGTGGCGCTGGAAGAAAACCCCGGAGCGTTTCCCTGCGGCCGCGGCACGGAGGAGAGAGCGCAGCCGAGGAGATGCTGCTTCCGCTGGTCCCCGCGAGCTGTGGAGGGAGCGGCTCTGTGCTGCCCTTCCCATTGGAGAAGTGGTGGCAGTGCGGTGAAGGTGCCACGGACTGGGACAGGGGAAACATCCCCCTGCAGCTCAATGGCATCGTGATGTCCCCGCAAGCCGGGGCACAGCTGGCGTGTTCTTCTGAAGCACGACGTGGAGCTGGGAACACCATCCTGGAGCTGGCCGCTGGCGGGGCAGAGCCGATTGGCTTTGGCTGCGGCCCCTGCCTGGAGGACACGCTCTGCGCCCCGATGGAATCAAGATGAGTCCCCAGCCGGCGCAGGGGCGGGGGATGCTGGTGCTTCCAGGCACGGCAGGGCTCGGCCTGGCCACGCGCCGGAGGTTCCCCGCTCGGCGGCGCTGGGGAATATTAATTTTTCCGCCGGCCGCCGAGCTGCTTTTTGGCAGGACAGGGGATGGATGTTGTGGAAGGGGAGCTGGCTCCTGGCCTTGCTGACAGCTTCTGCCAGCCAGCCTGGCACGGGCTGAGGCGGGGGCAGCCAGCCTGACAAAAGCATCCATCCATGTGGATGGGGGCGGCAGAGGGGGACGAGTTCCGAAGCCGTGCCCCAGCTAGTCTGCTCTGCAGGCCCTTGAGGAAGGGGTGCGTTTACGGGCCGGAAAGGTGGGGATTTTCCCCACCCGTGGACAGGTTTAATTCTCACATGGAGTGGTCAGACCCTCCTCAGGCCCATGAAACAGTGAGAGGCTTTGTGCTTTTTCTTGTTTCCAGGTCTTGTTTTGAATTGACTTTCATGCAGTTGTTCTTTGTTTTTCCCAGGAGGATTACACCTGGTGCCTGGACCGGACGGGGAAGCGCCTGCAGCGTCCGTGGAGCTCGTCCAGTGCCAGCGCTGCCCCAGGGGCCACGGTCTGCAGGGACAGCCCCTTCCAGAAGGAGGAGGACCTGGTTTGGGATCGGCTCCTCTCCTGGCAGCAGCTCTCCAGAGGTGGGCACCCAGCTCCACAGCTCGGCTGGCAGAAGGGCTCCGGGCAGGCGGCAGCGGGCACACGGGCATCCCGCTCTTGCAGCTGCTGAGGAGGTTGCTGTGCCGGGATTAAGCAGAGGAGGTGGAACGTGGCCTGCCCCGCTGCCCTTCTCTAAAAACAGAGAATGGGTTGGGAGGTTTGGGCTCTGAGCAAAGCCAGCAGCCTGGCCCGGGCACAGGCCATGGCGGGACAGGGGGACAGGAGCCTGCTGCCACTGACCGTGGCTCTCTGGTTTCTCTCCGCAGGCTGCCAGCACCTCATGCCATGGGAATGGCACCGCTCGGCCTGCCAGGCTGGGAGGGCTGGAGGGCGGCCGGTGTTCATTTGCTGTCAAAAATAAATTGGGTTTTTTTGTCATTGTCATCATCAGACCGTTTCTTTCCTCCTATTCCAAGCTCTTGGCCTACTTTCCTCCAGGGTAATCTTTTTTGTCCTTCCTCAACCACTTGATGGCATTTGGCAGGGGGGGTTAAGCAACGTGAAAAATTCAACAACAGCTCCTGTTGCCAACTGCAGCAGCCCCTTCAAGAGCCCTGAGCTTCCACCAAGGTCAGTGTGTGCCTTGCAAAAGGAAGTGCTTTGCAGTGATGGGGTTGTTGCCCTGCTGCAAAAGCTGGGAGGAAATCAGAAATGGAAAAATGCCAATTGGGCTCAACCACCGCCCAGGTTTTTCATCTTTTCCCTCTTCTCCGTGATAGGCAGGCAGGGCTGGACTCCAGCAAGGTTCAAGTTCTTGGTGCTCTATGGCATCAAAGGGATCAAGGAAACTCTTGTATGCAGGGACTACAACAGGGCTACTTGTGAGAACCCAGGAAATTCCTCTGGCTGCCCTGGATGATTTGAGCCCCTGCCCAGGGCGCTCAGAGACCCTGGCACAGAGCCCAAGACCCCTGTGCCTTTGATTTAGCCCTTGGAAAAATCAACCTTATATGAAGAATTGCAAGCCATGACAGTGTACGTAGAATGATAGTGAATTTATCCCAGGGTGAAAAATAGATTGTTGGGGTTTCTAGAATGGGGCTTCAGGGGGCAAGATGGAGGAATCTGGGTGTGTCCAGCCTTTCTCCTTCTTCTTGGCCTCCAACTTCTGCTGTGATGGTGGCACTTTTAGATTGGTTAAGAGTAGAAGCTCACTGTCTAACATAGGTGATAGGTATTGGAAAGTAATTGTAAATATTGTACAGGTAGTTTTTAGGATTAAAAGATAACACCGCCCTGGGGCAGGCAGAGTGCCTTAGACTGTCTTGCTGAGAGGACCTTGGCAGCAGAGGAGAAAGAATTTTATAGATAAGATACAAGAAACAACCTTGAGAGCCAGAAATGAAGAGCTCTGACTCCTTCTTCGAGCACCGGGCTGGGAAAAGAGACTTTGGAACTTATCTCGGGCTCACACTGACCAGCCAGAGACCCCGAGAGCATGAGTCCATAAGACGAAATCTTGAGGGATTGGCTCCAAATCATAAATATCCTTGTTGGTCGTGTCTTCTTGACCAAGAAATCCTTCAAAGCTCTTGTAACTACAAGTCTTGCGGCCCTGTGAGCCATGCGGTGCAGATGTGAGCCAAACTCACCCTTCCTGTCTATGTAGAAGAGAAGAAAAAGCAATGGCATCATCTGAAAAACTCAGAGGTCCACTCTCTAGCTCCTTCCAAACTCCTTCAAATGGCCCAAAGTGGGATTTAGCTACAAATAGATGACAAGGACTCTTAGTGCTGGCTCTTGGACTCCAGAGCAGCTGCTTTAGAATCTTTCACAGAACCCTGTGCAGTTCTGTAGTGCCAGAAATGGATCATTTGAAGAAACTTTCCCAACTGACTTGCATGGAGGTTTGCTTGAAGGGTATTTGAGGAGAAAGGCTCGCGGCAGAGCTCTGGGCTTTGGCCTAGCTGTGTCCCCTGCTGATTGTCAAGTGTGCCATCAGCTGCAGGGCTTTCTGGGCTAAAACTATCATCAAGTCACTGGGGCTTGCTCTTTTTGGCCTCTAAAAGCTGGAGCCACTTTCGGGGCAAATTTGGAGACCTCATCTCTGGGAGGATGGAGCAGCTAGGATTTTCCCAGTTGCTGGCAATGGTTCTCCAGGCCCTGGCTGTAAAACGGGGCTGCCCAGCAAGTGCGGATCTGCAAGATGATAAACAATTGTCTTGGTTTGAAAAGACAGGTGTCTGCTAAGGAAGGCAGAAGCCTTCTCTGAAATGGAAAATGTCAATCCCCTCCCTTCAAATGATTCTCATTTAGAAATTCAAATGCTCTCGGGGAAAGATATGGGGATAGGACTGAGCCCGCAGAGCCGGGCAGCGTTTTCTGATGCTCTGAGCCCTTGCTAAAGATCCTGTGCGGGCTGTCTCAGACACCTGGGGCCAGGGATTCCTTCCAAGCTGGGCCACTTTGGCTGGGCCGGGGGCGGCCCCGGGGCAGAAGGCAGTGTGTGCAAGGGCCCTGGGTGGCACGCTGCAGCACGGTCACCGTGCCATGGAACGGAAGCCGGTGTCCAAGGCCCCTTTGTGACACGTGGGAAATAGAAGCTTGCCCGGCTGCTGGCAACACGCAACGGGGCACAAGGGGACAGAGCGGTGCCGTGAGGAGCCCCCGCACAGCGCACTCGCTCCCGTCTGACCCGGAGCTTCTCCGCGGCGCTGTCCCTGCAGCTGAGCTCGAGGCCAGAGCACAGGACTCGCTGACCCGTGGCCTTCCTGAGGCTTCTATTCTGCAGCTGCCCTCAAGGGCAGAGCGTAGGACTTGGTGCCCCGGAGCTTTCCCAAGGCATCTCTCCTGCAAGTAGCTCCAGGCACAGCCATGGAGCAGAGACCCCCGAGAGTGCCCAAGCTGGCCTGGGTGGAGGAGGAGGAGAAGGAAGAAGAAGGCCCTGGGGCTGCCCCAGCACAGGAGTCAGAAGAGGTGGTGCCGTTCCATCCACCGCAGGAGGGTGAGTGGCAGAGCTGGGCTGTAGGGCTGGAGCCTGCAGTCAACTTGGGCCCATGCAATGCCATGCCATGCCATGCCATGCCATGCCATGCCATGCCATGCCATGCCATGCCATGCCATGCCATGCCATGCCATGCCATGCCATGCCATGCCATGCCATGCCATGCCATCCCCTGGGGAAATGCCCATGGACAGGAAGGAAGAGGGGCCGGGCAGACACCCCGCAGTGGCCGTGCTCCATCCCCTGGGGCATCCCGGGGCTCTCCCTGCCTGGGCAGCGCAGGGCTGGGCTCTGTTCTCTGGCCTCTCCCGCAGCCCCTCAGCTCTGGCTGTGCTCACTCTTTGCCAGATGCAGCCCTGGAGCACACACAAGAGCAGGGATCCAGCCGTGGCCGCTTCCGCAGAACAGCGCAGGTACCTGCAGCCACCCCCACCTGGGCTGGGCCTGCTGTCCCTGCTCAGCCCAGCACCGTGTGTGCAGCACTCCATGCAACATCCCCGGCTTCTTGCCCTTCTCCTACAGCTCATCTGCGACTTTATCCGGAGCTTTGGGCAGGAAGAGACCAGCACCATGGGCACTGGGCTCAGAGCTCACTCAGAGCTCCTCAGTCATGAGACCAGTGCCGCCCTGCTGGATTTGCTCCTGGAGAAGGGTGTTGCCAGGCCAGAACAAGTGAGCAGCCTGGGGCCAGGCTTCAATTCCCCCATGAGTCCCGTGGCTTCCCCAGCCACGCCTGCTGGTCCTTGGGAGCCTTTGAGGCCATGGCAGTGCGCTGGCAAGGGAAGCACTTCTCCGGGGACCCTGGGGACATGGCTCCCTGTGGCAGCTTTCCAAGTCTCCCCGTGCCTTCTCCAGGTGCCCGCCATGGTGAGGTCCATTCACCGATGGCTCCTGGCCAATGATTCTGCCGAGCACAGGCTGGACAAGGCCCTGCTGAATCTCACCAGAGCACACCCAGGTGACGCAGTGGTGACGCTCCTGCGTGTGGCCCCGTCCTGTGACAGGTATGGGGCCCACCTGCCCAGAGGGCTCAGGCCTCCCCAGTCCATCACCCTGTACCGCCTGGCCCAGGCGTCTGATCAACAGAGAGTTCCAGGGCCCTCTGGCTGCTGCCTTTCCCAGCCCTGGCACGTCAGCCCCCGAGCCTGCTGCCATGCTCCCTTGCCGTCCCTCAGGGGCCTGTCCCCACAGGGCTGGGCTGCCTGGCTGCTGCTGGCCAGGCCCAGTGGGCACAGGCAGAGCCGGCAGTCAGCCCGGGCCCCTAGGGATGCCCAGGCCACGGTGCTGTGTCTGAGACCCCCCTGAGACAGAGCTCTAACCCCGCAGAGCGGCCATCTCCATGTGGAAGACCATCATGTGCTCGTCCAGGACTGCAGAGCCAGTGCTGCTGATCCTCCTGGATGTGCTGGGCATCTGGCCAGAGCGCAGCACGTGCACCTCCCATGGGGACAAAACGGGTGTCTTTGGCCTGGCTGTGAGTTTCTGCAAGTGGCCTTTGCTGGCCACAAGGCCGCCTCTCCAGCAGCTCTCCATCCTCCTTCCCCCACTGCATCTCCCTGCCTCAGGCGCTGGCCTGAAACCTGGCCCAGGGGCAGCTTCAGGCCCACCAGGCCCCGTGCTCCCCCTGCCAAGGTCTCTGCGGGCCTCTCCCTGCCCTGCTCGGGCCCTGCCCCAGGGACACCTGGGCACTGAGTGCTGTCTCGGGGGTCTTTGTCCCTTGCAGGCAACCGTGGTGATGTGGAAAATGCTCCAGGAGCCCCATGTGCCACGTGTAGTGACGTCATATTTTCCCCAGCTATTTGTGCATCTGCTCTTCCAAGTGTTCTTCAGCACAGAAGAGATGCCAGAGGAGGTCGATGCCTTCTGGAAGGAATGCCTGCAAGAGCATGGCCTTGCCACCAGCCCCAACAGGTGCTCCATGCCAGTCCTCCTGTCCCTGCCACGTGGCCTGCCAAGGAGCCAGTGCTGCCAGGGTGACCTGGCCTTTGCTGTGCACACAGGTTTGCAGTGCAGAGCCTGAAGTCCCTGCTCTGCCAAAAGCAGTACAAGGAGGTGGTGGTGTCAGTGGAACGCAAGCGTGGCTGGGACACGCTGCTCTGTGCTGACACCCGCCACTATGCCGTGGGTCTGCTGGCCAGGTGAGACTCCCCTTCTCCCCATTGCTCCCGGCATTTGTGCCTTGTGCCCGGGCTGTCCCACACAGTCCCTGTGGCCCTGGGTCACTGGGCCTTGTCACCGAGGGACGGCCCAAGCAGACTGGAAAAGGCTGGGAGGGGAGAGAGCACAGGAGGAGACACCTCCTAAAGGGCCCAGGTCCCCTTGCAGGATGGTGGTGAAAGACCATCAGGTTCTGCAAGCCTGTCCTTGGAGAGATTTGCTCAGGTTCCTGGTCCCTTTTTCGCCCTCCTAGGGAGATGCGCCATGCTTGTCTTGGGTTGGGTTCCAGTATTGCACTCCACCTCCTCTGGCTGCTCAGCACACAGGAGCCACACTGGGATCTGCCCGCCCTGGCGTTCCTTGTGGAGGTGAGCCGGGTGTGCAGCGCTGCCTGGCTGAGCTGCCTCCCAGCTCTCTGCCCTCTGGGAGCCGCAGCCGCCTGGGACGCTGCCCGCGCCCTGTGCTGCTGCTGCTGCTGCTGCTGCTGCTGCCTGGGCCAAGCCCTGTGCGGCTCCGGGCTCCTGCCGGCCGGCTCCCCCATCACTGGCCTGTGCCTTTCAGCTCCTCGAGTGCCTGGATGCCAGTGAATGTGGTGCCAGTGTTGTGAAGGTCTCTTCAAGGTACCTGCAGAGCGAGTGCAGGGAGAGGCGTCGCCTGGCGCTCAGGGCCCTGCTGGAGCTCATTGATGATCCCTCAATGGTGAGAAGGGGGCAGTGGCTGAAGCTGCGCTGGGAACGCAGTCACTTGGCCTGGCCTGGGCTTGGGGCGCTGGGGCAGCTGCTCCCAGCTCTCCTGCCTCCCACTTCAGCTGCCCGCGTGCTTCAGGACAGGCCTTTGGCCTCTGGGCCCTGCGGCAGCAGGATGGCCTTTCACAGACTTGTGTTCCGCACAGGCCGAAAGAATGTGGAGCCTGACCCAATGCCTCATGGACCTTCTGTGCGACAATGATGCAGAGATAGCTGGCATGACCCTCATCACACTCAGCTTTCTATTCCTGCACAAATCACACATTCTGATGTCAACCCCCATTGCCCTGCAGCTGGCTGAGGCGCTCCTGCCACACTTTGATCACGTAAGGCTCTGTGCCCCCAGCCACAGCCACTGGCTGCTGCCTGGAAACTGTGTGCCCTGTGCATTTCCAGCCCTGTGCCCAGGGGGCCTGGAGGAGCCAATGCTGAGGTATTTTTTACTTTTTTTTTCCTACAGGATAATAGCCAGGTCCAGCTGCTCTCCATCAAACTCTTCCGAGACATGATGGAGTATTTGGAAGAGAGAGAAAACCCTTTGGAAAGCCCTGTGCAACAGAGCTTGCTTCCACTCTTCTTCCACTGCCATGATGAGAATCAGTGTGTGGCAGAGGTGAGGACTCGTGGGCTGCTGCTGTTCCCCAGGCAGGGGGCTCGGCTGCCTCCTGCCCTGCGCCTGCTGGATCGCAGCCTCCTGCAGGCCATGGCAGGGGACGCGGGTGCCGTGCCCTGGGTTGTGGGGCCATCTCGGCGTCCCTGCTGCTCTCCAGGCTTCTCGGGAAGCGCTGCTTTGTGCGGTCAAGTTGATGAAGAGGAGGGATCTCAAGAAGCTGTGCAAGTTCAGCAAGTGCCTGGTAAGGAGGGCCTGCAAGGCCCAGCCTCAGGCTGGAGAAGGCCCCTGAGGGCGGCGCTCAGTGTGCGGGCCGGGCAGCTGTGCCCCTGCCCGCTGCGGCAGCCAGAGGCCGCGCGGGCTCCTCTCCAGGCTCCCGAGGGCCCGAGCCGGGTGCCCGTGGAACCCCGGCCCGGCGGGGCTGCGGGGCGGCACCGCGGCTCCCCAGGCAGCAGCCGGCCCGCTGCCCCCTCCCCTCGGGAGCCCTTGGCCGGCGGCTGCTGGCCGCGCCTCAGGGCTGTGCGGGCAGGGGAGGCCGGGACTGGGCGCAGGCAGCGCCCGGCCCAGGGGCTGAGCCCGCGCCAAGCCTTCCCTCCTGCCGCTCTCTGCAGCTGGCAGAGGACAGGAGCCGAGCGGCCGAGCACCTGCGCCGGGCCCTGCGCTACCTGCAGAGCCCACAGGAGCCCCTGCGAGAGGCGGCCATCAGCTTCATGGGTGAGCCACGAGCCCGAGCCCCCTCCCCGGCCCGGCCCGCCGCAACTCGGCCCCGGCCCCGCCTGCTGCCCCGGCAGCGCCAGCCGGGCCCGGCGCCGTGGAGCCCCGCCTGGGCTGGGCATTGCTGCTGCCGCCCTCTGGCAGCCGTGCCCTGGGGCGGCAGCGTGCGCCAAGGGCCGGGCTGAGCCCTGCCGGGCCAGCAGCCCGTGTGGCCACAGCGCCGGCAGCGCCGCTGGCAGGGAGCTGTGCCGCTGCCGCCGTGACAGGCTCTGTGTTCACAGGCATGGCCGGGTGGCGCCTGAGGGGGCAGCAGCGAGAGCTGCAGCTGATCTGCACTGGTGAGTGAGGGCAGCGGGCTGGCAGCGGGGGCTGCCGGGGGGAGCTGCAAGCCCTGCCCCGGCTGCGGAGGGCTCTGCTCCCGTGGCCAGAGCACACTGAGCTTTCAGGGCCACGGGGGCCATTGGTGGCCCGCAGCTTCAGCCTGATCGCCTTGCTCCCTGCTCCCTCCTGGCCATGGCAAGAGCCGGCTGGCATGGCCCTTGCTGGGGGCTCTCCTCGGCTCCCCGCAGATCTGGCTCTGACCTTGGCTCTGTTGCTGTCTCTTGCAGCCCTTGAAGAAAAAACAAATGATATCAGCCTTGCCGTCGGAAGCCTGGCAATTCAAACGCTCTGCATCCTCAAGTCAGGAGAGCGGGCTCCCATCTCCAGCTTCCAGTGGCTCCTAAATCACCTGCGCAGGGCATGGAAGAGACGGCCTCGTCTGTCACTGCTTGGCTGCCTGCCCTGCCGCAGCTCCGTGGAGAGCTGATCCCAGAAGCTCTTTTTGCTGGGGCCACCTGAGTCAGGAGGAATTTTCTTTTACTTCAAGAATGTTCTTTTCTTTTACTTCAATAATGTTCTTTTCTTTTTTTTTTTTTTCCTTTACTATGTTAATATAGACTGTGTTCTAATACACAGACTGCCAGGATCTTTCTTTTGCTGCCCAGGCTCCGCAGGGCCTAGGGGAAGAGGGGATAAAGGGTGCTTGTGCTCAGCCAGCTGCCCTGGCGTGCAGTGGGCAAGGGGAAATGGCCAGAAGGCCCTTGGCCTTTGGTGGTTCTGCTGAAGCCTTTGTGCTGCCCACAGAGCGGCTGGGCAGGGGCCGGAGCTGCGGGGATCCCTGCCAGAGCGCTGCCTGGAGATGGCCACAAGCCCTGTGCCAGGCAGGAAGCGCCATCCGTGCCCTCCTGCCCGTCTCCTGCTGGCTGCCTTGCTGAGGGCTCCCAGGTGCCTCTGCATGGGGCTGCTCTGGAGCTGCTGTGGGGCTGCGGCGCTGCTGCCGGGCAGCTTGGCCGCGCTGGGGCAGGGCCTGAGGGGCTGGGGCGCTGGCAAGCCCTGAGCAATGGGGCTGTCAGAGGCCACAAGCAGCCCCCTGGCAGCCGCCTTCTTCCTGCCAGAGCTGACTTGCCAGGCGGATCCTGGGCACTCTGGAACTAACAGCATCAGTGTTATTAGAGAATGAAATTGATCAAAGATGTCTCAAGTCCCACTATTTCAGAGGTGTTTAAGGTTAATTTAGGATTTGGGGACACATTCTGTGTGGAGTTCCCCTGTTGCTAAGAGGCAGGAATTTGATCTCACCCTTCTTGTGTTTCTAAGAACTCCTCCCCTGACCCAAACCTGTGGAGAGCTTTGTGGACAGTTGGCTGCTAGCTGAGAAAGGTCACGTTGACATAATACTGCTGGTTAAGCAAGAAGGAGACAAGTCTAGGAGTCAGCAGTCAGTGTCCATATAAGGCAAGGACATTGTGCCCTTGATGCAACAACAGGACAGGGAAGAGGCTCTTTTGCCAAAAATATGAAGAATAGTTTCAACAGAATAACCACAAGAATGCAGAAGTAGGCATAGTTGGCTGATAAGTAACTAACCAATAATGAGCTCTTCTTTGCAATATGTATGAGCTTTATTAACACCAATATAAATATGTGTGACTATCAGTAAAGTTCGAGACTTGCTGATCAGTCATATTGCATGCCACATTTCTCCCGCCGATCCAACACAAACCCAAACTCCAGCCCTGGGATACCCTATAAAAACCCCACGGCCCTGCCTTTGCCGTGTCTTTCGGGGGTCAGAAATGGATTCTGGAGCTTTCTGAAACCCAGACCCGTCTCGTTTGTTCCCGCACCGGCAGCTGCAGCCTCCCTGGACACCATGAACTCTGGAGAATGGGGGCAGCCAGTGGGGACAGGTCCTGGACTGCAAGATAAGTGTGTGTTGTGTTTGCCATCT
This sequence comes from Molothrus aeneus, assembly GCF_037042795.1. NCBI lineage: Eukaryota > Metazoa > Chordata > Aves > Passeriformes > Icteridae > Molothrus > Molothrus aeneus. The sequence goes on along the minus strand of NW_027099027.1, from coordinate 2,231,267 downwards.
GTCAGTGGTGGGGCAGTTATCTTCTGTTCATGGGGCAGTTTCTCTCTTCCACAACCAATCCTCCCTGTGGGGAGGTGTGTTCCATTAATAGGCCATTAATTATTAATTATTAATCTTCTCGTAATGTGCCACTGAGTGTCACTGCATGGCTGTGACACTCCCCAGGGGGAGGAGCCAAGCATTCCTACCTGGATAGAATCTGAGATTTGGAACACTGTAGGCAGCCTTTTCCTCCTGGATTCCCAGAGGAGCAGCTGTCTTTCTTCTCCACTGCATTCCCAGAGGATCAGCCTTTTCCTCCTGGATTCCCAGAGGAGCAGCTGTCTTTCTTCTCCACGGGATTCCCAGAGGATCAGCCTTTTCCCACTGGATTCCAAGAGGAAGGAAGATTCCCAGGCCCATCTACAGCAGCCCTGGACCTTCAGAGGAAAACTCCACCCTTCTCCAGGATCCCTGCTCCAACAGAGGCACACCTGGCACTGCAGGAGGGCTGCAGCCACCACTGAATGGGACTGCTGCCAGCACCCTGACCCACAGGGTGTCACGTCCTGTTCTGACTCTGTCAGTGGGGTTTTTTTCGTTTGTACTACTGCATTTATATTTTTAATTTTTCCTAAAAAAGAACTGTTATTCCTATTCCAATATCTTTGCCTGAAAGCTCCTTAATTTCAAAATTATAACAATTCAGAGGAAGGGGGTTTACATTTTCCATTCCAGGGGAGGCTCCTGCCTTCCTTAGCAGACACCTGGCTTTTCAAACCAAGACAATAACAAAGTTACTTTAACACCACAGATAGAAAATCCATTTTAATCTCTGCAAAAAGCCAATATTATGTGTCCATAACAATAAACCTCTCGCTGAGTGATGGTAGATGTCAAAGTAACTTTGCTATAAAGATATAGTTTTTATTTCTGTTGTTAATTAAGCTCAGTGAAATAGCTGCTTGTGTTAAACTGCCTGCTTGGATGGGATAACATCCAGTGCACCCAGGATGAGGACACCTGTACAGATCTGCCAACTATCAGCACTCCCTGTCTGAAGTGAGCTACACTTTGGTAACATCTCATGTTTCATGCATGCAGTGGGTGACAAGATGATTTAAAATGCTAATAAAATAAACAAGAAAGGTCATTTATGTTCCTCAAAATAACAACAACAACAACAACGACAACAACAACAAGTTCTGGTTTAATGAAAGGTGGAATCTGTTGCTCTTAAGAGCAAAGATTCATAGCTGGAATAAAGAGTGTTCAGCCCAGCTGTTTCTACTGTGAGGCCGTATTTCATCCCCCCTGAAAGTCCTTCATGTTTGCACAGAAAACTGTCCTTGCACAGCCCAATAAATTCCATCACTTCAGCTGGCCAAACAACCACTGTGGTCAAGTGGGGTCTGAGCAGCTTCCAGGATCCCAAGCAGCTTCAGAAGCTTCATTTTACACCTCCTCTTCGCCCAGTGAATACCCAGCACCACCATAACTGTGGACCCATAGCTATGGATCACTGGCCTGGCCAGCACAGGGCTAATGTTTGCATCAGCCAGGAGGAGCTGCTCTGCCTGGCTGTCTGTCTCAGCCTCAGCCCTGAGACCCCAAATGCCTCCATTCTGGCCCAATCCTTCCTGGTGCTGAGCATAAGAACTCGTGCAGACAAGAGCAGGGAGGGAATCTCACCAGCCGTTTATCACCTCAGCAACAAGACCTTGGTACCAGGCTGTTATCTGTAGCAGAAAGCAGCAGCAGGAAGGAGACACCAGATCACCAGCCCCAGGCCATGGCCCTGGTGCTGTCCTTACCAGTGATCAGTGTCTGCAGCTCTCCAGGAGCTCAGGGAGCAGGGATGCTCCTCACCATCTCATCTTACCCATGCACCCAAAGCCACGGCCAGCTGTGTGCTCCTGCCCACCAGCACATGCCAAGGCACAGCGTGGGATTCTTGGGGAGGTGTCCTCTGCAGGGCCAGGAGCTGGACTTGGTGATCCTTGGGGGTCCTTTCCAGCCCAGGATATTTTGTGATTCTAAGGCTTTGGCCAGCCCAGGTTTCAGCCACCTCCCTGATCCAGGTGTGATTGACCCCAAACCAGATCTTGCCTCTGTCTACCCTCCAGTGCAAGGAACATGTTGCATCTACCCCAGCCCCGCTGCTTGTGTCTGATGGATCATGCTGACCTTTTCAACATATTTCTTGGAGTATTAAAAACATTACCTGACAAACAATAAAAAACAAAAAACAAAACAAAAAAAAAAAAAAAACAAAAACAAAAAACCCCCCCCCCAAAAAAAAAAAAACAACCAAAAAAAAAAAACAAACCAAAAACAACAACAGACCAGCCTGAACAAAATCAATTTGGTTAATGATGGCCTTTTGTTCCAGTTTATCCTGCACCAAACTCCATAGATGGTAACTCTGAACATTTCCCAGACCTTCACTATAGAGCTTGGAACTGTCTCTCTGATTTCTTGGTTGTTTCATGACACGTGCATTTCTCCTATATAATCCCAGTGTTTTGCTTAGAAGCCATATTATAACTGGGAATCAATCTTCTTCATTTGAACATCTAGGACAGATTCACACATCATTTCACCATTAACTAGGATAGACTCAGCCTTGCAGATCTTTCAGGTTTCAAACCTGGCTGTGTTGTTTCAGTTCTTTGCTGCTGCTTGTGTTTTGTGAAAAAAAAATAAAAAAAATTAAATAACCAGACTTTGGGACTTTCTGTTGCGGCTTGAAGAAGAACACAGGTTGTTTCATCGCTGTTGTGAGACACGTGTTGCCCGGCTCATTAATTCACAACAGTTCTTGTTTTCTCTGCCTTTTTCACGCTGATGTGATACATTTGTGAAGTCCAGGGTTGTACTGCAAGTGATTAATGCTGCAGTAAAGTCTGATAAACTGAGATTCCAACAAAAAAGTGTGAAAAATGTAACCTCTAAAATTCTGAAAGCTCACATGTGACAAAACCCATAAATCACCCCAGAAGCAGTCATTATGGTGAGTTACTAACGTGATTATGCAGCTGCATTTGTCATCATTTCCCATTACATAGAGAATAAACCTGTCAGGCTGATTTATGGCAGAGGCCTCCACAAGATGGGAACTGGCACCTGTACTGTTCTGTGGAAAACGATGAGAAATGCTGTGTCTGCTCAAGTGCTGAATGGAAAAGGAAGGAGGGGAGATAACTGTTATTTGAAGGCACTGATTCAGGGACAAAGACTTCAGAGAGGAGTCATGCTTGCACCCATGGGATGGCAGGAAGAGTATCCACCAACCTGTCCCAACAGCAGCAGCAGCATCAGAATGCGTTCTCCACAGGTGGAGGGGAGAGAGGAGAGAGGAGGTCTTTTGAGGGGACCAAAGTCAGTCATGGAGAAATCCTAGAATCCTGGAATGGTTCGGGTCACAAGGAATCTGAAAAACCATCTTGTTCTAACCCCTGATGTGGGCCGTGACAAACTGAACAGCTGAATGCCTGGCTACTCAGGGGATACTCAAGGTTTTGGATTCCATGCCTGTGCATCTCCAGTGGAGCAGCTGGGTCTGCTGGGAGCAGATGGCATCCACCTGAGCTCAGAGCAGGCCAAAAGATGGGCAGATGTGGGACTGAGCAGGGCGAGGGACATCCCTGCACAGCAGTGCTCTGACAAGAGCAGCAGTGGCCTCCTCTCAGTGCCCTTCCCCGAGCAGCAGCCGCTGAACACCATGGTGGCTACACAGATGCTTTTGGCTCTGCAATCCCTTTGTGCTCAAAGGCCACGCTGGGCATTTCAGCTGGGCTGGAAGGTCTGGCTGGGCAGGGAACAGGCAAGAGGCACTGCTGGTGTGAGCTCCATGTGTTCACTGGGGACACAAGGAAGATTCTGTTCATCCAAAGAAAAACACAAGCAGCCAGTCCCTGCTAACACAGCAGTGCGACTCTGTCCAGAGCAGCTCAAATTCTCTGCCAGAACCACCCCCCTGCACCTTCTTTATCTGAAGGGGAGTAGCAGTGGTTTCACTGCAGTTCTTTATTTCTGCTGTCTGACAATGGGAAGGTTTCACAGAAGTCTTGGATGGACTGGATCAGGGAATAGTCAAGCAAGAAAAACTGAGCAACCATCACCCAACCCCACTGACAGAAGAACAAGTCCCATTAGGAAAAGCACCTCAGGTGTTTTCATCGTTGATAATATGTATCCTACTCAACATTATTGATTATAATCTTTTCCCTTTGGAACCTTATCAGTGGGGACTTCTGCCTGCTTCGTGAAGGGAGCCCCTGGGGCCCATCCCCTCCCAGAGGGGCTGCACTTGCTGCCTGCCGGGGCTTTCATTGCTGGGCCCACTGGGAGCCCCTGAGCTGGGCTGGGCACCAAGGGCAGGGCTGGCCCGGCTGTGATGCCTCTGGCCCCTGTGACACCAGGGGCAGCGTGTCACAATGGGGGCAGCTGGAAAAGGCCCCCGCAGGTAACGCTGGCCCAGCACAGCCTGGGCAAGCGGTGAGTGCGCACGTGGTGGGGCTGGGCCGGGCCAGGGCCGGGCCACAAGCGCCGCACCCGGGCCTGCATTGTCCCCCTGCACCCAGGGCCAGCCCCTGGGGCCGGCGCCTTGGCCGGGGCACGGGGCTGCTGCTGCTGGCCCACTGGCACAGGCCCTGCTGCCTGCCAGCTGCCCGGGGCCCTCTGCTTCTGCCCTCACATCCCTGCGCCTCCGGGCCTCACTTCAGCCCCCACAAGCTCCCTTGGGAGCCCCAGTGAAAGCCTTGTCTCTCTCCTCCTGCAGACCATGGCGCACAGAGCAGTCCTGGCTGTGCTTGTGCTGCTCCTCTTCCTGTTCCCACTTTCCATGGTGGACAGATTTCATGGGGATGGGCAGCAGTGTGCAGAGGAGATGAAACCGGCCCCCCCAGAGCCAGCTGAGCCTGGCTGGGGACCCTGGCTCCTGGCTGCCTTGCGCTACCTGCACCAGCTCTGGCAAATTGCTCAGCCGCTGCTCCTGCCTTTGGGCTGGTGGCTCAGGCGCAGAAGGGCAGCCACGAGGCAGAGAGCAGCGGCCCAGAGAGCTGAGGAAAAGGCCAGAAGGAGGAAGGTGGAAAGCGAGCGGAGAAGGCGGCTCCTTAGGAAGAGATTCAAAGACATGGAGCAAATGTGCCAGGCCACGAAAGAAATAGAAAAGCAAATGGCCAGGCTGATTGGAATGAATAGGGATACAAACAGGATGCTGAAGGTAGGCAGGGCAGGCTCTTGGAGGAGCACAGGCAGTGGCTGTGTGAAGAAAAGCTTCCTGCTGGAGATGCTCTCTGGGCCGGCCAAGGCGAGCCGCACATCTTTGTGAGCAGCCGGCGCACAGAGCTGCGCTTGCTGCCCAGCACAGCCCTGCGCCGGGGCACAGGCTCCGGGCTCCTGACACACCCTGCCCCTCTGCCCTCTCTCTCCTCACGGGATCTGTAGTAACTGCATCTATTTTAACCCTTTCCCATACAGAGGCTTTACATCTGCTCGGAGGAAAGCACCATCTGAAGGCATCGGGCCAATGATTGGAGATTGATTCAAATTCTTAAATAGTTTTGAAATATTTAAAATATCTTATTTAAAAATAGTTGTCTTTAGCAACATTTTCCAAACTTTTTATTACTATAATGCAGATTAATACTCTTGGAAGATATCATAGATGTTTTAATAATAAGTAGTAATTAAATAATTGCACTTTTCTTTAGATTGTATAGAACTTATAATTCATCAAAATTACCAAGAATTATTGCAGTTAACCAAAACTGAAGTATACTTTATTTCTGTCTAAACCAGCAAATGTTGCTTAATCTTCATGATCCAATAATTATTTTGTGTCTTGTTTAATATTCATATATACAGTATATAGACTGTTGCTACGAATACCTACAATCACAATTGGTTAATTTAAATTACACTCTCTGCCCTCCTGTCTCGGGAGGGTGACTTCCCTCAGGCAGCTGCAGTCCCTGCCAAGATGCAATAAAGGCAATGCCTGAACAAACGCTGTGTCTGTGAGTGTCCATGCTGGACTCAGGTGTCAGCTGTGGGGAATTCCTGACACAGGGGCACCACAGCAGCCCTTGGCCATGCAGAGGCTCCTTTCCTCCCCTGCAGCAGCTGCTCCTTTGGTGCTGTGATCCAGCCTCTGCTCTGCGCGATGCCAAATGCAAGAAAACCAGGAGTGCCACCACTCAGACTGTCACTTAGGTCCCTGCAGAGCTCAGGAGCCACCATGGCTGTGTAGGTGTGGAACCTGCAGTGGGCCATGACAGCAGGGACAGCAGGGACAGCAGGGACAGCAGGGACAGGGGGACACAGCACAGCAATCACAGCCCGGCTGCCCTGGGACAGGCCCGGCAGGCGGACAGGACACGGGGCAGGCAGGAGTCCCCATCCTCTCTGTGCCCTCCTGAGCACAGGGACATAAGGGACAGGGGCAATGGGGACACAGCCGGCCCCTCTCCTCTGGGAATATCCCACCTGCCCAGGGGCCCTGACAGAACGCAGGGGCTGAGGCTCTGCAAGGGGAACCCAAGGCTGAGCAGGAGGACCTCCAAGTTACATCTGCCCACATTCTGCATGCAAACTGCTGCGTGGAGGAGAAAACCAGAGGGGCCTTGCCACAGCAGATCCCATCTGAGGGAAGGTGTTCTCTATTCCTGCACACGGGTGCCCCATGCAACATGGAGCACATGAATGCACTTTGACACCAGATTCTCACCCCTGCTCGAGCGCTCTGGCACAGCAGGAGCGGCCATTCCCTAATAACACACGGGTTTGCAACTCTTGTGCAAAGCAACACAAATTGTCTCTCTCCTCCTGCAGACCATGGTGTCCAAATCAGTCCCTGCCCTGCTGGTGCTGCTCCTCTTCCACTTCCCACGGCCCGTGGTGATCAGTTGGGATGAGGATGCAGAGCTGGGCAAAGAGGGCCTGGAGCAGGCTACCCCAGAGCCACCTGAGCTGCCTGGGGACCCCTGCTCTGGGCAGCCGTGCAGCAGGGGCCCTACTGGGCTGCTGCTGAGCTGCTCTTCCTGCATTTCTTCCTCTGCCTCAGGCGCAGAAGGGCGGCCATGAAGCAGAGAGCAGTGGCCCGGAGAGCTGAAGAAGAGGCCAGAAGGCGCAGGATGGAAATGGAGCAGAGAAGGCTTCAGGTGTCTGTGGAACATTCCTGGGTTTCTGGGGAACATTCCTGGGTGTCTGGGTGTGGTGGTTTGACAGGAAATGTGTTTTTTGGGATGCTGTGTTTTTGGCCAATGGATATTCAGACTTTAATATTGGCATTTAACCTGGCCATTGGGACATGGACACGCCTCTGAGAACACGGGGTTAAAAGCAGAGCTCTCCCCTGGGAGGGTTCTCTTGGCTTTCCGGCAGGAAAGAGTTCGGGTCTCTCCCCCGGCCCAGCTGCTGGCTGGGCGGGCGGAGGGGAAAAGCCATGTGGCCGGGAGAGGTAGGCCTGACCCCGGGGCTGGAAGGGTGGAAGAGAGAGGAAGAGAGAGAGACACCGGGAGCCATCGGGCAGCCCCCCGGGACACAGAGAGAGAGAGAGAGAGCCGCTGCCTGGGACTGTAACCTGGAAGCTTGATAAACATGGGCCTGCGCCGGCAGCACGGCTGGGACGGAGAAGAAGGGGGGGTGCAGCCGGCCGCTGGTAGGAGCTTTTAACCCCTTTTTGGAGAATGAGAACTTTACAGAACATTGACCTCTCCTGGAAGATAGAGTGGAAGATGAGGAAGGAAATGGGCCAGTGTGAGAGAGGTCTGGGCGAGTGAGAGATAGTAGAAGAATAGAGAAGAATCTTAGTGGGAAGAGATGATGGAGTGGCTTTTGCTGGACTCTTTTTGTATAGCCATGGACAGAACCATGTTCCTTGTGATACAGAGACTGCATTCTAGGGGGAGGCAATGGCCTCAGAACCAAGAGGGTTCAGTGTTGATGCCCCTCGGCCCCAGGGGGTGAAAATATGGGGGGGACAGGTGTCCCAAAGGAGAGATTGTGGGGACAGGTGTCCCAAAGGAGAGATGGACAGACCCATGTTCCTTGTGATACAGAGACTGCTCAGTGTTGATGCCCCTCGGCCCCAGGGGGTGAAAAAATATGGGGGGGACAGGTGTCCCAAAGGAGAGATTGTGGGGACAGGTGTCCCAAAGGAGAGACTGTGCCTTTTTTTGGATCGGGACAGAGCATCCTTAAAAGACAACCCTAGAAGCAGTTCTGGTCCGTGTTCAGTGGTGAGAGCACTGGACATGGAAAGGAAGAAGTCACGACGGCAGATGTACTCCGGGCGGTGCCACGAGTGACACAGAAACACACGAAGCTTCAGCTGTGTTTCCAGGGGAAGCCCATGGTACAAGAAGGACTCCTCTCCTCTTGATGAACTGAGGATTGATTGTCTAAAAGGTGGTGCTGGACCGAGAGTTGGTGATTTGAGGAACCAAATGTATTGTGTTGGAAATTTGGTGGGGGGAGGAGGAAATGCACTTGTGAAGTTTTCATTTTCCCTGTGTGTGTGTTCCTTTTTATCTGTAGTTGTAGAGTAGTTAATAAAGTTCTGGTTCTTTTTCCCTAAGTAGGAGCCTGCTTTGCTTATTCCTGGTCACATCTCACAGCAGAAACCAGGGAGAAGGTATCTTCATGGGGGCACTGGCATTGTGCCAGTGTCAAACCATGACACTGGGGAACACTCCCGGGTGTCTGGGGAACACTCCCGGGTGTCTGGGGCTCTCCTGGCCCCGTTCCCAGCCCAGGTTCCCGGGGTTCAGGAGCTGCCCTGGTGCCCGGGCCCCACGACATCGCCTGGGTGCAGTTGGAGCGCGAGGTGCAGGCGGGCGCCGCCCGCGAGGCCCTGCAGGGCTTCAGCATCACCCAAAGCAGCGCCAGGAGGATCTCCTGCGCCAAAAAGGGACCCAGCTTCCCACCCAAATCCCCTCTCTCCATCCCAAATCCTTCTTTTTGCATTCCAAATCCTTCTTCTTTCACCCCAAATCCCCTTTCCCAGCCCCCAGGGATTTTGGGGTTCCTGAGGGGTTACTGGGGTTTTTCCCAGCATTGTACCCAGGGTCTCTCTGCAGACATTGCACCTGGAGCTGCCCCAAATAAACCCCAAATAACCCCAAATTTTGAGACTGGGGGTGGGGGGGGGGGGTGGCTGATACTAAAATTCGGGGTTTGGAGATGTTTGACCCCAAACTTTGGGAATTGGGGGTTTGATCCTAATTTGGGGGTTGGGTGGGGTTGATCCTAAAATTTGGGGTTATGGGGATTTTGACACCTCAGGGTTTGGGGATTTTTGACCCCAAACTTTGGGAATTGGGGATGTTTGAAACTCCTGGGTTTGGGATTTGGGGGTTTTTGTTCCCAGGATTTGGGGTTTAGGAGCTTTTTTCCCCAGGATTTGGGGATCAGGGGGTTTGAGCCCCAAACTTTGGGATCAAGGCGGTTGGACACCCCAGATGTTTCAAACCCCAGGATTTGGGGATCAGGGGGTTTTGACCCCAAAGTTCGGAAATTGGGGGGATTGATCCCAGGATTTGGGGGGATTTAACCCCAAAGTTGGGGGGATCAGGGGGATTTGACACCCCAGATTTTGGGATCGGGGGGATGTGACCCCAAAGTTTGGGAGTGGGTGCTTTGACCCCAAACTTTGGGGATGAGGAGGGTTGGACACCCCAGATATTTCAAATCCCAGGAGTTGGGGATTGGGGGTTTAGACCCCAAACTTTGGGGGTTGGGGATGTTTGACACCTCAGGATTTGGGATTTGGGGGTGTTTGACCCCAGACTTTGGGAACAGGGGGTGTTGGACACCCCAAATGTTTCAAACCCCAGGATTTGGGTTCAGGGGATTTAACCCCAACATTTGCAAACTGGAGAGTTTTTGACACCCCAGGATCTGCGATTTGGGGGGGTTTAAGGCCTAAAATTTGGGGTTCGGGCTGGGGGGCGGGGGGGAGGTTGAGATCGCAGAGTTTGGGTCTGGGGGTGTTTGGCCCCCCCCAGTGTTTGAACCCCCAGGATTTGGGGTCCGGCGGAGTTGACCCCAGGATTTGGGGTGTTTGACCCCAATGTTTGACCTCACCTCGGGTTTGGGGTCGGGGTTGAGATCAGGGACATTCCCTGGAGCAGCGGCGGGATCGGGATCGGGAACGGGATCGGGCAGCGGAACAGGAACGGGGAGGGTCCCTGAGCCAATGCCGGACCCCAACCCCAGGGAGAGGCCCCGCCGCAGTCCCGGAATGGCCCCATCCCCACAATCCCGGAGCCCTCCCCAGGCCCAGCCCCTCCCCGGCCGCTGAACGGAGCCTCCCTCAATCCCAGCCCGCCCCGATCCGGGCCGGAGCCATCCCCAGAGCCTCCCCCATTCCCGGCCCGGACCCTTCCATCCCTTTTTGGGGCGGCTCCTGCCGCTCCCCGCCCATTTCTGGGGGTTCCAAAGGGCCCCGCGGACCCTCCCCATTTTGGGGGTGTTGGGGGGGCCCCAGGGCCGCCCCGAGGGCCGAGGGGGGATCGAAAGCCCCAAACCCGAGGGGGTCCTGGGGGTGCCCAGTTCCTGCCGTCCCCAGCCCGAAGCAGATCGTGGCCAATCAGAGCGCGGGACGCTGATGACGATCCTGTTGCCGGGCAGAAACTCGGCGCTCTGGCCCCGCCCGGCGATTTCCAGCGAATCAGCGCCCGGCTCGGCTGTGACTCATCAGTTGCCGGGCAGAACCCAGCGCCTCTCACAGCGCTGGCCAATCAGAGACTGCGCGGGGCCATTCCCAGCCAATCAGAGCGTTTGTCGCTGATGGCTCTCAGTGTCCAGGAGCGGAATTTGGGGCGGGGGGCGGTGACCCCGGCGATGGGGATGGGGCGTGCGGGGGCAGCTGGGGCCGCACTGGTGGCACTGGGGGCGCTGGGAGCCCCCTCGGCCGCGGGGGGAGCGGGGGGCGCGGGGAGAAGGGGGGCGGGGGGGCCCCAAATTCAACCAAAGGGGGGTCGGGACCCCCAAAGGGAGCAGGAGGGGCCTGGAACCCCCAAAACCAAGCACGGGGGAGGGGATTGGGGACTGGTGGAACGATGGGGAAGGGGCGGGAGAGCGGGGGGAAGAGGGGGATGGGACCCCCAAATTGAGGTGGGAGGGAGCTGTGGACTGGGGGAATTCTGTGGACTGGGGAAACCCCCATCAAATCCCATTAAAATCCCATAAAAATCCCATTAAATTCCACTCAATTTCCATTAAACACCATTAAAATCTAATAAAATCCTATTAAATCCTATTAAAATCCCATGACATCTCATTAAAATCCCATAAAATTCCATTACAATCCCATAAAATTCCATTAAAAATCCATAAAATCCCATTAAGATCCCATAACATCCTACTAAAATTCCTATTAAATCCCATTAAATCCCATTAAAATCCTACTAAATTCCTATTAAAATCCATTAAAATACCAGCCAATCCCATAAAATGATCCCAAACCCACACAGAACTGGCCCTGAATGGTAAAAACCCAACAACGTGAAAAATTACCCCAAATTATCCCAAATTACCCTGAATAACCCCAGAAAAACCCCCAAATAACCTCAAAGGCACACAAATAACCCAAATCCCCCAAATGACCCCAAATCCCATAAATGACCCCAAATCCCATAAATGGGACTGGGAGAGGGGAGGAGAGGGCAGGGAAAGCGGGAGTGGGACAAACTGGGCGAGGAAATCAAACTCTGCAGTCAGACAAAGCAGGGATTTGTGTATCCAGCGCTGGGAGCGAGGGGGATCTCTCTGGCAAAAACCCACTCGGTCTCCTTTAGCCTTCAGCTCCATTTTAAAAGTCACAATTACAACACTTCATTAGCATACTCACATTTGCATAAAGCTGTGTCCCGGTTTTACAGCCGTGTGTGGCTTCAGCGCCTGCGTCCGTTCCTCCTGTGGCGGCCCTCAGTCTTCTGGTGCTCTTTTGATGAAGGCTTCTGTCGTCCTCCTCACGCTGGAACTTTTTACCTGGACCATCAACCCATGCCTGGTGCTCCTTGTTCTTCAGTCTAACCTGGTCTGAGCTGATTTTGCCCTTTGCAAGCTCTGTTCAAACTTGCTCTCTCGCTCTCGGTGCGTTTGTTGTGTCGCTGGCTCTGCTCTCTCTCTTGCTCTGCTGCCTCGCTGGCTTTGCCTGCATGTGAAAAATGCATGTATTTTATGATTGGCTTTTCGCAAATATTAAAATGAATATTATATGTCTGGTGTTAGAATATTTATATATATATATATATATATATGTATATATTATATATTATTATATATAATAGAGTTATATATTATATATTATTATATATTATATATTATATATTTAATATATATAATATAATATATATAATATAATATAATATAATATAATATAATATAATATAATATAATATAATATAATATAATATAATATAATATAATATAATAAAATAATATATATAAAATATATAATGTATAATAATATATAATGTATATTATATATGATAGATATAATATATATTATACATTATATATATCATACATTATATATTATATATTACATATATTAAAAATCATATATTATATAATTATATAATATATAATATATATTATATATTTTATATTTTATATATATATATATATATATATATATATATATATATATATATATATATATATATATATATATAAATATTATATGTCTGGTGTATTAATTCTCTTAAGTAGTTTGTTAAATATAGTTTTAGGTTATAAAAATTGTTAAAATAGAAACGATGCTATGTAGGATTCTTGTTTTAAAGAAAGGACTGGCAGTGAGATAGCAGCCACAGGACACCTAAATCTTTCCAAGAAAAAGAATTTATTGCCCACTTATCAGAAGGAATGAACTTCTTCCCGCCTCGAAGGCGCTGTTAGGATTCGGAGGAAGAAGGTGGCACTGCCCAGACAGAATCCTGTGTTTGAATGGAATTTATGCATCATGGATGAAGTGTATGAATATGCAACAGGCTGTTGTTTTTAAGGGTTTGTTAACGGGTGTCCTTTTTTGGACTCGTGGTGCCCAGAAAAAGGTACCGGACCTCCATAACCCTTTCTCTCTATTGTCTCATATTGTCCTAATTCAAATTGTCCAAATTATTATTACTCTAATTGCATTGCTATTTTTATAACCATTTTATTACTATGGAACTTTTACAATTTCAAAATCAAGTGTTTGGCGTATTTCACACTGCACATCTCACTCCAGGGCTGCTTGTGCTGAACCTTTCCTTGCACAGCCCTGAGGATTCCCCCAGCCCGGGCTCCCAGCAGCTCCAGGCCCGGCCAGGAGGAGCAGCAGGGCCAGGGCTGGCAGGGCGTCCCCCCAGATGTGGCCCCCGCTGGTGGCACAGCCGGACCCTTGGGAGGCTGCCTCAGGCTTTATTGTCCACCAGCATCCCAGGAGGGAGCAGAAAATCCTCCTGCAGACGCTGATTCCGGAGGCTCCCAGCGCTTCCTTGTCTCCAGGAGCTTCTGCCAAGCCCCAGTGAAACCTCGGTGCCACATTGTTCCACAGCCTCACAACGCTCTCCTGGCTCCCGTGAAGTCCCTCTGTGTCCCGCTGCAGCCTTGGCTCCATCAGGGTCTCCTGGCTCCATCAGGCTCTCCTGGCTCCATCAGGCTCTCCTGGCTCCCATCAGGGTCTCCTGGCTTCCATCAGGGTCTCCTGGCTCCCATGAGGGTCTCCTGGTCTCCAACAGGGTCTCCTGGCTCCATGAGGCTTTCCTGGTTTCCATCAGGCTCTCCTGGCTCCATCAGGCTCTCCTGGCTTCCATCAGGTCTCCTGGCTTCCATCAGGTCTCCTGGCTCCATCAGGGTCTCCTGGCTCCCATCAGGGTCTCCTGGCTTCCATCAGGCTCTCCTGGCTTCCATGATGCTCCACTCTGTCCCAAGGGGCATCCGCGGCTCAGATTTGGAGCCCTGCAAGATCCAAAGGTTCCTCCCAAAAAACACCAGCCCAGGGACCCCCAGGATATTTGGGCTGAGCTCCTGCTGCCCAGGCACGTGCATGGAACCCAAGTGACCGCTGGGACTCCATGGAATGTCCTGGAACAAACTGTCCCTGGTCAGACAGGGGTGCCATGGAACACAGGTGCCACTGGGACACGGACACTGCCCATGGAACCGAGTGTCCATGGGGACAGAGCTGGGCCTGATGGAACACAGGAGAACATTGTCACCCAATGGAATCCATGGAACCAGGTGTCCATGGTGACACTGGAGAACATTGTCACCCCATGGAATCCATGGAACCAGGTGTCCATGGTGACACTGGAGAACATTGTCACCCCATGGAATCCCATGGAACCAGGTGTCCATGGTGACACTGGAGAACATTGTCACCCAATGGAATCCATGGAACCAGGTGTCCATGGTGACACTGGAGAACATTGTCACCCAATGGAATCCATGGAACCAGGTGTCCATGGTGACAGAGCCAGGCCCAATGGAACCTACTGGAACACAGGAGAACATTGTTACCTGTTGGAACCCGGGCTTCTGAGAATTTCGGACTTTCTGAGCTGACAGACACTGACCCCCAAGAGAACACTGCATTTGACCTGAGGCTGTGGAGAAGGCTTCCAAAATGGAATGATGGAACTGGGATTATGGGTGTGGAGTTTGAATAGAAGGGTGTAATATCACATGGTGGACAACTTGGAGTTTAAGGTTTTAGAATATAGTAATATATATAAAGCAAGATGGAGGTTTTAGGGTGGAGGCTGATCCTTCTTCTTCTTCTTCTTCTTCTTCTTCTTCTTCTTCTTCTTCTTCTTCTTCTTCTTCTTCTTCTTCTTCTTCTTCTTCTTCTTCTTCTTCTTCTTCTTCTTCTTCTCCTTCTTCTTCTTCTTCTTCTTCTTCTTCTTCTTCTCCTTTTCCTCCTTCTACTTCTCCTTCTCCTTCTCCTCCTCCTTCTCCTTCTCCTCCTCCTGGTCCTCTTCCTCCTCCTCCTCCTCCTCGGGTTTGGGTGGTATTGTGTAATTGGATAAAAAAGTCCCTTATGTTGGGCACGGGTGCTTGGTTATTGGGTTAAAAGTAAAAATAATTTAGGTGTCATTTCTTAATTGGACAGTTTATCCTCAAAAGACCTTGCAGAGAGAGAGACGGGGCTCCATTTTTACCTTGTTAGTGAAGTGCTGCAGAACTCACAGCTTGTGAGACTGTTCTAGAGACAAGAGCTAATGAACACCTGAGTCCAAACAAGAAATGCTGTCTTGGGATTTCATCCCGACCTTGGCAGAAAAGAAGCAAAAGAATTGACTGTTACCCCACGGAATCTCATGGAACCAGGTGTCCACTGTTTCACGGTGCAGCCTCAGAGAGTGGTGAGACCATTGTGGCACCATGGAATATCCTGAAACCACGGCTCCCTTGTGACAAACCTGGGCTTTATGAAACCAAGGACACCGCTGGGATGCAATGGAATCTCAGGGGACCAAGGGTTAGCTGTCAACACATCAGCTTCTCAGGAAACCAAGGCAAACACTGTGACACAGAGAGGGGCCTCATGGGACCCAGGAGACCATGGAGACACCGTGGTGGGATCTCATGGAACCAAGTGTGAATTGTTACAGGACCCAGGAGACCATGGTGACACCGTGGTGGGATCTCATGGAACCAAGTGTGAATTGTTACAGGACCCAGGAGACCATGGAGACACCGTGGTGGGATCTCATGGAACCAAGAGCACAGAGTTTCATGGCTCAGCCTCATGGAGCACTGGAGACCATGGTGTCCCAAAGGGAACACATGGAGCAAAGGCTCCTTAGTGACACAGCAGGGCCTCATGGAATGCAAGAGATCATCCTGATGGAATGGAAACTCATGGATTCAAGGGTCCACTCTTTTGCTGCATGGCCTCATGGAATGCTGGAGACCATTGTGGCACCATGGAAATGAATGGCACAAAGGCTCCACTGTGACCCAGCAGGGCCTCATGGAACCAAGGACACCGCTGTGATACAATGGAATCTCATGGAACCAAGGTCCAGTTGTGACAAAGCTGGGCCTCATGGAACCAAGGACACAGCTGTGATCAAAGGAATCTCTAGGATCCAAGGATCAATTGTCAACACATCAGGTTCTCATGAAACCAAGCAGAACATTGTGACACAGTGGAATCTCATGGGAGCAAGGCTCTGCTTTGATCAAGTGGGGCCTCATGGGACACAGGTGCCACTGGGACATTGTCAGGCCTGGTAGGAACAAGACACCACTGTGTCAGACCAAGGCCTCATGGGACCTAGGAGAGCCCTGTGACACAATGGAACCTGATGGAACCAAGGGCCCATTGTGACACGGCAGGGTCTCATGGAACCCCTGTGCCACTGGGACATTGCCAGGGCTGGTGCAAGCAAGGTTCCACTGTGACAAAGGCAGGCCTTGTGGCACCCAGAAGACCATTGTGGGACAATGGAATCTCATGGAACCAAGGCCCCATTGTGACAAAGTGCAGCCTCATGGAAGCCCAGTGCCACTGGGACATCTCCAGCCTTGGAGGAAGCAAGTGTCCATTGTGACACAGCACAGCCTCAAATCACAGGAGAGCAGAGGGATGGAGCCATGGAATCTTGGGGAACCAAGTGTCAATTCTAAACACAACGAGGACTCATGGAACCCAGGAGACCATTGTGATGCTGCACTTTGTCACAATGGGGCCGTGCTTCTATGAGGATCCATGGGCCCACAATGTTCTCCTGGGTTCCAGGAGGCCCCGCTGGGTCACAATGGCCCCTTGCTCCCACGAGCCACAGCACGGTCCCCGTTGCCCCTGGGTTCTGTGAGGCCCTGCTGCGTTCACAACTGACACTTGCTTCCATGAGATTCCATTGCATCACAGTGGCCCCCATGTTTCCATGAGGTTCTGCTGTGTCACAGTGGACACTGGGTTCCACAAGAGCTGGCAATGTCCCAGTGGCACCTGTGTCCTGTGGGCCCCACTTTGCCAAAGCAGAGCCTTGGCTCCATGAGATTCCAGGCTGTCCCAATGCTCTGCTGAGTTCCACGAGGCTGTGCTGTGTCACAATGGACACTGAGTTCCACCTGCCCTGGCAATATCCAAGTGGCCCCTGGCTTCCATGAGGCCCCGTTGTGTTTGCAGGTGACCCTTGGTTCCCCAAGATGTCATTGTCACGCCGCTCTCCTGGGCGCCCTGAGGCCCTGCTGTGTGTGAGAAATGACCGCTACTTTTAAAATTTTAAGGGTGATTCAACCTTGAAAAAAATGACAACAAAGGACTGAAACAGGAGAAATCACAGCACTGGGAGCCCTTCCCCACCCCGTGGCTATCAGCCACATGGCTCCTTCACAAATTGGCTGCTCCTCCTTTTAGACTTTTGGTGTTGCATCAGGTAATCCTAGCCCCACCCAAAGTCTGTCAGGTAACTCTTTGTGGCCGTCCATTGGTGGAGAATGCTTTCTTGCAACCTGACTGGAGAGCAGGTGTTGCCATGCCTGCCTTCCAGTGACAAACCTGCCCTCCCCAAATGCCCCAACCACCAAGGCCATTACAAGGGGAGGGGAAAGAGGACTATGGGGGACAGATGACAATAACATCACTACACATCTTAACACACACATAGTATCTATCTCCTCACTGTGAGACCCAACTATGACATTACTCATCTGTAACACTGTGCAATAATGGAGCCTTGTTCCTACCAGACCTGGCAATGTCCCAGTGGCACCTGTGTCCCATGAGGCCCCACTTGGTCAAAGCAGAGCCTTGGCTTAACAACTGAACCCTGGTTTCCTTGAGATTCCATTTGTGAAAAACACGTTCACTCTCCTGTGAAAATGTACAAAGTTTAATAAAGGACAATGGGAGACCAGGACCATGGAGCAAAGGTTATTACGGCCGGGTGCCTCTTGGCACTCAGCCAGGAGCACCCTGTTACCTTTGGGGATCCCCTGAAATACCTTTCCCCTTACATCAGCCTGGTGCATATTCATAGAGCCTCATGCATATCCATAAACTACTTTACATATTCCAGGAATGATTTTACATGGCCCCTCCTTGGGTCTGCCTTTTCAGAGCATGTGTGTTTCTTGGCTGTGGTTTTGGCTCCTTGTCTTTATCACCTCCAGTTTTTGGGCCTTGGTGCACTGTGCCTTCAGACGGGGAGTGCTGACAGTTGGCAGATCTGTACAGGTGTCCTCATCCCGTGTGCATTGTATGTTATCCCACCCAAGCAGGCAGTTTAACACAAGCAGCTATTTCACTGAGCTCGATTAACAACAGAAATAAAAACTATATCTTTAGAACAAAGTTACTTTAACATCACACATATAAAATCCATTTTAATATTTGCAAAAAGCCAATATTATGATATTTATCTATAACAGGGTGAAGGAGCCCTGGCCCAGGCTCTGGCCCATGGGGACATGGGGACGCTGCCGGGGGGTCCCTGTCCCCCTGTGCCACCCCCAGGGCCCCGGCCCCCCATCCCCGTGTCAGGCTCTGGGGTCGATC